>NC_139521.1:25413091-26003091 GCF_947247035.1 Vipera ursinii | reverse complement strand
CAGTAATAGTCACCTGCACACACAGATATCCCCCTAAAATAGCTATAACTAAAAACAAACAAAACTACTTCCAAAAATATTCAGCTTTGATATTAATGAGTTTTTTGGGTTCATTGAGAACATGGTTGTTGTTCAATAATAAAATTAATCCTCAAAAATACAACTTGCCTAATAATTCTGCACTCCCTGTATATACATATATACATATATACATACATACATACATACATACATACATATATATACTCTTAACTTTTAGACACAAACATCAGTATAACATCCATGTATTTATAGAATCATCTAAAACAGCACACTGAAGAAAAGCTTTTCATTATTTATAATTCCTTAATCCTATATAATATTAGGCCATTTTAAAAAGAAAATATTCTCTCACTGGTTTTATTTAATAGCTCTTAAAATACTTTATAACTTGTTTATAGTTGTGAGCGTTTGAAAGCTCTGATGGATACAGTATTAGTTTTTCTACAGCGAACCCTTTCTCTGTTCCACTTCTGTAGCTATTATTAATAAAGTTATGAACAAGCCAAACAACTATTACTACTGTTAATACTACTAATAGTATTGGTTCCTGGCATATCTACAGTGAGGGAAAATAATTATTTTAACAGAGACAGAATAACAACAGCAAAATCCAGAAAAGCACATTTCAAAAAAGTTATGTTGATTTGCATTTTAGTGAGTGAAAGAAGTATTTGACCCCTTTACAAAACATGACTTAGTACTTGGTGGCAAAACCTTTGTTGGCAATCACAGAAGTCAGATGTTGTTTGTAATTGGCCACCAGGTTTGCACACATCTGAGGAGGAATTTTGTCCCAGTCCTCTTTGCAGTTGCTCTCCAAATCATTAAGGTTTCAAGGCTGATGTTTGGCAGCTCGAACCTTCAGCTTCCTCACAGATTTTCTATGGGATTAAGATCTGGAAACTGACTAGGCCACTCCAGAACCTTAATGTGCTTTTTCTTGAGCCTTGGCCATATGTTTTGGGGCATTGCCATGCTGGAATACCCATCCACGACCCATTTTCAATGCCCTGGCTGAGGGAAGTTCTCACCCAAGATTTGACAGTACATGGTCCCGTCCATCGTTCCTTTGATGCGGTAAAGTTGCCCTGTCCCCTTAGCAGAAAACCTCCCCCAAAGCATAATGTTTCCACCTCCATATTTGACAGTGTAGATGGTGTTCTTGGGGGTCATAGGTAGCATTTCTCCTCCTCCAAACGGCAAGTTGAGTTGATGCCAAAGAGCTCGATTTTGGTCTCATCTGACCACAACACTTTCACCCAGTTCTCCTTTGAATCATTCAGATGTTCATTGGCAAACTTCAGATGGGCCTGTACATGTGCTTTCTTGAGCAGGGGGACCTTGCAGGCGCTGCAGGATTTCAGTTTTTCACAGCTTAGTGTGTTACCAATTGTTTTCTTGGTGACTGACATCATTGACAAGATCCTCCCATGTACTTCTGGGCTGATCATTGAAACTCCACAAGGTAAGATCTTGCATGGAGCCCCAGACCAAGGGAGATTGACAATTATTTTGTGTTTCTTCCATTTGTGAATAATCACACCAATTGTTGTCACCTTCTCACCAAGCTGCTTGGCGATAGTCTCCTAGCCCATTCCAGCCTTGTGTAGGTCTACAATCTTGAACAGCTCTTTGGTCTTGGCCATGGTGGAGAGTTTGGAATCTGATTGATTGATTGCTTCTGTGGACAGGTGTCCTTTATTACAGGTAACAAGCTGAGATTAGGAGAACTCCCTTTAAGAGAGTGCTCCTAATCTCAGCTCGTTATCTTCATAAAAGATACCTGGGAGCCAGAAATCTTGCTGATTGATAGGGGATCCAATACTTATTTCACTCATTAAAATGCAAAGCAATTTAAAACTTTTTTGAAATGCATTTTTCTGGAATTTTTTGTTGTTATTCTCACTGTTAAAATAAACCTATGATTAAAATTATAGACTGATCGGGCTTCTGGTTTGCGATCGTGGTGTTGGCGGATGTGATGAGAGATTGCTCCCTTCATCCATTTTTTTCCCGCTGGGGAACCCTGAAGAGGGTCGGAGGTCGCCCTGTAGGGGTGACGAGCATGAAGAGGACCTCCAAGTGATTGTTGAAGTGCGGCAGCCCTCCTGTTTGATCCGGGGCAACTCTTCAAACTGACGGGGAAAAGATCAGGCATTTATAGCCCATCATCAAGCTGCTGACAGACGAGGCAAAACTTACTAACAAGCACCCTGAAAGCAACGTGGAGAAATTGGGTCAGATTTTATCTTCTCTGTACCCCAAGTACTTTTCCTTTTCCTGTTAAAAGCTTCTTGAAAAATTATCCCCTTCTGAGGAGAGAGGGAAGGGAACTACTTTCCCCCACGCTCTAAAATGGTGGTGTCTGCTTACTCGGGAAATAAAGCTTTGAAAAGATCTACTTAACACAATTGAATATCTATTTTCTGTTTGGAATTTGGGGACCCAAAAAGTTGCTATTCTTACTGGAACCTGCTATTCTACTTTATTTGTAAAAAGAATTTGAATCAGATAAGAACCTAGCCCAGGATCTGAAAAAGACTCTAAATGCTATCAGGGACATCTTGTGGCGAAGCTTGGTACAGCAGTTTTTATTACTTCTGACAAAGAGACTTGCTCACAGCCCAGATTTGACCTTGGTATTATCTATGAGAGACTTATCTTGGAGAGAGCAGCTGGGCAGTGAAATTGGCTTCTAGGAATGGTGGAGGTGAACATTTACTGACTCTTGTTTAATATAGCCTTAACTAGAAAGACCATCTCTAACTATGTCAGAAATGGGGGAGGATCAACAAAAGATTTTGGATATGTTAAAATCTTTACTTGAAAGCATTTTGGCAAACACTGAGAAACTTAAAGCTAATCTGAAAGACAAAGGTGCCAGCTTACCCCCAGAACACGAAACCCTGATTGCAGCTAGAAAACTACTAACAACAGGAGTGGAACAAGTGGATATGAAGACAGAGAGCTTTACAGAACAGCAAGCACAGTCTGCTGAAAATCCAGAAAACAAAACAATAACTCCAAAACTGGAAATGACCTATGCAAACCAGAAGAAATTTGAGAAAGAAAAAGACCAGATCGAATTGAAGACAACTATATCAGAACAAACACAGGGATCTGGGATATCAGGGTGACAGCCTAATGATTATAAATGGACCAGATCTTTCAGAAAATTGGCAATGAGATGGTCTCCTTTAATTCAAATAATATATACAAGAATGAAGGGAGATCTATCTGATGATTTAAAAGCATTGATATGGAAGCCTGGTTGGCAAAAGAAGAAAGCTAGAATTAGGTTGAAAAACTGGGGCCTTTTGATTTATTAGAGAAGACCCTAAACTGTCAGCTAGTGGGCTAAAGGGAGATTTTGAGACAAAGAGAAATTTGATTACTAGATTTAAAATAGTTGGAAAATAGTAAAAAGTAAGGGATTAATCTGTTTAATATTGAAGATTTAGATTTACAAGGGAAATGTAAACTAACTATTAGAAAATAGGTTTGAATTATTGACTAGCCCGGAGAATATAGATGATGGATTTGAACTAATAAAGGATACTCTATTATTAAGGTGGTGATGTATTAGGGTGAGAAATAGAAAATGTTTATGGAATAGAATAAGAATATATACTGCTCAAAAAAATAAAGGGAACAGAAAATAAGACATCCTATTATTAAATACAGTACATTGTGTTGTTTAAGTGTTCCCTTTATTTTTTTGAGCAGTATAGTTAAGTAACTAATATGTGTATTTTAAACATTATATTTTTTATGAAGTGAGATAAAGGAAGTTTGGGTTACCTGAAAGTTAAATACTATGGATATTAAAGATCAAACTGGAAATACGTAATTAAAAATTAAAATTAGGTAAAATTTAATAACAGGACATCGATTGTTCATCAAGATTTATTAAGATATGTATAAGCAAAAAAAATGTATGAATGCTATAATGAAGTTTATACTAACTTTTGATACAATTAGAAATTTGTTAGCTTAAATATGAAATAGCAAATGTTAAGGGAAACAGAGACGGAAGTATTTGATGATGTAACATGAGATACCTACTAAAGATTGTATTACTGAACTATTGTTTAACCCAGTTACCACATTGCCTTCTAAATACTTATATGTAAAATTGGAAAATCAATAAAATATCTTTTAAAAAAATATAGACTGATCGTTTCTTTGTCAGTGGGCAAATAGTTGTTATATGTTGATGAGCAAGTAACATACTGACTGTAGACCTACTATTCCTATAGATTATGATAGCCCAGCTTCTTCAACAATGGGGACTGAAGGGTTTCCTGGACCATGTAGAGAGGTAAATATATTTAGCGTACTTCATTTTTGATATATTATATATTTTTAATTATTATATTTTCGTATATATTTTAAACATATGTTGTTTTAATATTACTGTCACAATTCTGTACACACACACACACACACACACGCATACACACACACATACTGTACATAAAGACATATTAATATAGTGGCCGCAATAATATATGCAATTTATTGTGCTAAAGTCCATTCATTTGAATGTACAGATTTAATTTTCTGAGAGCTGTCCATTGAAATACTTGCAAAGAATTCCGGACATTGTAATCTAAAACATCTTGGAATTGCAGCAAGTGTACATGTATCCTTTTAAACATGGTTAAATTAAATATAAATTAAATGAATTAAAAATATTTAGAATGGAATTTCTATTTCTAACAGTATCAGGAATTACTGTACATGTTTTGCAGGACTCTGCATTTTACAGTATATGCTGACTTTTGGAAATTGTAGAAATAAATTACAAATTAGGGAAACTAGAAAAATTGCAAGCAAAATTGGTAGCGCTGGATAGTTTATATCAAATGGATAACTTCACAAGAAATTGGCTAAAACGTAAAATCAACACACTGACATGAATTGAAATCTGTCCTTTACATTTGAAATACTATCTCATGAACTCTGCTCAGAGACCAACTGTTTAAATTGTGCCCCATCCACTTCTTCTAGTTGCTGGCAGCCACTCATAGCAGGAGGCCATGTGGCACGTCTTGCCGGTGCTGCCAGTTATGTCAGGATGCCACATGGCACATTGTACCAGTGCTGTCGCGCACGCCACAATACACCACATGGCATCCTGCTGCAACCAGCAACACTGATGTGATGTGCCACATGGCCTCCTACCATGAACGGCAACACCAGCGTGACACACCACATGGTATCCTGCAGCAAGTGGCAGCACTGGCGCAACACACCACAAGTGGCACCACCGGCACGATGCGCCACATGGCATCCTGCTGCGAGTGGCAGTACTGGCGTGATACGCCACACAGCATCCCACCACGAGCTGCAGCACCAGCACAATGTGCCATACGGCATCCTGCCACAAGCAGTGGCACTGGCACAACATGCCATGTGGTGTCCTACAAGTGGCTGTGAGAGGCTGCAGAAGTCAAGCAGTGGCATGACAAGTGTCAGGGCGTGGGAGGCCTGGCTGCAGTAAGCGGGTAAGACATCCCCCGAAAATAAGATCTAGTGTCTGTTTTGGAGAAAAAAAAAAAATAAGACCAGCTTATTTTCAGGGAAACACCGTAGGACTGTAAATTAAGCTTTTATTTGATTTGTAGGGTTTTTTCCCTCCTATCCCATATTGTTTTCCTTTTGGGTCACAGTTTTTAGTTATGTTGTTTTATATAGGAATACCATAATCCACATTATTTGGACATCCTCTTCTATCAGGAAACAATCTATAAATATCATTTTGTGCTAGAAAAGAGCTAAGAGATAGAGATGTATTCAAGTTTGTGCTACAGTCAGTGAAAATTGAAATCCAATACATACTTTACATTCACATTTATATCAGAATTGTTATCTGAACAATAAATGATCCTAATAATGATACACAGATTTTTTTGTTGTTTAATGATTCTGAAATCATTAAAGAACAAAAAAATCTGTCATTATTAGGAATGATGCATTCAAATGCATCCAATTCAATATAGTTTGGATGCATCAAAAAGATATACACAGGGAAAGGCCGTTTAATGTTCTTTGCATAGTAATTATATATACAGTATTCCTCCTGGCAGATTTTTATTTAAAAATTGCAGTAATTAAAAAATTATCTTAATTTTGAAGAACATCTACAAACTGTCATTTAGGGCACAGAAGTCTTTATAACCAATTGCTATTTCTATAAAGTTCATAAAGTCTTCTCTAAACCAGGGAGTTGACTATCTGTGGCCTTCAACTCTCAGAATTTCTCAGCCAGCCATGCTGAGTCTTCAAATTCCCATGATTGGACTCCCCTGACCTAAATGACCTTCCTTGTTTTGAGCATGAGAACTGTTAATTTGGAAGACTTTCTTCATCATTATGCTTTTCTCTTTTCTTTTTCTCATCTTTTGCTAGTGTGGTGGATTTTTACAAAGAACAGCGAGATGTGATGCTTAATGCAGCAGATAAATGGCTAAAAGGTTGGAGTCAATAATGAACATTTGAACTATTAATATATGACAGAAATATACTACTAAAAAGATGATTAAAAAGGGAAATGTATAACTTTTCGCCTGGGTTTTGAGAAGTGTGTGAAAAATTAATGTATCCCATTTTAGGATTACCTTCAGTAAAAACAATCTTTTTCCTTTTGAAGGTTGTTCAATGCCCGGTAATAACTCTCCTGTGAAAATATAATATGGTCCCTTGCCTTTTGCATTTCGTTCTTGTGTTTCATTTCTGCCATTGCTGTGCCCCTACAACTATTCCAGATAACATACTTACACTTGTGGTTCCTTTTAGTTAAAGAAGCTTCTCTGTCAGGCATAGGTTCATTATATATCATTACTAGCCAATAAAACTCAACACAGTCCTTGGATATAGGTATAGATATATGGATATATACATTTCTCAAGTCCATAATATTTCCCACATGTTACTACATTCTACTAATGATGATGCTAATTGTTCATAACTGCTTATTCAATAAATTGTGTACAGATAATCCTCAATTTATGACAACAGTTGGGACCAGAATTTCCATTGCTAATAAGACCTTTTTGCTGCAGTTGTTAAGTGAATCACACAGTTGTTAAGTGAATCTAGCTTTCTTCATTTACTTTGCTTTTTGGAAATCAGCTGGGAAAATCACAAATTGTGATGTGACCCCAGAAGTCTGCAACTGATATAAATAAATGCTAACTGCGAAGCACCCAAATGTTGATCATATGACCATGGGGATGGTACAGTAGTCATAAGTGTGAAGCATAGTTGTAAGCTATTTTTTTCAGTGCCAAATACTTCAAACAGTCACTAAACAAATGGTTAAGTCAAGGACTACTTATATTGGAGCTAAACATTATAACTGATAGCTATTTCACTAGACACAACCTGATGGATATCATTGTGTCAGCCTCCACCAGATAGACCAGGCCAGAGATTCAACCTAACAGACTAAAACCGACTTTATTAGTAACAGCTATAGTAAACAGAATTTTACAAATGTGATTGTGCTCCATAAAGCTATCTTCCTTATTCTTTGATACCAGCCTAAAGCTCAGCCATATATGCAGAAGCTTACTCAAAAAGAAATCCTGTTTTGTTCATTAGAACAGATTTTTCAATACAGCCATTTGTAGAGAAGAAAATAAGTTGCATTTACTTTACCAGCAATAATTTAAAATGAAAACATACATATACCATACATAATGTCAGAACCCACCCCAATCCACATCTTAGGAAAGAAGAACTCTTAGAGACAGGATTGTCCAAACAGGAACTTTTACTAAAACATGGTTGACAGTGGATAATCTAGACAGGATCTGGAAACTGTCTCACATATCGATACTTTTAAAGTGTCCCCGAGTAATAACCCCTCCCTTCAGTCCCTTTGGTCAGTACCGGATCAGTCAAGTTTCATGTGTCAAACTCCTCGTGGGAAAGGAGAGCACCAGTACATTTGCAACATTATTACTTCCTCCCCTTCGTATTCCAGTTGGAGATACAAACCAGAATTCCCCCCCCCCCTTATCTTTGTTCTTCTTAGTTCAAAGGGTTTCTTCCCTGGTCTTTTGTGATGGCCTCCAGACAGACTGAATAAACAAACCTTGCATCTAAGAGATAGAGATGGCTCTTAACAACCCTGCCTTCTCTTTCCCTCCTTGGAAATTGCAGAATCCCCTAAGGGGGTGAGATTTAGATTTGCACAGATAGGGAGTTAGAAATGAACTATAAATGGATTCTGACACATATACTATTTATTCTGTACCCAGCCAGGATTTTGTAGTTTGTATCAATCAGGACAGACCTGGAAGGAACATTGGAGGTCTTTTGTCCAACCCCCTGCTCAAGCAGGAGACCCTATACCATTTCAGACAATTAGCTTCCAGTGTCTTCTTAAAAACCTCAGTGATGAAGCATCCACAACTTCTGAAGGCAAGCTGTTCCACTGGTTAATTATCCTCGCTCATAGGAAGTTTCTCCTTAATTCCTGGTTGCTTCTCTCCTTAATTAGTTTCCACCCATTGTTTCTTGTCCTGCCCTCTGGTGCTTTGGAAAATAAGTTGACCCCCCTTCTTTATGGCAATCTCTCAAATACTGGAATACTGCTATCATGTCCCCCTAGTCGATGGGTCGGCAACCCGCGGCTCTCGACCTGCATGCAGCTTTTCAGCCTTCTACAGCGCCTCCCATTTGCAGTCCCACAAAAAAAAGTGGAACTAAAAATGTTCAATCAATCAATTCCAACTTCTCACGAAAACAAAATCTCGTGAAGTTGGAATTGATTGATTGAATTTCTTTTATTTGTGGGACTGTCCACAGACTTCTTTTCTTCTTGGCACTGCACGTGGCAGTGGCGGAGGAAGAGACGGAAGAGTGCGGAAAGAAGGTGCATGGGTCAGATGAGATGTGTGGGGGGAGGGTTCTGCCAAGCAAATGGAGCTGGGGAAACAGGCTGGGTGGGAGGAGCTGCCAACACCATTGCCATGATCTCCCCCTCCCCAGCCACCCAACCACCATCGCCAATATTCTCACCTGGCCTCACACTCTTCTTCTCTTCATCTTCCACACTCAAATCGGCTGCTAGTGGCTTGGATGGCTCTGCTCTGTCTGAGTTGAAGAAAGCTGCTTTCTGCTGGCCTCCGCTTTCTTCAACTTGGACAAAGTAGAGCCACCCAAGCTGCTAGCAGCTGATTTGAGTGCAGAGGAGAAGAGCATTTCCTCAGGAACCGCCTGAAGCTCTGCAGCTGGAAGAGCTCCAGCTGAGGCTGCTTTAGGAAGGTGTCTCCAGCCTTGAAGCCGCTTAGCATTGAAGTAAAGGTCAGCTCTTTATAGCCCCCACGTGCTCTCACCCATGGAGTGCTTTTTATGCACAAGGTGCCAGCCTCATTCACACCCTGGAGCGCGAGGAAGGCGGCCAGAAGCAGCGGAGGAGGCACCTTCTCACTTGATAAGGCTGATGCAAGGTAAAGGCGCTCTGGGCTCAATTCCGGCCACCCCCTTCTCACCCGGATTGCTCTTCCAGTTACTCAGGCGCGGTAGCCCCCTTCTCTTCAAGAAGCCTCATCCAAATCTATGTGAAAGGGGAGCGCAATGAGCACAAGGGAGAAGCAAACGGGCTACGGTAGGAGTGGCAGGGGCTATTCATTTGGCAGTGTGAGACAGGGAGGGAGGGAGAGGGAAGAGAGAGAGAGCATGTGAACTGCAGCAGAGGCTGGTCTCTTCCCAACCCAAATGGTGAAGCATCAATTTGGCTTCCAGACATCTTTTCAGAGTCCTGGGAAAAGCATGTAAAGCAAACTGTTGTAATCATTTTACTTGTCTTGTTTCCTAGGAACTGTCAGACAGTTATTGAGACAGGCAAGTGGCAGCCAGCCCCTTTTAAAAGACAAAAAGGATTGGAATTTGTTAGATTTTCCCAGTAACTGGTTTGCTGGGAGGGAGAGGGAGAGAGAGAGAGAGAATATGAATATACGTGGTTGTCCTTACTGGACTTTTAGTAAAGAACGTTTAATGAAATATTTTGATTTTTTTTTAGTTAAGAGATGAGGTATGGTGATAATTATGCTGTATTTAAAGATGGTAGATAAGCTACTAAAATTGTTTTTACCTATTGGGATGAAAGAGAAAGGTTTTTTTCCCCCTCTTTCTCCTGTCCTTCTCTTTTTTCCCTCGCAATTTTTTTTCCATTTTTCTATTTGTAGTTTTTATAGTTTGCACTGGCTTTTTATTTCATAAATATGAGGAGGACCCAAATAGACATTGCGTATTTTATTTCAAACTAACCTTCGACCCAGCGTCTTTTTTTGGAGCTCAAAACGTTTTTGTTGCATGCAGAAATAAAAATTTGTTTTCTTTGAAGCAACACTATACTTTTTTATACGTAGCATAAAGGTAAAAAATGATATATGCAGTGTGTCAGGACCCACTTCAATCCCACATCTTAAGAAAGCAGAACTCTTGGAAGCGATGTCTTCCAACAGGAACTTTTATTAAGAGTAGTTGATAACAGGCATAATAGACAGGATCTGAGATTTCCCGCGGAAAACGATAGGTTAAGGTATCCCCAAGCAAGACCCCACCCCATAGTCCATCTGGCCAGTGTGGGACGACTAATCCCCAGGTGTTAGGTCCATCGTGGAAAAAGGGGAGATAACATCGGCCCATCTCCAGATCACATAGCAATCGTTGACGGCTCTTCACATCTTCCTCTGGGATTGTAGAAACAAACCAGGCATGGAAGTTGCATTCTTTATTCTTTCCCTTGTTCTAGCTGACAGTTTAGGGAGATAGGTTCGGAGAGAGTGATAGTGGAGGGCAGCAAGATGTTACATTGTGGCAGATGGAGGAAGCAAAGGGAATAAACGAAAGCAAAAGGTTACATTGTAGCAGATAGAGGAAGCAGAGGCAATAAACCTGCAGACACATCCCGCCTTCCCCTTGGGAGTATGGCAGAACCCAGGGAAAGGTGATATTTGCTTTTGGGCTAGAGGGGATAGATAGAAGTGAAATAGGAATGGGTTCTGACATCCTGCCTCCCTTAAAAATAGTGAGATCCACCTGTAGAGATAACAAAACAGGTATATAGGTTAGTCGGATTTGTCAGGAAATTCTGTATGAAACTTTTTTAGCAATTTGGATGCTCTAACATGTCATTTGTGGACCCACATGTTCTGTGAAGAGGGAAGGTGTTTCCACACTACTAGGTATTGGGTTGCCCCACAGTACGTCCTAGAATCTAGAATTTCTTTTATTTCGAAGTGTTGTTCTCCTTCAATCATGATTGGAGGTGGGGTGTATTTTTGGCCGTAAGGGTGATTGTTGTTCTAGTTTCAGCAAGCTGCAGTGAAAGATTGGGTGTATTTATCTGAGATTCTTCTGCAATTCTAATTCTACTGTTACTGGGTTTATGATTCTTTTAATTGGAAAAGATCCTATATATTTTGGACAAAGTTTTTTACAAGGCTGTAGGGATTTTAGGTATTTTGTAGACAAATATACCATTTCTCCTACAGTGAATGGTCTAGGTTCGACTCTTTTTTTATCCACTTGTGTTTTGTATACCAGTCTAGCTTCATCTAAGTCTTTCCTAACTACTGGCCAGGTGTTTTATAATTGGGATATCCATTCTTTCAGTGATGGGATTGCTGGTTCATTTGAGGTTAGTTCTGGCATAGGGTTGAAACTTTGGCCAGTGGCTACCTGAAAGGGAGTATATCGTATGCTGGAGTGGACTGCCTTGTTGTAGGCAACCTCTTCGAAAGGAATTAGGTCCATCCAATTCATTTGTTGGAAATTAATAAAGCACCTTAAATATTGCTCAAGTACTGAGTTCGAAAGTTCAGTCGATCCATTAGTCTAAGGATGATGACTAGATGACAGTCCCTGGGATAAAAATTCTTTCCAAAACTGATGTGAATTGCACTCCCCTATCTGATATGATGCGTTGGGGTGACGCATGCAATCTGTAGATGTGCTGCACAAATAGTTTTGCTAAGATTTTTGCGGTAGGGATTTTTTGGCAAGGGATAAAGTGCACTTATTTTGAAAACAGGTCCGTAACCACCCAGATGACAGTGTTTCCATTGCTTTCTGGTAACTCCACTATAAAATCCATGGATATTTCTTTCCATGGAGCCGAGGGATTCGCCACTGGTTGTAGCAATCTGTGTGATTTCCCTTACAGCCTCTTAGCAGCTGTGCAGGTTGGGCAGCTAGCCACATAGCTTTCTATTTCCTTTTTCATGGATGGCCACCAAAACTGTCTTGATTAAATGTAGTGTTTTTACAAATCCAAAATATCCTGCTGATTTTGCGTCATGGCACAGCTGCATGAAAGTGACTCTCTGGTGGGTGGTATATATGACTTCTCCCCCACCCATGGCAGTCCCCTACTCATGGCAGATCGTGCATACATGTTTATTCTTCTGGAACCATTCATCTGTTTCTAAAGTTTTCCAGAATTGGATTCCAGTTT
The DNA here is from genome assembly GCF_947247035.1 of Vipera ursinii. Classification (NCBI taxonomy): domain Eukaryota; kingdom Metazoa; phylum Chordata; class Lepidosauria; order Squamata; family Viperidae; genus Vipera; species Vipera ursinii. The sequence goes on along the minus strand of NC_139521.1, from coordinate 25,990,574 downwards.
GGCTGCCCAGCTGCGGCTTTAATTTAGCCTGGGCCCTGGTGGTCACTGGTGCTGCCAGTTGTGGTTCGGGCATGAGTGGTTTAGAACCAGTGGAACACATGCTGTTATATTGGGGCATGCGACACAGGACATCTGCCAGGAAGTTATTTCCCCCTCGGCAAGTGTTTGAGCAGAAAATGGAATTAGTGAAAGTGCTGAGACTAGTGGGCCTGCTTAGAGGTGAGCTTTCTGGGTGTTTTTAGTGCTTCCAAGTTTTTGCGGTCTGTCCAGACCTGAAAAGGGATTTTATTCCCTTCAAGGAAATGGCGCCATGTGAGTAACGACCATCTCACAGCGTACACTTCCTTTTTCCACACAGCCCAGCATTGTTCTGTTTCAGTGAGTTTTCTGGATGTGTATGTGCACGGTTGCAGTGCCCCTTTGGCATTTTCTTATAATAGTACAGCCCTCACCACAACATCGCTTGCGTCTGCCTGTATTACGAAAGGTTTATCCGGGTCCGGGTGCCTCAGTACAGGTTTGGCAGAAAAGAGTCTCTTTAATCTTTCGAATGCCGCTTGGCATTTCATTGTCCATTTCAGTGGCTGGCTGGGTTTCACTGAGGTTTCCCCCCTCGTTTTTAAGAGGTTTGTGAGGGACAGGGCTATTTGGGCTAATGAAGGGATGAACTGGCAGTAAAAGTTTGCAAAACCCAGCAAACTTTGCAATTGCTTCCTTGTGCAAGGTGGTGCCCATTCTAACACTGCCCTCAACTTCTCGGGTTCCATTTCAATGTCCTGTGGGGATATGCGACTGTTCTGAACCAGCCAACTACCGGCCTTGTAATAAGGCAAACCCCTGTTCAAACAGTAGAGACTGGAGAGCGTCTGAGGCTGCAAAGCGTCTGCCAAGATTTATTACTCAATTAACAGAACAAGAAACAAAAACACTGGAACTTGAATCCTCAAGCGGAAGGGTTGCTTTCAGCAACCAGCCCTTCCCCAAACACTCCTTTTATTTAGAGTTCAGGGCGTGGCCTCCCTCTGCCTCCTCCCGAGGAGACCCGCAGCCTTTCTCTGCTTGGTCCTGCTCGACTGCCTCCTGCGTCGGGCGTCCTTGAACAGGGCCAGCTGTGGGTCATCATCCTCTGCACTATCGGGCTTACGCAGCTGAGAAGAGGGCCCCGGCTGGGAGCTCTGCCAAGCCTCCAAGCCATCATCAGCCAGTTCGTCTCCCTCCTCCCCCTCATCTGAGTCATCCGATACATCTGAGCTGGCTGCCGGACCCACAGGCTGGCCCTGAGTCACAACACTATCCCGCACCGCAGGGCCCTTCCCCCGGGGCTGCCGATCCAGATGCGGTCGGGATGGGAATTGTTCGTGAAACGCAGTCACCAACGCAGGGGCATGAACGGCGGTCGCGTCTTCCCATGTGAAGTCCTCCGGCCCGTACCCTTTCCACTCGATCAGGTACTGGAAGCGACCTTTCAGCCAGCGGGAATCCCAGATGCTGGCGACCTCGTACTCGGGGGTGCTGCCTCCATCACGAGGTCCTGATGGGGGAGGTTCCGCTTGGCGAAGTGGACAAGCCGGTTGTTCGGGGACCAACAAGGACCGATGGAAGACGGGATGCACGCGCAGGGAACGTGGCAGAGTTAAACGATAGGCGACCGGATTGATGACGGCCTCGACTGGGAACGGTCCAAGGTAACGGTGGTCCAGCTTCCTCACCGGCCGAGTGGATGGTAGGTTCCTGGTGGACAGCCAGACCCGATCCCCCACCGATAGTGGAGGCGTATCCCTTCTCGACCGATCGGCGAACCTCTTGTAGTCGGCCTTGGCCTTCTCCACCTGCCGTCGCACCAACCGATGGATCGCCTGTAACTCCGCCATGAATTCGTTCGCTGCCGGCTCCGGTGAGTCCACGGGAGAAAGGGGGAAAAACCGGGGGTGATAACCCACGTTGGCCAAGAACGGTGTCATCTGCGTGGAGGTGTGCTGCGAGTTGTTAAAGGCAAACTCGGCTATGGCCAAATAGTCCACCCAATTGTCCTGCTGCAGGTTAACGTAGCAGCGCAGATACTGCTCTAAGATGCCGATGACCTTCTCGGTACCCCCGTCGGTCTGAGGATGATGCGCGGACGAGAGGCAAACCTTAATGTCCAACGCCCGCATCAACTCCTGCCAGAAGCGGGCTGTAAACTGGGCCCCCCTATCGGAGTCGACTCTAACGGGAAGGCCGTGCAGCCGGAACACCTGTTGGATGAACATGCGACTAGTGGCGCGAGCTGACGGTAAGCCGCGACAGGGGATGAAGTGCGCCATCTTGGTCAACATGTCCACCACCACAAACACTGTCGTGAAGCCGGAGGATGGGGGTAGATCCGTCAGAAAGTCCATGGACACAGCCCCCCAGGGTCTCTTGGGTGTTGGCAAAGGCTGCAGTAAACCAGGCGGGGCCCCTGTCGCTGACTTGGCCTGCCTGCATGGGATGCAGGAGGTGACATAAGACTGGACTTCGTGTCGGACTCGGGGCCACCAGAAGGTACGGGAGACCAGGTTCAGAGTCTTGAACAGGCCAAAATGCCCCGCAGCTGGGTTATCATGACACTGGCTGAGGACGAGTCCCCTGAGTGGCCCTCCTGGAACATAGAGCCGGTCACGATAATACAGGAGTCCATCCGTGACCGACCAAGGCGAATCTGGCCCCACCTCTTCCTTCCGCTGAGCCACCCACGCCTCCTGCTGCTGCGCCTCCCGGATCCGAGCCCGTATATCCACCGGCTCCCGCACCGCAGCAAAAGACTCGACGGGGATCACTGTCCTGGGCGGAAGCTTGTCTTCCACTCGGGTGTACTCGGGCTTCCTGGACAGAGCATCCGCTCTCTGGTTGTGCCCGCTTGGTATGTACCGCACCCGGAAGTCAAACCTCGCAAAGAAGAGGGACCACCGGATCTGGCGTTGGTTCAAATTCCGAGCGGTCTGCAGGCTTTCCACATTCTTGTGGTCCGTCCGGACCTCGATTTGATGCCGCGCCCCCTCCAGATGATGCCTCCAAGCCTCGAACGCCGCCTTGATGGCCAGCAGCTCCTTCTCCCAGATGGTATAGTTGCGCTCCGAGGGATTCAATTTCCGAGAGTGATACGCGCAAGGGAAAAGGGTACCGTTGGGCGTCGCTGCCTGGAGTAACACGGCCCCAATGGCAATGTCGGAGGCGTCCGCCTCCACGACAAACGGCCGTTGCGGGTCAGGATGCTTCAAGATGGGCTCCTTCATGAAGGCGTCCTTCAAAGCTTGGAACGCCTGTTGTTCGGGGCCGTTCCACTGGAACCGAGTCTTCTTCTGCAGGAGCCGGGTGAGGGGGGCTGTCAAGGCAGCAAAGCCAGGGATGAATGTTCGATAGTAGTTGGCAAATCCAAGAAGTCGCTGAACATCCTTCACGCGACGCGGGGGTTGCCAACTCTGCAACGACTCAACTTTACTCGGTTCCATGGCGATGCCCTCAGGAGAAATGCGGTGACCCAGGAAATCGATGGTCACCTGGTAGAACTGGCACTTCTCCAACTTGGCAAACAGCCGATGTTTCCGGAGGCGCTGCAGGACCTGACGGAGATGCTGATGATGCGCTTCACGCGACGGGGAGTAAATCAGGATGTCGTCCAGGTAAATCACGACAAACTGGTCCAACAGATCTCGAAAGATGTCGTTCATAAAATGCTGAAACACAGCGGGGGCATTGGTCAGGCCAAACGGCATCACTGTGTACTCGAAATGTCCATAGCGAGTACCAAACGCCGTCTTCCACTCATCACCCGGCCGAACCCTGATGAGGTTGTAAGCTCCACGCAGGTCCAGTTTCGTGAAGATCTTAGCCTCCCGGAGTCGGTCCAAGAGCTCGGGGATGAGGGGCAGCGGGTAGCGGTTACGCACCGTGATGGCGTTGAGTTTCCGGTAGTCACAGCAAAGCCGTAACTCGCCCGACTTCTTTTTGACGAAGAGCACGGGCGCAGACACTGGCGAGGACGAGGGCCGGATGAAACCACGAGCCAAATTCTTTGTCAGGAAGTCCCGCAATGCAGCCAACTCGGGCTCCGACATGGAGTACAAACGCCCCACTGGGAGAGGCGCATCAGGGACTAGATCAATGGAACAGTCATAGGGCCTGTGCGGGGGTAATTGGTCCGCCTCTGACTCGCTGAACACATCAGCATAGTCGGACAGTTCGGGAGGCAAGGAAACCCCTGAGGAACCCTCCACCTGGCCGGCACAGATATGGCGGGTGTGGTCCACGCACTGCAAACTTGGGAAGGTGACCAAGTTCTGAGACCAATAGATCTGTGGATCATGCGCCCGGAGCCACGCCAGTCCCAAGACCACGGGGAAGTGCAGATCCGAAGTGATGTAGAACTGGATGGCCCCCACATGGGAACTGATGGCCATACACACTGGTTGCGTGGCGGCCGTAATAGGCCCGGACAGGAGCACTCGACCATCAATAGTCTCCACTAGCATGGGCGGATCCACCGGACACTGGGGAACAGCCCATTTGGCCACGAAGGCCGAGTCCATAAAGTTAGTGGTAGCCCCAGAGTCAATTAAGGCATGGACCGGAATCCCCTCTGGCTTGCCAGGAAGGATCAGACGTGCCTCCAAAATCAAATGCCGTGGAGGTTCACAGGCACCGTTGGAATGGCGTCGCTCGGCGTGGTCGTGGTGGGTCGCCCGATCTATCACACCGTCTAGATCGGGCTCGGGCCGTTTCCCGACAGCAAAGCAGGGGACTTTCTCGGGGCCGGCTTGGTCACTGATGCCCGCTGACGCTTCTTTGGGCAAGAAGCAGCCAAATGTCCAGGGTCCCCACAGTAAAAACACAACCCCCCCGATCGTCGTCTGTCCATTTCCGTCACCGATAGACGGGACCTGGCGGCACCCAGCTCCATTGGCTCCTCCCTCTGGCCTGGGGGCACACGCTCAACAGGAGCGGCAGGGGTCTGTGGGGTGGCACGGCGACTCTTTCGCTGCTGCAGCTGGGCATCGATCCGGAGACAAAGATGGATCAGCCCATTCAGGTCTGAGGGAATGTCCACGCGGGCCAGCTCATCCAACATCTCCTCCGACAAGCCATCCTGGAAGGCATCCACGAGCGCAGCCTCATTCCAGGCGGAATCCTGGCTAAGCAGCCGGAAATCGCTGATATAGGCCTGTAGGGGGCGCTGACCCTGCCTCAAAGCTTTCAGGCGTCGGGTGGCAGTCTGCGCCTTAATCGGGTCCTCGTACATGAGGCGCATATGGTCACAAAACCCCCCAAAGTTATCCAACAAAGGGCTAGGCTGTGCCAGCAGAGGCGTGCCCCAACGAGCTGCATCCCCCGACAGAAGGCTCAACACGAATCCCACCTTATCTCGGTCAGTGGGGAAATCAGCTGCTCTCACGCTGATAAAAAGCTGGCATTGTCCCAGGAAGGCAGGAAACAGTTCTGGATTGCCAGCAAATTTATCCGGCATAGCTATCTGACATTTCCTCCTGGGTGGGGGTGCAGCATGTACCTGAGCTTGCAGTTGAGCCACCTGAGCTGCCAGCAAAGTGAGTTGCTGGGTGAGCTGAGCATTCTCGGCACGTAGCTGCTCCATCGTAGTAGTAAGGGGTGGGAGGCTGAAAGCAAACTGTTCTGAACCAGCCAACTACCGGCCTTGTAATAAGGCAAACCCCTGTTCAAACAGTAGAGACTGGAGAGCGTCTGAGGCTGTAAAGCGTCTGCCAAGATTTATTACTCAATTAACAGAACAAGAAACAAAAACACTGGAACTTGAATCCTCAAGCGGAAGGGTTGCTTTCAGCAACCAGCCCTTCCCCAAACACTCCTTTTATTTAGAGTTCAGGGCGTGGCCTCCCTCTGCCTCCTCCCGAGGAGACCCGCAGCCTTTCTCTGCTTGGTCCTGCTCGACTGCCTCCTGCGTCGGGCGTCCTTGAACAGGGCCAGCTGTGGGTCATCATCCTCCGCACTATCGGGCTCACGCAGCTGAGAAGAGGGCCCCGGCTGGGAGCTCTGCCAAGCCTCCAAGCCATCATCAGCCAGTTCATCTCCCTCCTCCCCCTCATCTGAGTCATCCGATACATCTGAGCTGGCTGCCGGACCCACAGGCTGGCCCTGAGTCACAACAGCGATAACCTAGGTAGTCTATTTTTTTCCTGGTAAGAGTTCGCATTTCAATAGTTTGGCATGTAGGTGGGCAGCTTTAAAACTGCTCTGACTAGGTTGACATGCTTCTCTTTGGACTCAATGAAGATAAGGAAGTCATCCAAATAAACCAGGACCCCCTTGAATAGGAGCTCCCTTACCATGTCATTGATTAATTGCATAAATATTGCAGAGGGCCCTTATAGTCCAAACGGCAAAACTTTGAATTGGTAGCATCCCATTGGACAATTAAATGTGATTTTCCATTTGTCCCCTTCCTTAATCCTGACATGGTAGTACACTTCTCTTAGTTCTAGTTTGGTAAAAATTCTTCCTTACAGTAGGTGGGATAACATGTCCTTCATGAGGGGTAGGGGGTACAGGTTACTTTCACTGATTGCATTCAGGGCACGGTAATCCATGCACAAGCGCAAAGTGCCATCCTTCTCTCTAAAGAGGACCAGGGCGGCTACTTTGGGCTTGGCAGGTTCGATAAATACCCTTTCTAGGTTTTTGTTTATGAATCTTTCCATCTCTTCTTTCTCTTTAGAGAAGTATAATGGAGTATAATCTGGGCTTCGGGAGTTTTGCCCTGGGTTTGATTTCTATGGCACAGTCTGTGGGTCAGTGAGGAGTGAGTTCATCCACCCATTCCTTGCTGAAAACCTCGGCAAGGTATCGGTATTCCTCTGGTATTTTGGGTAACCCCTTTTCCTCTCCCACCAACGCTTTCTGCACTCCTGGGCTTGGTAGGGCTCCTTGGAGTGTTGAGTTCGCACAATCCCCTTTTGGGAATTTGAGCTCTGCCATCTTCCAATCTACCCAGGGGTTCCATTTCTTTAGCCATGCCAGCCCTAGGATCACTGAGCATTCCATACCTGGGGTTACTACAAACCTTATGTCTTCCTTGTGGTCCCCCAGAGATAGGTGGATTGGTAAAGTGGCTAGGATAGCTGGCACCCCCCCCTGCTGTGGACCCATCTAACTGGCCGAACGAGATCAGCTGTTTCAGCCTCCTCACCGGGATGCCAAAGTTTCCCACTACTGTTGGGCTAATGAAGCACCGGGTGCAGCCAGAGTCTATTAGGGCTTTCACTTTGACAGCTTCAGGCATGGAGGGGGCTAATATAGTCACTGTCTTGAGGATGGGCACAATGAGTCCACTTACCAGGGGTTTGCCCTCTGAGTTGCCCAAGGAATCAGCCACCCCTGAAGTGTAGGCCGGAGTTCCCTGCCCACGCTTGAAAGATGGTGGAGATGTTGTGACTCAGGGCCAGCCTGTGGGTCCGGCAGCCGGCTCAGATGTCTCGGATGACTCAGATGAGGGGGAGGAGGAGGGTGTGGAAGACGAACTGGCTGATGACGGCTTGGAGGCTTCGCAGAGCCCCCAGCCGGGGCCCTCTTCTCAGCTGCGTGAGCCCGATAGTGCGGAGGATGATGACCCACAGCTGGCCCTGTTCAAGGACGCCCGACGCAGGAGGCAGTCGAGCAGGACCAAGCAGAGAAAGGCTGTGGGACTCCTCGGGAGGAGGCACAGGGAGACCACGCCCTGAACTCTAAATAAAAGGAGTGTTTGGGGAAGGGCTGGTTGCTGAAAGCAACCCTTCCGTTTGAGGATTCAAGTTCCAGTGTTTTTGTTTCTTGTTCTGTTGTTTGAGTAATAAATCTTGGCAGACGCTTTTCAGCCTCAGACGCTCTCCAGTCTCTACTGTTTGAACAGGGGTTTGCCTTATTGCAAGGCTGGTAGCAGGCTGGTTCAGAACAGTTTGCTTTCAGCCTCCCACCCCTTACTACTACGATGGAGCAGCTACGTGCCGAGAATGCTCAGCTCACCCAGCAACTCACTTTGCTGGCAGCTCAGGTGGCTCAACTGCAAGCTCAGGTACATGCTGCACCCCCACCCAGGAGGAAATGTCAGATAGCAATGCCGGATAAATTTGCTGGCAATCCAGAACTGTTTCCTGCCTTCCTGGGACAATGCCAGCTTTTTATCAGCGTGAGAGCAGCTGATTTCCCCACTGACCGGGATAAGGTGGGATTCGTGTTAAGCCTTCTGTCGGGGGATGCAGCTCGTTGGGGCACGCCTCTGCTGGCACAACCTAGCCCTTTGTTGGATAACTTTGGGGGGTTTTGTGACCATATGCGCCTAATGTACGAGGACCCAATTAAGGCGCAGACTGCCACCTGACGCCTGAAAGCTCTGAGGCAGGGTCAGCGCCCCCTACAGGCCTATATCAGCGATTTCCGGCTGCTTAGCCAGGATTCCGCCTGGAATGAGGCTGCGCTCGTGGATGCCTTCCAGGATGGATTGTCGGAGGAGATGTTGGATGAGCTGGCCCGTGTGGACATTCCCTCAGACCTGAATGGGCTGATCCATCTTTGTCTGCGGATCGATGCCTGGCTGCAGCAGCGAAAGAGTCGCCGTGCCACCCCACAGACCCCTGCCGCCCCTGTTGAGCGTGAGCCCCCAGTCCAGAGGGAGGAGCCAATGGAGCTGGGTGCCACCAGGTCCCGTCTATCGGTGACGGAAATGGACAGACGACGATCGGGGGGGTTGTGTTTTTACTGTGGGGACCCTGGACATTTGGCTGCTTCTTGCCCAAAGAAGCATCAGCGGGCATCAGTGACCAAGCCTGCCCCGAGAAAGTCCCCTACTTTGCTGTCGGGAAACGGCCCGAGCCCGATCTAGACGGTGTGATAGATCGGGCGACCCACCACGACCACGCCGAGCGACGCCATTCCAACGGTGCCTGTGAACCTCCACGGCATTTGATTTTGGAGGCACGTCTGATCATTCCTGGCAAGCCAGAGGGGATTCCGGTCCATGCCTTAATTGACTCTGGGGCTACCACTAACTTTATGGACTCGGCCTTTGTGGCCAAATGGGCTGTTCCCCAGTGTCCGGTGGATCCGCCCATGCTAGTGGAGACTATCGATGGTCGAGTGCTCCTGTCCGGGCCTATTACGGCCGCCATGCAACCAGTGTGTATGGCCATCAGTTCCCATGTGGAGGCCATCCAGTTCTACATCACTTCGGATCTGCACTTCCCCGTGGTCTTGGGACTGGCGTGGCTCCGGGCGCATGATCCACAGATCTATTGGTCTCAGAACTTGGTCACCTTCCCAAGTTTGCAGTGCGTGGACCACACCCGCCATATCTGTGCCGGCCAGGTGGAGGGTTCCTCAGGGGTTTCCTTGCCTCCCGAACTGTCTGACTTTGCTGATGTGTTCAGCGAGTCAGAGGCGGACCAATTACCCCCGCACAGGCCCTACGACTGCTCCATTGATCTAGTCCCTGATGCGCCTCTCCCAGTGGGGCGTTTGTACTCCATGTCGGAGCCCGAGTTGGCTGCATTGCGGGACTTCCTGACAAAGAATTTGGCTCGCGGTTTCATCCGTCCCTCGTCCTCGCCAGTGTCTGCGCCCGTGCTCTTCGTCAAAAAGAAGTCGGGCGAGTTACGGCTTTGCTGTGACTACCGGAAACTCAACGCCATCACGGTGCGCAACCGTTACCCGCTGCCCCTCATCCCCGAGCTCTTGGACCGACTCCGGGAGGCTAAGATCTTCACGAAACTGGACTTGCGTGGAGCTTACAACCTCGTCAGGGTTCGGCCGGGTGATGAGTGGAAGACGGCGTTTGGTACTCGCTATGGACATTTCGAGTACACGGTGATGCCATTTGGCCTGACCAACGCCCCCGCTGTGTTTCAGCATTTTATGAACGACATCTTTCGGGATCTGTTGGACCAGTTTGTCGTAATCTACCTGGACGACATCCTGATTTACTCCCCGTCGCGTGAAGCGCATCATCAGCATCTCCGTCAGGTCCTGCAGCGCCTCCGGGAACATCGGCTGTTTGCCAAGTTGGAGAAGTGCCAGTTCTACCAGGTGACCATCGATTTCCTGGGTCACCGCATTTCTCCTGAGGGCATCGCCATGGAACCGAGTAAAGTTGAGTCGTTGCAGAGTTGGCAACCCCCGCGTCGCGTGAAGGATGTTCAGCGACTTCTTGGATTTGCCAACTACTATCGAACATTCATCCCTGGCTTTGCTGCCTTGACAGCCCCCCTCACCCGGCTCCTGCAGAAGAAGACTCGGTTCCAGTGGAACGCCCCCGAACAACAGGCGTTCCAGGCTTTGAAGGACGCCTTCATGAAGGAGCCCATCTTGAAGCATCCTGACCCGCAACGGCCGTTTGTCGTGGAGGCGGACGCCTCCGACATTGCCATTGGGGCCGTGTTACTCCAGGCAACGACGCCCAGCGGTACCCTTTTCCCTTGCGCGTATCACTCTCGGAAATTGAATCCCTCGGAGCGCAACTATACCATCTGGGAGAAGGAGCTGCTGGCCATCAAGGCGGCGTTCGAGGCTTGGAGGCATCATCTGGAGGGGGCGCGGCATCAAATCGAGGTCCGGACGGACCACAAGAATCTGGAAAGCCTGCAGACCGCTCGGAATTTGAACCAACGCCAGATCCGGTGGTCCCTTTTCTTTGCGAGGTTTGACTTCCGGGTGCGGTACATACCAAGCGGGCACAATCAGAGAGCGGATGCTCTGTCCAGGAAGCCCGAATATACCCGAGTGGAAGACAAGCTTCTGCCCAGGACAGTGATCCCTGTCGAGTATTTTGCTGCAGTGCGGGAGCCGGTTGATATACGGGCTCGGATCCGGGAGGCACAGCAGCAGGAGGCGTGGGTGGCTCAGCGGAAGGAAGAGGTGGGGCCAGATTTGCCTTGGTCGGTTACGGATGGACTTTTGTATTATCGTGACCGGCTCTATGTTCCGGGAGGGCCACTCAGGGGACTCGTCCTCAGCCAGTGTCATGATAACCCGGCTGCGGGGCATTTTGGTCTGTTCAAGACTCTGAACCTGGTCTCCCGTACCTTCTGGTGGCCCCGAGTCCGACACGACGTCCAGTCTTATGTCACCTCCTGCATCCCATGCAGGCAGGCCAAGTCAGCGACAGGGGCCCCGCCTGGTTTACTGCAGCCCTTGCCAACACCCAAGAGACCCTGGGGGGCTGTGTCCATGGACTTTTTGACAGATCTACCCCCATCCTCCGGCTTCACGACAGTGTTTGTGGTGGTGGACATGCTGACCAAGATGGCGCACTTCATTCCCTGTCGCGGCTTACCGTCAGCTCGCGCCACTAGTCGCATGTTCATCCAACAGGTGTTTCGGCTGCACGGCCTCCCCGATAGAGTCGTCTCCGATAGGGGGGCCCAGTTTACAGCCCGCTTCTGGCAGGAGTTGATGCGTGCGTTGGACATTAAGGTTTGCCTCTCGTCCGCGCATCATCCTCAAACTGACGGGGGTACCGAGAAGGTCATCGGTATCTTAGAGCAGTATCTGCGCTGCTACGTTAACCTGCAGCAGGACAATTGGGTGGACTATTTGGCCATAGCCGAGTTTGCCTTTAACAACTCGCAGCACACCTCCACGCAGATGACACCGTTCTTGGCCAATGTGGGTTATCACCCCCGGTTTTTCCCCCTTTCTCCCGTGGACTCACCGGAGCCGGCAGCGAACGACTTCATGGCGGAGTTACAGGCGATCCATCGGTTGGTGCGACGACAGCTGGAGAAGGCCAAGGCCGACTACAAGAGGTTCGCCGATCGGTCGAGAAGGGATACGCCTCCACTATCGGTGGGGGATCGGGTCTGGCTGTCCACCAGGAACCTACCATCCACACGGCCGGCGAGGAAGCTGGACCACCGTTACCTTGGACCGTTCCCAGTCGAGGCTGTCATCAATCCGGTCGCCTATCGTTTAACTCTGCCACGTTCCCTGCGCGTGCACCCCGTCTTCCATCGGTCCTTGTTGGTCCCCGAACAACCGGCTTGTCCACTTCGCCAAGCGGAACCTCCCCCATCAGGACCTCGTGATGGAGGCAGCACCCCCGAGTACGAGGTCGCCAGCATCTGGGATTCCCGCTGGCTGAAAGGTCGCTTCCAGTACCTGATCGAGTGGAAAGGGTACGGGCCGGAGGACTTCACATGGGAAGACGCGACCGCCGTTCATGCCCCTGCGTTGGTGACTGCTTTTCACGAACAATTCCCATCCCGACCGCATCCGGATCGGCAGCCCCGGGGGAAGGGCCCTGCGGTGCGGGATAGTGTTGTGACTCAGGGCCAGCCTGTGGGTCCGGCAGCCGGCTCAGATGTCTCGGATGACTCGGATGAGGGGGAGGAGGAGGGTGTGGAAGACGAACTGGCTGATGACGGCTTGGAGGCTTCGCAGAGCCCCCAGCCGGGGCCCTCTTCTCAGCTGCGTGAGCCCGATAGTGCGGAGGATGATGACCCACAGCTGGCCCTGTTCAAGGACGCCCGACGCAGGAGGCAGTCGAGCAGGACCAAGCAGAGAAAGGCTGTGGGACTCCTCGGGAGGAGGCACAGGGAGACCACGCCCTGAACTCTAAATAAAAGGAGTGTTTGGGGAAGGGCTGGTTGCTGAAAGCAACCCTTCCGTTTGAGGATTCAAGTTCCAGTGTTTTTGTTTCTTGTTCTGTTGTTTGAGTAATAAATCTTGGCAGATGCTTTTCAGCCTCAGACGCTCTCCAGTCTCTACTGTTTGAACAGGGGTTTGCCTTATTGCAAGGCCGGTAGCAGGCTGGTTCAGAACAGGAGACTCTACAGCCTTTGTTGCCTTCATGGCAGGTTCTTGTGTATTGGCTGGGGTCTTCCCTGACTTCCCTGCCGGTGATCGATCTGGGTTGTGTTGAGGGGCTTTTGAGCGGCACTCTGCGGCACGATGCCCCTCTCTCCCGCATTTGAAACAGCCTGTTGACTTCTTGGCCATGGCCGATGGCTTTGGTAGTGCGTGCAACAGTTCAGGGGGTGAGCAGCCCCACGGTTTCCCTCGGCAGTGCCTCTTCAGGTTGATCTCTGCTTCCTCCGCCAGGACGTACCAGTCGGCGTGGGTTTCCTCGGGGCAGGCAAGCATTGTACAGGATGTAGTTTAGGCCATCTTTAAAGTGGCTAAGGAGGATGTCTTCCGGCCAGTTCAGCTTGCTGACGAAGGCGTATATTCAGCTACCAGGCGTCTGCCTTGTTTCACTGTTTTGATCTTCTCAGGGACTTTTCGGTCAGTCAGGGGTCCTCAAATTGCCTTCTCAGTGAGGACATGAAGTGGTTGAAGTTGTGGAGCTCTGAGGCATTGAAATCATACAGATTCACCATCAATCTGTGGTCGACCCATCCAGAGCAGATTGCACAATACAGATACGGGCTTCATCGTTGGGGATGTCTTGTCCGTATTTTTCCATGTAGCTGAGGACTTGGGTTAAGAAGAACCCCAAGCGTTGCGGCTCTCCCCTGAATTTCACGTCCAGAGGTCGGTACCTTCGCTGCCGATGGTGATGTCTCCCATCCTGATTGGCCGCTGCAGGTAGGCGGGGAGTGGAGACTGCCAAAGCAGTAGCTGCTGTCTCGGTGGTTTTGGTGGACATCCTTGGAACTTCAGCTTCCGATTCCCCTTCAGTGTCTCTGGCTGTGACCCAAGGTTCAGGTTTCTCATCCCCGAGAGAGCTGAGGGTTCATTTCATCAGGTGAATAGCTTTCTCTAGGGTCCAACTTGAGTGCTGTGCATGATCCCCTTCCTCTTCACTAAGGTGAAGGGATCTCTCCATTTCTTGCTTCCATCCGGGTTGGTGGCTGCCTTGTCTCAGGGCCACCTTTCTTGATCTCTTCTCCAACTTGTCTTTCTTTCCTACGCTCATCAACCACAGAGGTTTGTGGCTGCATGTTCCCACCACCTTAATTAATCGTTCTGCGCAGGAAATCTCAGATCCTGTTTAATGTCAGGACCCACTTCAATCCCACATCTTAAGAAAGCAGAACTTTTGGAAGCAATTTCTTCCAACAGGAACTTTTATTAAGAGTAGTTGATAGCAGGGGCTTCCAGTTTGCGATTGCAGTGCCGGCACGTGCGCGGTGATCGCTCTCTCCGCCTCCAGTTTTTCTCTCGCCGGGGGACCCTGAAAAGGGGCAGAGGTTGCCCTGGAGGGGTGACAAGCATGAAGAGGACCCCCCAATTGATCGCAGAAGGGTGGCAGCCCTTCCGATTAATCCAGGGCAGCTCTTCAAACTGACGGGGAAAAGATCAGCCATTAGCATGGCCCATCACTAAGCCACTACGAGCGAAACCAAAATTATTATCAAGCACATTGAAAGCACCGCAGAGGAATTGGGTGAGATCCTACCTTCTTTGTATCCCAAGTATTTTCCTGTAAAAGCTTCTTGAAATTTCCTCCCCCCACCCTCTAATATGGTGGCGTCTGACTACGTAGGGGAAATAAAGCCTTAAAAAGAACGACTAAGTAATTGGATTTGCATCTTCTTGATATTTGGGGACCCAAAAAGTTCTTAATTCTACTGGGACCTGTTACCTTATCTACTTGTAAAAAAGTTTAAAAAGAATTCAAATTGGATGAAAACCTAGCTTGGAGTTTGAAAAAGACTTTCAATGCTATTGGGGACATCTTGTGGCAAAGCTTGGTACAGCAAGTGATTACTCCTGACGGAGAGAACAGCTGGGCGGTGAAATTGTCTTTTAAGAACTGTGGAGGTGAACACTTACTGACTCTTGTTTCAAAATAGCCTCCACTAAAGGACTATCTATAGCCATCCTAGAAATGGAGGTGTACCAGCAAAAAAACCTCAGCTAATTCTAAACTTATACTTGAAAAAATTCTTGGAGCTACTAAGATAATTAAATCCAGATTAAAAGACAAAGATGCCAGCTTAAATCTACAAAATGAAACCTTGACTTCAACTAAAGAAATTACAATTCAAAAAACAACAGAAGCAGAAGAAATTAATACAAAGACAGAGGATTTTAAAGAACAAGTACAATCTACTGAGAATTTTTACAGTCAAACCCTGACTGCAACTAAAGAACTTACAACCCAAAAAGCAATAGAAGCAGAAGAAAGTAATACCAAGACAGAGGGTGTTAAAGATCAACAAGTACAGCATACTGAAAATCTAGACAACCAAACAACAACCATAACATTGGACATGACTTTTTACTTAAACCAGAAACTTGAGGAAGAAGAAGACCAGACTGAATTGAAGATAAATATACTAGAGCAAATATGGAGATCTGAGCCTCTAGGGCAGCGATTTAATGGTTATAAATGGGCCAGTTCCTTTGGAAAATTGATAACTAGATGGTCTCCTTTAATTCAAGTAACATGTACAAGAATGAAGGGAGATCTATCTAATGATTTAAAGGCATTGCTATGGAAGCCTGGCTGACATAAAAAGAAAGCTAGAGTTAGATTTTAAAAATGGGGTCCTTTGATTTATAACAGAAGATCCTTAAAGTCTCAACTAATGGGCTAAAGGGAGATTTTGAGATGAAGGGAAATATGAGGGAAATGAAAATTAACTATTAGGAAATAGCTTTGAATTATTGCTTAGCCCATATAATATAGAAGATGGACTTGAGACAATAAAGGACACTTTATTAGTAAATGGTGAGGTACTAGGATGAGAAATAGAAAATGTTTATGAAATAATATAAGAATATATTTAAGTAAGCAATATGTATATTTTAGATATGATAATTTTTATGTAGTGAAATAAAGGAAATTTGGGTTACCCGAAACTTAAATATTATGGATATTAAAGGTTAAATTGGAATACTGTAATTAAAAATTGAAATTAGGTAAAATTCAAAAACAGGACGTGGATATGTAAAAGTAAAAATATATTGATAAATGTTTTAACTGACCGTGTTATAATTAGAAATTTACTAGCTTAAATATGATATAGTAAATGTTAAGGAAAATAGAGAAGGAATCTTTGATGATGTAACCTGAGATATGTACTAAAGATTTTGTTTTTGAACTATTGACTACCCAATCACCATACTGCTTTCTAAATACTTAAATGTAAAACTGGAAAACCAATAAAAATATTTATTAAAAGAAAAAAGAATAGTTGATAGCAGGCATAAGAGACAGGATCTGAGATTTCCCACACAGAACGATAGTTAAGGCAGGGCTTCTCAACCAGTGGTACGGGTACTACCTATGGTACACTGGCACCTGGCAGGTGGTACATGGCCATCCTAGAAAAGTGGTAGTGGGGGAGGGAAATGAGCTGAACCAATGGCAGCACTGCACAAGCCTGAGCGAAAGATGGATGGAGCTGCAGGGCTGTCAGGGCTCAGCAGAAGCGCCAGGATCAGTGCCACTTTCCAGCTGATTGGTGCTTCTTCAGGGCTGTCAGGGCTCAGTGGAAGCGCAGGATCAGTGCCAGGCTCCAGCTGGAACTCGGCCCTGATCCTGGTGCTTCTGTTGAGCCCTGAAGAAGCACCAATCAGCTGGAAAGCAGCACTGATCCTGGAGTTTCTGCTGAGCCCAGAAGAAGCGTCAATCAGCTGGAATGTTGCAGCATCTCCAGGGTCAGATGCTTGGCAACTGATTCATATTTATGACGGTCACAGTGTCCCAGGGTCATGTGAAGTGACCAAAACTGCTGCAACCATCCAGCGGGGGGGGGAATGAAATCCAAACACCCCACCCCCACCCCAGCTGCCAATCCTCAACAGAAATGCTCACAACAATGAAAACCTCGGACAGGAGGAAGGGCGCCGCCGAGTGGGCACACAGGTGTCTTGCTCGGCTGTGGCTTGGGGGGCCATTCAGTGCCATTGTAACTTCAAACAGTCACTAAGCAAACTGTTGTAAGTTGAGGATTACTTGTACTTCATCACTTTTTTACTTTTTTCTTTTTTTTTTTCTTTTTTTTGGTCATCAAGTTTTTAACACCTTGCTAGGTGACTGGTGGTACACAGATGTTGCCATATCCTTAAAGTGGTACAATGGGTGAAAAGGTTGAAAAGCCCTAGGTTAAGGTATCCCCAAGCAAGACTGTCCATCCAGCCAGTGTGGGATGACCAATCCCCAGGTGTTAGGTCCATCATGGAAAAAGGGGAGATAACATCGGCCCATCTCCAGATCACACAGCGATGGTTGACGGCTCTTCACACCTTCCTCTGGGATCGTAGAAACAAACCAGGCACAGAGGTTGCATTCTTTATTCTTTCCTTTGTTCTAGCTGACAGTTTAGGGAGATAAGTTGGGAGAGAGATATAGCACAGGGCAGCAAAATGTTACATTGTAGCGGATAGAGGAAGCAGAGGCAATAAACGAAAGCAAAAGGTTATATTGTAGCAGATAGAGGAAGCAGAGGTGATAAACCCATGGGCACATCCTCCCTCCCCCTTGGGAGTATGGCAGAACCCAGGGAAAGGTGATATTTGCTTTTGGGTTAGAGGGGATAGATAGAAATGTAATAGGAATGGGTTCTGATACAGTGTTATCTTCATTTTAGATGTCAAAAAGGGTTTGTGGCTGCCAGTGTTTTCTTTTCTGTGGGAAACAGGTCCAAATGGCTCTTTGAGTGTTTAAGGTTGCCGACCCCTGCCCTAGTCCTTCTTTTCTCTAGACTAACCAAACCCAAATCCTGCAACTGTTCTTCATATGTTTTAGTCTCCAAGGCTTTAATCATCTTAGTTGCTCTTTATTGTACTTTTTCCAAAGTCTCAACATGTTTTTTGTAAAGTGGTGACCAATGCAGTATTCCGGGTGTGGCCTTAGTAAGGCTTTATAAAGTGGCACTTATACTTCACGTGATTTTGATTCTATGCATCTCTTTATACAACCAAGGGTTGTATTAACTTTTTTGGCTGCCACCACACACTGCTGACTCATATTTGAGTGATTGTCCATTAGGGCTCCAAGGTACCACTCACAGTTACTGTTTTTGAGCAGGCTTTGATGGCCCATAAGGCCAGCTGTATTAGGACCCTCTTTAGACGTACAGACACACATTGCAGCACGAATAAGGCAAAAAGGGAAGAAAGACGCCGCCTTTATCATGTCTGCAGAAACAACGGGTATCCACCTAACTTCAATAGACAATACAGCAGGCCAGGTAAACCTACAGCACTTGCCATCAATGTGAAAACGCCTTAACATCACGGATAACACTGCCTTATATCCACGGTGTATCCAAGGCCACAGCGCGCATACTAGCCCCTCAGAAGGTCAGTGTTGCCCACAGACCTGATCGGACTTTACGAGCTTGTGTCATGCGCCCTAAAGATCCACTCCCCAATGAAGAAAAATCCTCGGTCGTGTACAAGTTGTCATGCCAAAATTGCAATTGCAATTACATTGGAGAGACGGCAAAACGACTGAGGACTAGAGTGCACGAACACAAGCTTGCTATTAGAAGACAAGAACAACATTCACAGGTGTGGGCACACATGGCTACACATAACCATGTCTTTAACAGGGACCGAGGCAATTGCCAGTGACAACACTAAAGGCGGCTACTTGTTTAAGGAAGCTTGGTTTTCAAACCACTCCTCTATCAACCGGTACATAGACCTCCCCCCTGCATACCAGGTACTAAGGAATTGGGAAGAGGAACGACGTGCGCAATATGGAGGCAAACAATGCAAGCACTTACAGAGCGCCTCGTATCAAAATCAAGATTGTACAAACACAACCACCCTGCATTGTAGGACACAGGGAAGAAGAGAAACAACTATTTAGAACCTCTGGTATAAGAACACGGGCAATGACTAGAGCTATGGCTATAATACATGGAACTGTCAGCAATCTACCTTTGACAACAGACACCCAGAGACAACTACATACCCCAAAAACGGATGTGCGACAACTCAAAGGAATACGGCTGGCCTCAACAAACAGACCGGTGATGCACTCCATGAGCGGAGTGCAGACACCAACAATATAAACACAATCTCCCCACCCCAGCATTTCCATCCTGACTATGTTGGCAGTTAGCCAACAAAAGCTTGATCTTTTAGCAATAAAAACTTTTAGTTTTTCTTATTCCATCCCAGTGTTGGCTTAGTTTGTTAATTTTAATATGCCTAGGATTCGCATTTTTAATCTTATCAAGGAATATTAATATATAAAATACAAAGGAAAATAAAAATAAGAGATTATGGGAAGGGAAAAGGGAGGGGGAAAAGAAAATGTGAGGTACAAGGGGGGAAAGGTGTTGACTTCTGACTCTCTTTAGCACATTACAGGATAAAAACATTCCAGCCTCAACTTTTTGCTTTTACACATTAGAATATAACTAGCCATTTCTATAACATCTATCTAATCGACAAAACCATAGTCAAAATTTCTTTTTTTTCCATCACAAGGACAAAATCCACAAGTGATATCCAAGTAGAAAACGTACTTAAATATATTCTCCTCTTTGAATAAATTGATCAATTTAGCCATTCCTGCTTTATCTTTCTTGCTATTGAAATAGTGCATATTTCTATTTCCACCTAATAATGTTTATGAACTATCATCATTTTTGTTAACAAGGTTCACTGTATTCTTTCAGATTCTTTGACCTTACAGGGGATAATATTCTTTTTTTCTTTTTTCACCCTTTTAAAAAAATGCTAAACTTTTCTTTAAGCGCATTTCTAAGATCAAAACTTTCTAATATATTTTTCTTTAACTTCTTAATGTACAGGCTTTGAATTTCAGTATTAAATTTATATCCCTCCCTCCAAACTACCCTTATAGAATTTTTTTTCTTTTATAAACATCCTTTTTAAAACTCAAAAATTTTCTTTAAACTATTACATTTTCTTTAACTTTCTCTTGTCAGAAGGAAAAATCGGGTCCTGTTCCAAGATGGGAGGACGCTGTAGAAATGAGCTGAAGGCAGACCACATTTTGGAAACAAAGTCTCTTTATTTAGTTGCCAGAAACTTCAGTGACAACAGCATGTTTCTGGAGTGGCTGACAAATGGAGTTGAGAGTGGATGGATCTTTATAGGGCTCTGGGACTCTGAAGTGGAAATGTTTCTGGGTTGTGCTATGAGGTGGGCTTTTGTGTCTTTTACTAGTCTAATGGTTTCCAGGAAACTTTGGCTATTCTAATAAGAGATCTGAGTCTACTTTCTCCCCATTCATAGGGTAAAGCAGTCAGCACACGCCATTAAGTTTTAAATCATGACCTACCGGTATACTTCAGTGCATTTCTAAAGTAAGTTAGTTGGTGGTAGCCATATATGTGCTTTTCTGTTTTTCACTCTGCTATTTCATTTCTCTCATTTAAGGTCTGGCAGACTGGCATATCCCTGTTGCTGGAATGTTTCTATGGATTAAGATTAAGGGAGTTCCTGATACCCAAGAACTGATCATGAAAAAAGCTTTGGAGAAACAAGTATGAAAAATAAATATTGAATCTAAAACAAAATGGGGAGAGAGGGCTAATACATTTTTTTAACAATTCTAATATGAGAAGCTTATGACTGACTGAGAAGGGTTTTGTTTTAGGTGTTGCTTGTCCCTGGATGTTCATTTAACATTAACAGTTCTGATCCCAGCTCTCATGTCAGAGCCTCCTTCTCTCTCTCTTCTCCAAGTCAGATTGATCAGGTGAGTGAAGTTTGCCTTGTCTCCACAGCTACCATTTCATCAGACTCAGTGTCATTATTCTTATGTTATAGTTGATAAGCCATGTTCTATTCAATTTGTCTTTTCCTCTTTCTGTGAGAAACCGGCTGAATTTGGGTTATCAGATTTGAATCTTTCATTACTTTTCATATGTCTATTGACAGGATGATTTAGTTATTTTCTGGAAAAATTTTAAAGATTAGAAAGTTAATTCAGTTTTATAGAGTATGGGATTGGCATAGGCATTATAGGATCCTGCTTTTAGGTAACATTAGAATCATCTCCATGTAACACAGAATATTGTTATGAATTTCTGAACACTATGTACATTTAGATGTATCCATGAAATATTGTAGGCATTTGTAGATATTTAGCTATCAAGTCAATTGGCCTAGGAATAATACCAATATAGTTAATGTAGGCTCTTAAAAAAGATTTCTTTCTATTCAAATTCATGAATAGTGCCAATGCATAGAAGAGTGATTTCTCTTCATCTAAATCTTAATTCCATTTAGACAATGAGGAATATACATAAGAGAAAAATACATGTATAGGCATTGCATGAAATATTGCAGTGCACTTTCAAGGTGGAACCTGTTTGTATGTGACATTGTTCATGAGAAATATTCATGGTAAATGGAAAAAAGATTGGGTAAGCTATGGATCATTTATGTAGCTATTTCATATCTTGAAATTCCAGGTTATGTTTCTGCATTTGTATTGATGAAACTACATTGGAAAGAATATTCAGCTCTTTTACATATGCATACCTATTGCCTTCCTTGAGCCATATAATAAGGTTCAAAACATTATTGGTTTTATTTTGTTATTATAATAATTCATAATACTATTCTTATTATAATTATATGCCCATTACTATATTTAGGGGTAAACAATATTATACAAAATAGAAAGTACAAAATAGTAAGCTACAGAAATTAGATGGATGAGATAAAAGGAAATACAGCTAAATCTAGCTTACAATATCATCAGCATTCACTATATCTTTCAAACTTTCTGTTTTTGCAAACTATTTTTGTCTTATTTATACCACCTCTTTTTACTGATTCATGTCATATAAATAGCAGTTCTTGTTGTTACAGGGTTTCCAAAGATTGGCTGACATCATTAAAGAAGCTGTATGATTTTATTAAATGAAAAATCCTTAAGAAGAAAAATATGTTTTTCCAACTGTATAGAATATACAATTATAGAATATAAGTGATAAAGAATTTTATGCACTTTTAAAATGTACATTAACATCTGAAAACAATGTATGAATATGTGCAAAACTTACTTATTAATTAGGTTGCCACAGAAATTTTACTCAGGGTGAAATCTTTTACCACCAAAGTTTTTAATACTTTTCAGATTTCACAGGGATGCTGTTGTTTTATCTTAGTATTCTCCCCAAAGATAAGCATTATACATTTCAGAATCAGGCATATTTGTGTGGAATTGGTTTAATTTCTGTGTTTTTTATAATAATGTTCTATATCTTATAATACTCGTCATGATTCAGAAATTCTCTAAGTCTATTGTATGTTTTGTATTTGCTTTGAAGTTTAAAACAAAACTAAGTGGGGAAAAGTTCTGCAAATGGAAATTTGAACTCAAGGAAACCACATTTCTACAGGTAAGAATGAGCAGAATTTGAGAATAGATTCTCTGATATGAGCAACTTTATTTTTTGGCCCATGTAAATTAAATAGTCCATTCTATAATGCTGTGTATCTCCTATAAATTAAAACTATTCGATGTCATCATAGGAATTATTTCACAGCAAGGTTTTCTATGGAAATCCTGATCTCCTATACTTAAAATTTTGGATTAAGAAAGCAGACCTTCTTCATAATAAATTTCAGTGTGTAAAAGCAGGAAATTTTATATATTTTTTAAAAAATGCTATTTACATTTTTCTGAGTTTCAGAACACACAGTCAACTATACAGTCAACTATAAGATTCCCATCCTCTAGTTTAGAAAAACAAATACCTATATCAATAAATAACATTCTGTCTATTTCTTCTAAGAGAAGATAGCTTCTTCATCTTTTCAGGATGCATATTTTAAATACCCAATAATTGAATTATAGAAGTGAGATCATGTAATGAAAAGAGAAATACTTCCTCCACCTGGTTATTGGCCAAGCTACGAAGATTTATTTTATTTGGACTGCCATATTGCTTCTAGCTTGTCTACAGTTGCAAGGGGGGAGGAAGCTTGGGATCCACAGGTGTTCCCTATCAGTGTGAGAGCTGAAGCTGCTGAAGAAATGTGTTGGCAAGTTGAAGGTTTCTTCTCATAACAACTGCTGGAAGATTAATTGGACAATGTGACTGAATTGTCAGAGAGGGAGGGAAAGTTTTACTCTTTTAATTATCTGTTTCCCACCATGTTGCCTAAGCTAGATTTTCTTCTATTTGCCAGTATGTTATGCCTAATTAAAGTTAACATTAAAGATCACTATGTCTCCAGTGTTTTACTTCGTTGGACTTTACAGCCAGGATTTGACACTAGTTGAAGAGCAGAGAAAAGTCAAAAATTATTTTGCACAGTGCATTTATTTGTCATATTTTTAGTACTTTAAAATAGAAATGCTGATGGTCTCATGAGGATACCTTTTTAATGATTATGCTTTTTTCTCTAGGTTTAACTATTTTGTTGTTGTTGTTAGTTGCGAAGTCGTGTCCGACCCATCACGACCCCATGGACAACGTTCCTCCAGGCCTTCCTGTCCTCTACCATCTTCTGGAGTCCATTTAAGCTCACACCTAATACTTCAGTGACTCCATCTAGCCACCTTATTCTCTGTCATCCCCTTCTTCTCTTGCCCTCAACCTTTCCCAGCATTAGGCTCTTCTCCAGTGAGTCCTTCCTTCTCATTAGGTGGCCAAAGTATTTGAGTTTCAACTTTAGGATCTGGCCTTGTAAAGAGCAGTCAGGGTTGATCTCCTCTAGGACTGACTGGTTTGATCACCTTGCAGTCCAAGGGACTCGCAGGAGTCTTCTCCAGCAGCAGAGTTCAAAGGCCTCAATTCTTTGGCGCTCAGCCTTTCTTATGATCCAACTTTCACAGCCATACATTGCAACTGGGAAGAACATGGCCTTGACTATACACACTTTTGTTCGCAGGGTGATGTCTCTGCTTTTTAGTGTGCTGTCTAGATTTGCCATGGCTTTCCTCCCCAGGAGCAAGCATCTTTTAATTTCTTGGCTGCAGTCCCCATCAGCGGTGATCTTGGAGCCCAGGAAAATAAAATCTGTCACTACCTCCATTTCTTCCCCATCTATTGGCCAGGAATTGAGAGGGCCGGATGCCATGATCTTGGTTTTCTTAATGTTTAGTTTCAACCCAACTTTTGCACTCTCCTTCTTCACTCGCAACAAGAGGCTCTTTAGTTCTTCTTCACTTTCTGCCATTAGAGTGGTATCATCTGCATTTCTTAGGTTGTTGATCTTTCTCCCGGCAATCTTATTTCCAACTTTTGATTCATCTAGCCCTGCCTTTCTCATGATGTGCTCTGTATATAAGTTAAACAGTCAGGGTGACAGTATACAGCCTTGCCAGACTCCTTTCCCAATTTTGAACTAGTCAGTGGTTCCGTGTCCAGTTCTCACTGTTGCTTCTTGACCCGCATATAGGTTTCTCAAGAGACAAATAAGATGGTCTGGTACTCCCATCTCTTTAAGAACTTGCCACAGTTTGTTGTGATCCACACAATCAAAGGCTTTAGCATAATCAATGAAGCAGAAGTAGATGTTTTTCTGGAACTCCCTAGCTTTTTCCATGATCCAGCTTATGTTGGCAATTTGATCTCTAGTTCCTCTGCCTCTTTTAAATCCTGCCTGTACTTCTGGTAGTTCTCGATCCACATACTGCTGGAGTCTAGCTTGTAGGATTTTAAGCATAACTTTACTAGCATGTGAAATGAGTGCAATGCTGCGATAGTTTGAACATTCTTTGGCACTGCCTTTCTTTGGAATTGGAATGTAAACTGATCTTCTCCAATCCTGTGGCCACTATGGAGTTTTCCAAATTTGCTGGCAAATTGAGTAGCACTTTTACTGCATCGTCTTTTAAGATTTTGAATAGCTCAGCTGGAATACTGTCACCTCCACTAGCTTTGTTGTTGCTCAGCTTTCCTAAGGTCCACTTCACTTCACATTCTAGGATGTCTGGCTCGAGGTCAGTGACCACCTCATTGTGGTTATCTGGGACATTAAGCTTGTTCTTATATAGTTCTTCTGTGTAATTCTGCCACCTCTTCTTAATCTCTTCTGCCTCTGTTAGGTCCCTGCCATTTTGGTCCTTTATCATGCCCATTTTTGCATGAAACGTTCCCTTCATCTCTCCAATTTTCTTGAAAAGATCTCTGGTCCTCCCTATTCTATTGTTTTCTTCTGTTTCTTTCCACTGTTCATTTAAAAAGGCATTCTTATCTCTTCTAGCTATTCTCTGGAATTTGCATTCAGTTGGGTGTATCTTTCTATTTCTCCCTTGCCTTTCACTTTCCTACTTTCCTCAGCCATTTGCAAAGCTTCCTCAGACAGCCATTTTGCTTTCTTGCATTTCTTTTTCTTTGGGATGGTTTTAGTTGCTACCTCTTGTACAGTGTTGCGAATCTCATCCATTGTTCTTCACTCTGTCTATCAGATCTAATTCCTTAAATCTATTTGTTACCTCTACTGTATATTCGTCAGGGATATGATTTAGTTCATACCTGAGTAGCCTAGTGCTTTCCCCTACTTTCTTCAGTTTAAGCCTAAACTTTGCAACAAGAAGCTCATGGTGTGAGCCACAATCAGCTCCTGGTCTTCTTTTTACTGACTGTATAAAGCTTCTCCATCTTTGGCTGCAGAGCACATAGTCAATCTGATTTCTGTGTTGACCATCTGGTGATGTCCATGTGTAGAGCGGTCTCTTGGGTTGTTGGAAAAGAGTGTTTGCTATGACCATCGTATACTCTTCAATATCTTCATTAATGACTTAGATGAGGGAATTGAAGGGGAACTCATCAAATTTGCAGATGACACCAAACTGGCAGGAGTACCCAACACCCAGAAGATAAACCCAGGATCCAAAAAGATCTTGACAAACTTGAACAATGGGCCCTATCCAACAAAATGAGTTTCACTGTGGAGAAAAGCAAAGTTTTACATTTAGGCAAGGAAAATCAGAGCCTTGGTGGAGCAGTGGGCTAATGCCTCCTTAAGTAACACCAGCTGCCTGCAATTAGTGCAGGTTCGCATCCCACCAGGCTCAAGGTTGACTCAGCCTTCCATCCTTCCGAGGTAGGTAAAATGAGGACCCAGATTGTTGGGGGCAATTAAGCTGACTTTGTAATAATGCCGCTTGGGATGTGTGTGAAAGCCCTAATAAGCAGGCATATACATAGAATGAAGGCTACTGCTAAGCTTGTAAGCCGCCCTGAGTCTTCGGAGAAGGGCGGGATATAAATGGAATTTTTTTAAAAAAATCAAAGGTACAAGTACAGATTGGGTGAGACCTGGCTTAAAAACAGTAACTGTGAGAGGGACCTTGCAGTCCTAGTGGATAATCACTTAACTATGATCCAGCAGTGTGCAGCAGTAGCAAAAAAAGCTAATATAATCCTGGATTGTATAAACAGAGGCATAGAATCAAGATCATGCAAGGTATTAGTACCGCTTTATAAAACTCTAGGAGGACCACACCTGGAATACTGCACCCAATTTTGATCATCATATCACAAAAAACATGTTGAGAGTTTGGAAAAAAATTCAGGGAAGATCAACTAAAATGATTAAAGGCTTGGAGACTAAAACTTATGAAGATTGGCTGCAAGAGTTGGGTTTGGTTAGTCTAAAGAAAGGGGAGACATGATAGCAGTATTCCAGTATTTGAGGGGCTGCCACCAAGAAGTGGGGGTCATGTTATTCACTAAAGCACTAGCAGGCAGGACAAGAAACTGGTTCGAAACTGAAGAGAGAAAAGCAACCTGGAATTAAGGAGAAATTTCCTGATAGGACAATTAAGCTTGTCGGTGCTCCATTACTGGACATTTTTAAGAAGAGGCTAGCCACTAGACAGTCACTTGTCTGAGATGGTATACATCCTCCTACTTGAGCAGGGGGCTGGACTAGATGACATCCAAGGTCTCTTCCAGCTCTACCCTATTCTTTCTATTCAGCCTTGACATGCTGTCAGAACCCACTTCAATCCACATCTTAAGAAAGAAAGACTCTTGGAGACAAGATTATCCAAGCAGGAACTTTTACTAAAATGTATATGATACAGGGTATAATAGACAAGATCTGAAGTATCTGCTCACAGATCGATATTTTTAAAGTGTCCCCAAGCAAACTCCACCCCTCAGTTCATTCGGTCAGTTCCAGATCTTCCAGGTGGTAAGCCCCTCATGGGAAAAGGAGAAACATCAGTCCATTCGTAGCAGAATCAATCCCACCCCTTCACATTCCATCCAGAGAAACAAACCAGATTCCCCCACCCCCTTTCTTAGTTGCCCATAAGATGAGAGAGAATGTCTCTCATCGATCATATTGTGATGGGTAACAGGCAGGTGAAATAACCAAAAGTTACATCTAAGAAAAGAAAGTGGAAGCAATAAACACCTATGTTTATTCCCTCTCCTTGGGAATGGCAGAATCCAAGGGGGGGTAAGATTTGGGTTTTGCACAGAAGAGACAGTTAGAAATGAGATATAAATAGATTCTGACATCCTGCCCCCCTTTAAAAATAGGAGAGATCCACCTGTAGAGAACGTCACATTTTTGCTCCTGTGACTTTCCTTTAAATAGTCTGGAATGGACCCGGGAATCGACCGTGGTGAGAAGGCGGTTGAATCAATCCACCCCACTGATGTGAGAGATCAGTTGGGGTGGGTCTATCCTGGTAGTCTGTGATCAGTCTACCCCAGATTCGACACCTCAACTGTTGTGAGAGGACAGTTGTGGCTCCTTTGTCTCGTTGCCGGCTCGGGTGAGAGCGGGGCCGGATTGGTGGATCTGAGATGCTCTCCGGACTTAATACTACTTTAACATCATTTCAGTATTAGTTGACCATCTACCTGCTCATAACTGCCCTAAGCGGATATTGTTAGTATATGGTTCGGTTGTGTTATTCTAGCGCGGACTTGTATGCCCTCAGGAGGGTTCCTCCCTCCTGGGTACGACCTGTTGCTCTTTCTTCTACTTCCCTTAAGGACGGGCCCAATTGTTGGGACCCCGAGAGGTGGTTGGGCATAGACAGGGGCCATTGGTGGAAATGTATTAAGAGGCCCCTGGTATGTTTTTTAGCCAATTGTTTTAAGGGGCTAGGGAGGGGGAAATGGTAGGATTGGGAGGGATATGGGGTGTATTTTATCAACCGGTTGTCAGTCCGGGCCTGAGATGGTTCCCAGTGAGACGGGGTTGGGGTTGGGGACCTCCGGTTTTCCAAGCAGTGGGGTGGGGTTTCAAATCCCCATGACGATTGGGAATGGCAGCAGGTGGTTACACAGGGCCATATCAACATCTGGGATCACGCCCCTGCTGTCTTCAAGCGGTGGCGTGCTCTGAGCCTCCGGTTGGTACCCGCTTATCCGAGGGTGAGGGGGATCAGGCCCCTGAGCTCAGGCTGGTATATTTTAATGCCAGATCCGTTGTGAACAAAGCTCCCCTCGTCTGTGATTTGATTGAGGAGAAACGCGCAGATCTGGCATGCATTACGGAAACCTGGTTGGGCTGAGAGGGAGGTGTCCCTCTGACTGAGCTTTGCCCTCCAGGTTTCTGTGTGCTTCACCAGCCGTGGGCTCAGGGTAGGGGCGGGGGTGTGGCGGTGGTTATATGGGAGGCCTTACGTCCGCAGGAAATCACTGTTCTACAGATGGGTGGGAGTGAGTCACTCCTCCTGAGGTGCGGCCCTGGGGCTCAGTTGGGCTTGTTGCTGACATACCTGGCGCCCAGCAGTGTAGCAAAGGCCCTGCCCAGGCTTCTCGACGCCCTTTCAGGGTTGGTGGTTGAGTTTCCCAGACTCATAGTTCTGGGCGACTATAACCTTCCTTCCCTGGGGGGATCGTCGGACTTAGCTCGGCAGTTCATGGCCTCCATGACGGCCATGGACCTGACCCAAATAATTCAGGGTCTGACTCATGACGGGGGTCAAATTCTCCACCTAGTTTTTCTATCTGGACAGTGGCTTGATGATCTGGGAAGGGGCTCGCCAACTATTGTCCCCCTGTCATGGTCCGATCATCATCTCCTGCGGTTGGTCTTCTGTCTTGTCACCCCTCGCTGCTGGGCTGCAGAACTGACCAGGTGGTTCCACCCCAGGCGCCTAATGGATCTGGAACAGTTCCAGACGGTGCTTGGGTCTATACCAATTTCCCTCACTCACAGCCCGGCCAACACCTTGGTGGGGGCCTGGGAAAGGGCTGCCACTGACGCGGTTGTACCCTTACGACCCCTGATCTGGTGCAGATCCTGATGGGCTCCATGATTTTCTGTGGAGCTCAGGAAGATGAAGCGTCGGAGACGGGGTTTGGAGAGCTGTTGGTGATCCAGCCGATCTGAATCTGACCGATTGCGGTTGAGAGCCGATATGAGGTCTTACCTCGCGGCCATGACAGCGAAGTCTAATTACTTCGCTGCCCTCATCGCGTCCGCAGATAATCGCCCGGCCGCCCTGTTTAGGGTAACCCGCTCCCGCCTTAATCAGGAGGTGAGGGAGGAGCCCTTGCAGGGGCAGGCCGAGGAGTTTAGTCATCATCTTGCGGACAAAATCGCTCAGATTCGGGCTGGTCTGGACTCTGACTGGGCAGAGACTGACGGGGAGGAATCGAGCTATCTTGAGAATGTCATTTGGAGTGAATTCGATCCTGTGACCCCGGATGAGGTGGACAGGATCATGAGGAGACTGAGTTCCACCACGTGTTTATTGGACCTGTGCCCCTCCTGGCTGGTGTATTCAGCTTGGGAGGAGACACGAGGCTGGTTCCAGGCAGTAATAACTGCTTCTTTGAGAGAAGGTACCTTCCCTACCGCCTTGAAGGAGGCGGTGGTGAGGCCCCTCCTCAAGAAGCCTGCTCTGGACCCGGCTATTTTAAACAACTATCCGGTCTCCAACCTTCGCTTTTTAGCAAAGGTTGTTGAGAGCGTGGTGGCGCATCAGCTTCCTCTGTTCCTGGAAGAAACTGATTATCTAGACCCGTACCAATCAGGCTTTAGGCCCGGGTACAGCACCGAGACAGCATTGGTCGCGCTGGTGAATGATCTCTGGCGGGCTCGGGACAGGGGTTGTTCCTCTGTCCTAGTCCTGTTAGATCTCTCAGCGGCTTTTGATACCATCGACCATGGTATCCTACTGCAGCGTCTCAGGGCGTTGGGAGTGGGGGGCACTGTTTTACGGTGGTTCTCCTATCTCCTGGGTCGTTCGCAGTCAGTGTTGTCAGGAGGGCAGAGATCCGCCCCGAGGCCTCTTGTTTGTGGAGTTCCTCAGGGGTCGGTCCTCTCTCCCCTCTTGTTCAACATCTACATGAAGCCGCTGGGTGAGCTCATTCGTGGTTTTGGGGTGGGGTATCATCAGTATGCTGATGATACCCAACTTTTTCTTTCCACCCCAAACCAACCCAGTGATGCCCTTGACGTGATGTCCCATTGCCTAGAGGCGGTCTGGGTTTGGATGGGGAGAAACAGGCTTTGACTCAATCCCACCAAGACTGAGTGGCTGTACATACCGGCATCTCGGGAGAACCAGCTTTGTCCATTGCTAACTATGGGGGGGTGAGGTGTTACCCCCCATTGATAGGGCTCGCAACTTGGGCATCCTCCTGGATTCATGGCTCAGTTTGGAAGATCATATAGGAGCTGTGACCAGGGGGGCTTTTGCCCAGGTTTGCCTGGTGCACCAGTTGCGACCCTATCTGGACTGAGATGCCCTACACACAGTCACCCATGCGCTCGTGACCTCCCGGTTAGACTACTGCGACGCTCTCTACATGGGGCTGCCCTTGAGGACCACTCGGAGGCTTCAGCTGGTGCAGAATGCAGCCGCGTGAGTTGTGATGGGAGTCACCCGATACTCCCGTGCAACGCCTCTTCTCCACGAGCTGCATTGGCTTCTGGTTGCCCTCCGGGTGAGATTCAAGGTGTTGGTGATGACCTATAAAGCCCTAAATAGCATGGGCCCAGATTATCTTAGGGTGATCCCCAGAGGGAGGGTGTTCTCTGTGGGTGCGCCTGCCCTATGGAATGATCTACCTGTGGAACTCCGGACCACCCCCGACCTTCGTTCGTTTTGTCGGGACCTGAAAACTTGGCTCTTTGATCTATCTGGCCTGGACTGAGGGGTTTTAAGTTTTAAACTTTGTTTTAATTTGTTGGGCTAGTAATTAATTTAATTTATTTTAATTCTATTTCTATTTTAACTTTTATATTGTTTTTAAACTTTGCCCTGTAAACCGCCCTGAGTCCTTCGGGAATAGGGCGGTATATAAAAATAAAATAAAATAAAATAAATAAAATAAAATAAAATAAAATAAAATAAATAAAAATATAGATGTTAGCCCGGTTTGCTGGCATATTCTGTATGAAACTTCTTTAGCAACCTGGGTGCTCTAATGTGACGTTCATTGACCCACGCATTTTCTGAGGAGGGGAGGTGTTTCCAAGCTATTAAGTATTGAATTGCTCCATGGTGCTTCCTCGAATCTAGGATTTCTTTTACCTCGAAGTGTTGTTCTTCAACCATGATAGGAGGTGGGGGGGGGTTGGTCGTAAGGGTGACTGTTGTTCCCTTTTTAGTAAACTGCAGTGAAAAATTGGGTGTATCTGCCTAAGATTTTTGGGTAGTTCTAATTCTACTGTTACTGGGTTTATGATTCTTTTAATTTGAAAAGCTCCAATATATTTTGCTCTGAGTTTTTTACAGGGTTGTAGTGATTTAAAGTATTTTGTGGATAAATATACCATCTCTCCCACCCTGAATGGTGTGGGATTGACTCTCTTTTTGTCTGCCTGTATTTTGTATGCTTGTCTAGCTTCATTTAAAGCTTTCCTAACGATTGGCCAGGTGTTTTGCAATTGTGCAATCCATTCCTTCAGCAATGGGATTTCCAGTTGGTTTTGGATTAGTTCTGGCATAGGGTTGAAACTTTGACCGGTGGCTATTTGAAAAGGAGTGTAGCCTGTGCTGGAGTAGACTGTGTTATTGTAAACAACTTCTACGAAGGAGTAGGTCTGTCCAATTTGATTGTTGGAAATTAATAAAGCACAACTGCATAAAATTGATCCTCTGGGTGGCGGGTGTGTATAACTTCTCACCCACCCAGGGTAGTCCATCTTTAATTGTGCACACATGTCTATTTTTCTGGAACCATTCATCAGTTTCCAAAGACTTTCGGAATTCTATTTCAATTTGGCTATCCACCCACGGCTTCATTTTTGCTTGGGTCCTGGTGGTGACTGGTGCTGCCAGTTGTTGTTCAGGCATGAGTGGTTTGGAGTCAGTGACCCGTGTGCTGTTATATTGGGACATGCGAGATAATGCATCTGCCATGAAATTCTTCCCTGCCGGTAAGTGTTTGAGAGTGAAATGGAATCGGAGAAAATGTTGTGACCAGCGGGCTTCCTTAGAAGTGAGTTTCCTAGGTGTTTTTAGTGCTTCCAAATTTTTGTGGTCTGTCCAGACCTGCAAGGGGATTTTATTTCCTTCAAGGAACTAGCGCCATTTACATAATGACCACCGCACAGAGTAAGCCTCCTTTCCCCACACTGGCCAACGTTGTTCTGTCTCTGTGAGTTTCCTGGATGTATATGCACATGGTTGCAATGCCCCCCCATTATTTTCCTGTAATAATACAGCTCCCACTGCCACATCACTAGAATCTGCCTTTATTACAAAAGGTTTATCCGGCTCCAGGTGCTTCAGTATGGGTTCAGCACAAAAAAGTCTCTTTAGCCTCTCAAATGCTGCTTGACATTCCATTGTCCACTTCAGAGGCTGGCTGGGTTTCACTGGGGAAACCCCCCCCCCTTCATTTTCAACAGGTTTGTGAGTGGCAGGGCTATTTGGGCAAATGAAGGGATGAATTGGCGGTAAAAGTTTGCAAACCCCAGGAAAATTTGCAACTGCTTCTGTCTGCAGGGGGGTGCCCATTCTAATACTGCCCTGACTTTCTCAAGGTCCATTTCGATGCCCTGTGGGATATGCGATACCCCAGGTAGTCTATTCTTTCCTGGTGGAATTCACATTTCGATAGTTTAGCATATAGGTGGGCGGCCTGCAACTTTTTCAGAACTGCTCTGACTAGATTAATATGCTTCTCTTTGGTCTCAGTGAAGATAAGGATGTCATCTAGGTAAACCAGGACTCCCTTATATAGGTGCTTTCTTAGGACTTCATTAATTAATTGCATAAAAACTGCGGGGGGCCCTTGCAGTCCTGGTAGCAACCCATTGGATAATTAAATGCAGTCTTCCATTCATCCCCTTCCTTGATCCTAATGCAATAGTATGCTTCTCTTAGGTCTAGTTTGGTAAAAATCCTTCCTTTCGATAGGTGGGATACCATATCCTTCATTAGGGGTAGGGGATACAGATTACATTCACTAATTGTGTTAAGGGAGCGGTAATCAACACACAAACGAAGCGAGCCATCCTTCTTCTCCCTGAACAAGACTGGGGCGTCCACTTTGGGTTTGGCAGGCTCAATAAATCCCCTTTGTAAGCTTTTATTTATGAATCTTTCCATCTCTGCCGTTTCTTTTGGGCTCATGGCATACATCCTGGGCTTTGGGAGTTTTGCACCAGGTTTGAATTCTATAGCACAGTCTGTGGGCCTGGTGAGGGGGAAGCTCATCTGCCTGTTCCTCACTGAAAACTTCAGCAAGGTCCCTGTATTCTTCCAGTATTTCTGGTAACCCCTTCTCTTCCCCCACTGATGCTGTCTCCTCTCTTCGGGTTGGGGGGGGTGCTTTGGTGTTTTATGTTCCTATGCTTCCCCTCTGGGCAGTTGAGTTCTGCTGTCCCCCTTTGGGGCCCTGTATTAGCAGGTCTTTTTACTCACATAAATAACACCTGCCATATACCAGATGGGTGGAAGATGGCAATAGTTGTCCCCATTTTTAAAAAGGGAATAAAAAGGATCCTAGCAATTACAGGCCCATCAGCCTGATTGACATTGTAGCAAAAATATATGCTAGGTACCTTTTGAACAGAATTGAAATCTGGGTAGAGGAAAACAATATCCTCACAGAAGAACAAGCAGGGTTTAGACAAAACAGATCTACTATTGATAGCTGCTTTGTCTTGAACCATCTAATTGCCAAATATGCCTATAAGAGGAGACCCCTGTTTGCTGCTTTCATAGACCTTACAGCAGCATTTGATATGTTAAATAGAGAAGTACTATGGAGTAAATTGACATATCTTAAAATAGAATCCAGACTCATGGCTTGATTAAAGTCCTTTACACAAGTACCCATTTGAGGGTGCGGTATGGGGTTAATGGGGTCCTGACTAACTGGATTCACACAAATAAAGGGATAAGGCAAGGGTGTATCCTGGCCCCATTATTATTTAATTTATACATCAATGACCTGCCAGGGTTAATGAAAGATACCATGGTACACATGCTGATGATCCTAAATACTTACTGTAACAGCTTGCTTTATGCTGATGATATGATTTTATTATCATACTCATAAGTAGGATTATGTAGGCTATTAAGAAGATTCAGCTTTTATTGCCAGGATAACTCCCTAATCATTAACAAATCTAAATCAAAAATAATGGTGTTTGGAAGAAATCATCAGAGACATAAGTGGCAATTAGATGGTGAACCAATTGAACACCTTTGTATACTTGGGCGTAACTTTTTCCAAGACTGGATCTTGGGCCTGCCATCATCAACGGAGTACATTTAGAGCAAAAGCCCATTTGAATTTACTGCTCAAACTAAAGAACCATAGTTACCCAGGGTCCCTAGCCCCATTAATCAAGGTTTATAAGGCTAAGGTTACCACAATGCTCTTGTATGGAGCAGAAATTTGGGATCTTTATTCAACCACAGTCCTAGAACAAACACAGTCCCAGCATTTGAAATGTATCTTGGGTGTAGATCCAAGAACATCTGCTGCAGCAGTTAGCGCTGAATTGGAAATTCATACAATTCATGTATTATCTAAAATTAGAGCTTGTAACTTCTGGTGCAAAGTTAATGAAATGGAGACTGATAGACTCCCCAAGTTATGCCTACTAGAGCAAATAAAACTACAATCACAAATCTCCTGGACCACCAAACTAACAAATTTTGTAAGAAGCTGTGGCCTTCCTGTCTCTTGTGTAACAGGAGAACAATCCAAAAAAAGAGTTGCCCAAAGAATTAAAGATATAGAAGCACAAAATGATATAGCTATCCTTGGTAAGGTGGGTAACTTGAAATGGCTGAATAAATACAAAAGTACTTTTCAAGTAGACAGTTATTTGAAGTTACAACTGCCAAAACATCTTAGGGAGATATTTACATGAGCGAGATTCGAGCAGCTTGACACAATGGTCAGATATGGGAGAGTTCATGCTATACCCTACAATGAGCATCTCTGCATTTGCAGAGCAGCAGAGGTAGAAGACCTGGCTCACATCCTATTTGACTGTTGCCTGTATAAGAGGGTGAGAGACAGGTATCTTGGTCTATATACCAAACGAATTACCCATTGGGATCCCCATATCAAAACAACTTACCTTATGTCTGGCCAGAACTTGAAAATAACATTTAATGTAGCACAGTACTTAAACAAAATGGTTCAGTTGAGATCTGCATATGTGGGACTGATTGGGGTAAATTGCAAGGGCGACTCCAAAATATAATTTTATCATATTTTATTTATATCTTAAATTATTATACACTACTACAATTTCATTTTAGATTGTATTTTATTCCCATTTCATTTTACTTTGTATTTTATTCTAATTCCATTTTAAATTGTATTTTATCAAATTCCATTTTAAATTGCTTTTATCAAAATTTAGTAACAATTTGTTACTGAAACTTTGCACTTTGATATGGCCCAAGAGCTAATCAATAAAGACTTTATTTAGTATTATACCCAGGGGTTCCATTTCTTTAGCCATTCCAATCCTAAAATCATTGGGCATTCCATGCCTGGGGCCACTACAAACATTATGTCTTCCTCATCAGTCCCCAAGGACAGGTGAACTCGTAAGGTGGCTAGGATAGCTGGGACCCCCCCCTGCTAAGGACCCATCTAACTGGCCAAAGGAGATTGGTTGTTTTAGTCTCCTCACTGGGATGCCCAAATTCCTCACCAGCGTCAGGCTGATAAGGCAGCGGGTGCAGCCAGAATCTATTAGGGCTTTTACTTTGATGGCTTCAGGCATGGAGGAAGCTAATATAGTCACTGTCTTAAGGATGGGAGGAATGGATCCACTTACCAATGGTTCTCCCTCCCAGCTGTCTTCTGAGGTGTCCACCGCCCCTGCGGTGTAGGCCGGAGTCCCCTCCCAGTCCTTGGCAGGGGTTGGGGACTCTACAGCCTCTGTCCCCCTCATGGCAGGTTCTTTTGGGTTGTCTTTGGACTTTCCTGGTCTCCTGGAGGGTGATGCCTCTGTTTTGCGCTGAGGGGTTTTTGAGCGGCATTCTGTGGTGCGGTGGCTGAAATGTCTTTACAAAGACAAGAGCGAGACCGTAGGCAAGGTTCATAAGTTTATTCGGTTCAGCTCCAGGCAGCTGACTGTCAAAACAATCCTGGCTTATATAGAGAACTGTCAAACATCATAACCAATCAGGTAACAGTATTTTTCCCGCCGCTCGGAGAACAGCCAATCGACGAGCGGCATTCTGACAGCTCGGCGGCTGTCGGGGAATTCCTCTCAGCTGAGCGCTTAGCTCAGTTCGGAGGACCAGATTGTGGACTGCGGATTTGACAGTTCCGGGAACTGTCAAATCTGGCGCGTGCGTGTTTGGTCCCGGCAGCCCTTTTGACAGCTGTCATTGGGAATGGCGGCCGGCGGGGCGGTGCGAATGCGTTGTCGCTTCTGGCAGCCATTTGACAGCTGTCAACTGTCAAAGGTCTGCCGGGCCAGTGTTTTACTTGCAATTTGGAATCCCTCGGTTTCCAGATATGATTCACCCCCTTTCCCCCCCCTGAACTGGTACGTTATTTGTAACAACAGTTGAACTTTTAAAACAAGTATTGTTAACAGGGGTTTTGGCTGTCGGCGGGTTTCCCTTCCATTCAAAGTCTGCGAGGTATGGGGGGGTCTTCTGGCTCGGCTGGACCGTGGGAGGCAGGGGGTGCTTTCTTCGGGTCTGCTAAGTTGTTTTCCGATTCCCCTGCGATGAGTATGTCATCGAAATAGGGACAGGCACCTGGGATTCCCTTTAAGGTTTTTTCCATGACTTCCTGGAAGATACCAGGAACCACTGAGATGCTGAATTGTAGGCGGTTTACCTTGAAAGGGCTGCGGTGTGTGACAATGGTTTGGGCTTCAGCTGTTCCTTGGGTGACAGGTAGCTGAAGGAAGGCATGCGCTAGGTCGAGTTTGGCGAATATTGAGCTGGACCCTATTTCTGATAGCACGTCTCTGACTGCAGGTACTGGGTATGCATGGGGATTTAATGCGCGGTTTAGAGTTGCTTTATAATCTGCGCATATTCTCACATCCCCATTTGGTTTAACTGGTGTCACGATGGGAGTTTCCCAGGTTCCCCCATCTGTTGGTTCTAGGACCCCAAGGCTGACTAAACGGTCTAATTCGGCCTCGATTTTTTGTTTCAGCGCGAAGGGGACCCTTCTTGCCTTAATGCGGATGGGACCTACCTCAGGTTTTAATTGTGGTCTATAGGGGTGCCAGTATATTTGCCAAGCGTTCCGTCGAAAACATCCGCGAACGCTTGGCAGACCTGTTCTAGTGTTTGGGATTGTATACGGTTGGTGCCTTCCAGGTGGATGCCCAGAGCCTCGAACCAGTCTAACCCGATGAGGGTGGTCCTGGGTGCCTCTGTTATCTGGATTGTTAAGTGCCCAAGGAATTTTTTGTATTCTACTTTTACTTGTGCTTGTCCCTTTAATTGGATAGCGCCCCCCTGGAAATCTGCGAGGAGTATTTTGGAGGGCTGTAGGGAAATACGGCGTCTACTTTTAAAGCCGATTTTTTTGAGAGTGTCCCAAGACATTATTGAAACAGAGGAACCGGAGTCGACCTCCATTTCGCAGGGCACCCCTTGAATCTTAACCCAGATCTTAATTTTGGGTTGTAAATGGTGGATGGTTGAGTTTTTCTGTTTGGCCCTAATGGACAATACTGAGGGCTGGGGAATTTCATTGGCAGGTGAATGGATTTTTGTCCTACCTGCCGGAATTTCCTCAAGTTCGTGGAGGGTTTCCCGGTTCAGGCTGCGGCACGCGGAGCGAATGTGCCCGGTCTTCCCACATCCGTGGCATTTGGCATTTCTAAAACGGCATGTGGCTCTGGCGTGAGCCCCGCCGCAGCTGGCGCACTTGGGTTTGGGGCCGGTGGAGATGGGTCTTTGGCCTGGACCGGCTGGTTTGAATGGCTTGCGGTTTCTTCCATGGTCGGCGCTCATTTTGTTGAAGCGGGACATGATGTTGTCGACGCCGTTGTAGGCCTCTGGTTGCTCGTTGTCCGGCTCCCAGGCGTGGTGGACTGACCCAGCCAGGCTGCTTCTGAACACTGGTGAGCCCTCGCGGTGGCTGTCTTCGTAGGCCATGATTTCTAGTATGAGTTGAGCGAGGTCTATCGTGGCCTTGGCTACCAATTTCCGCTGGAGCCGCTCATTGGAGAGACCGGCGATAACCTGGTCTCTGATGCGGTCTTCCAGGTCTGGAAATTGGCACCTGCGGGCGGCGTGACGTACCCCCGCGATGAAGGCTGTGGACGTTTCGCCGGGTTGCTGGCGGCGGCAGGCAAAGTGGAGGCGCCAATACAGCTCAGACTGACGGGGCATGAAGTGGTTGCTGAGGCGGTCGGTCAACACAGCATAGGGGACGGTCGCGATGGGGTCTGGGCTGCAGAGCCCTACAGCGATGTTGTAAACGGCAGGCCCGCTGAGACAGAGAAGGGCTGCGGCTTTGTGGCGGTCCTCCGTTATGTTGTTGACAACAAGGTAGCCTTCAATTTGCCCCCAGTGCGACTCCCATCCCTCGGGGTGGTGGACGTCGAATTCTCTAACGTGACCTAAATTTGCCATGGTCTGGGTCCGCAGTACTGTTCAAGCTGCCGAAGGGTTCCTTTGCCCTCAGAGTGGCTTCAGCAGTGACTTGTCAGCGAGAGGGATCGGAACTCCTTCGCGGTGTGACTTAGCTCAGCAGGCAGCTCTATAGTACCGGGATCCCATCCTCGTCGCCAGGTGAAATGTCTTTACAAAGACAAGAGCGAGACCGTAGGCAAGGTTCATAAGTTTATTCGGTTCAGCTCCAGGCAGCTGACTGTCAAAACAATCCTGGCTTATATAGAGAACTGTCAAACATCATAACCAATCAGGTAACAGTATTTTTCCCGCCGCTCGGAGAACAGCCAATCGACGAGCGGCATTCTGACAGCTCGGCGGCTGTCGGGGAATTTCTCTCAGCTGAGCGCTTAGCTCAGTTCGGAGGACCAGATTGTGGACTGCGGATTTGACAGTTCCGGGAACTGTCAAATCTGGCACATGCGTGTTTGGTCCCGGCAGCCCTTTTGACAGCTGTCATTGGGAATGGCGGCCGGCGGGGCGGTGTGCATGCGTTGTCGCTTCTGGCAGCCATTTGACAGCTGTCAACTGTCAAAGGTCTGCCGGGCCGGTGTTTTACTTGCAATTTGGAATCCCTCGGTTTCCAGATATGATTCAGTGGCCCTCTCTCCTGCATTTGAAACAGCCTGTTGATTTCTTAGCCATGGACAGTGGTTTCACCGCCTCGCATGTTTCCTCGGGCAGCGGACGGCCCCATGGTTTTCCCCCGCATTGCCTCTTTAATAGGTCTATCTCCATCTCCTCTGCCAGGACATACCAGTCATCAAGATGGTGTGGGTCTCATTGAGGCAGGCAAGCATCATACAGGTCATAGTTTAGCCCGTCTTTGAAATGGCTAAGGAGGATGTCTTCCGGATGTCATGGTTCCGATGAATGAAACAAATCAAATTGCATGCATATTATTTATCTAAAAAGTCTTAGTAATGAAATGAAACATTGGCACTCATGGAGGGATGCCAGAATCTGAAATCTCCCCCACCCAAACCCATCGTAACACAGACATAATCCCCACCCTTATCTACACGTCATAAATCACATTATCCAATTAGTTTCCCATATGAGGTCTCTCCTCCCATTCTGTACGCAGGCTTCTTATCTTCTCAAAATAGTTGTTAGAAAATTTGCTCCCTCCAAGATTCAAAGTGAAGCGGTTTAAACAAAAGGCTGTCTCTTACATTGTCAGTGCAAAAACATATGTCAATGTTTGCAGCATTGACACTGGCCAGTTCAGCTTGTTGGCAATGGCTCGGAATTCTTGGGTATATTCAGCCACCGGCCGTCTGTCCTGCCTCACCGTTTTGATTCTCTCCCGGGCCTTACGATCAGCCAAAGGGTCCTCAAACCGCCTCCTCAAGGATCACATGAATTGGTTGAAATCATTGAGTTCTGGGACGTTGGAGTCATGCAGGTTCACCACCCAGACTGCAGCTGGTCCGTCTAAGGTGGATTGTATAATACGGATTGTATAATTCTTCCATATAGCTGAGGACCTGGGTTAGGAAAAACCCCAAGCATGGTGGCTCTCCCCTGAATTTTGCTTCCAGGGGAGGTAGCCTTTGAATGAATCGTTGTCTGCGCAGCGGGCGGTATTGCCCGTCATCCTGTTCATCTGTCTATCGTTTGGGAGGGGGTGGGTACTGCTGAGGCAGCAGCAGGTTACGGATCCCTCCCATTGTCTCTCAGGTTGCAGCCCCAGGTGCTGCTGCAGGTGTGGTACTCAGGTTTCTCCTCCCTTAGTGAGCTAAGGGTTTTCTTCATCAGGTCAATAGCTTTCTCTAGGATCCACTCCTCTTCACTGACGTGCAGGGAGCTCTCCATCTCTGGGCTCCATTTGGTTTGGTGGCCGCCCCACCTCAGGGTCACTTTCCTTGATGCCTTTTCCCACTCGCTTTTCCTTCCAATGCCCATCAACCATTGTGGTTTGCAGTCATGTGTCTCCACCACCTCTTCCCCCAAGGAATATGACACTTCAGCTTCCAACCATTGGTGGGGTTTCGTTCCGGGGAAAAACTCCCTTTGCATGGGGGTTTTGTCATCCCTTGCCTCATCATTAGACATTGTATTTTTTGCAAAGTCCCCCGGTAAGTTTTTTCCTTCCAGGTTGACTCTTAATGCAGATCTTGTCTAATGTCAGGACCCACCCCAATCCACATTTTATGAAAGAAGAACTCTTGGAGACAGGATTGTCCAAACAGGAACTTTTACTAAAACATGATTGACAGTGGATATTTTTTTTAAAAATCCCATTTATATCCCACCCTTCTCTGAAGACTCAGAGCAGCTTACAATCTAAGCACAAATCAAATGTGCTTAGCAATAGCCTTCATTCTATGTATATGCCTGCTTATTAGGGCTTTTCCCCCCCCAAGCAGCATTATTACAAAGTCAGCTTATTGCCCCCAACAATCTGGGTCCTCATTTTGCTTACCTCGGAAGGATGGAAGGCTGAGTCAACCTGGAGCCTGGTGGGATGCAAACCTGCAATAATTGCAGGCAGCTGGTGTTACTTAAGGAGACATTAGCCCACTGCTCCACCAAGGTTCTAGACAGGATCTGGAAACTGTCGCAGGTTGATATTTTTAAAGTAAAACCCTTCCCCTCAGTCTATTTGGTCAGTCCCAGATCAGTTAAGTTTCATGTGTCAAAACCCTTCGTGGGAAAAGAGAACCTCCATGCATTTACAACATTGTTGCTTCCTCCCCTTCAAATTCCAATCAAAGATACAAACCAGAATCCCCCCCTCTTTTTTTGTTCTTCTCAGTTCAAAGGTTCTTTC
This sequence comes from Vipera ursinii, assembly GCF_947247035.1. Taxonomy (NCBI): domain Eukaryota; kingdom Metazoa; phylum Chordata; class Lepidosauria; order Squamata; family Viperidae; genus Vipera; species Vipera ursinii. The sequence continues at coordinate 25,948,938 of NC_139521.1, read as the reverse complement.
CCTGGTCTTTGATGATGTCCTCCAGGAAGGCTGAATAAACAACCTTGCATCTAATGGATAGGGATGGCCAATTAACATCTTCTCTTTCCCCCCCCCCCTTGGGAATGGCAGAATCCAGTAAGGGGGTGAGATTTAGGTTTGCACAGATAGGGAGTTAGGAATGGAATATAAATGGATTCTGACAGGTGCTCTCTTAGCACTTCATTAATTAATTGCATAAAAACTGCGGGGGGGGGCTTGCAGTTCAAATGGCAAAACTTTGAAGTGGTAGCAACCCATTGGACAATTGAATGAGGTCTTCCATTCGTCCCCTTCCTTGATCCTAATGTGGTAGTATGCTTCTCTTAGGTCTAGTTTGGCAAAAATCCTTCCTTTCGATAGGTGGGATAGCATATTTTTCATAGTCAGAAAAGCCCTAGACGAAGCCAGGCAAGCATATAAAAACCAAGCAGATAAAAAAAGAATTGAACCCACACCATTCATTATAGGTGAAATGGTATATTTGTCTACAAAATACCTAAATCCTTACAACCCTGTAAAAAACACGGGCCAAAATATATAGGACCTTTTCCAATTGAAAGAATCATAAACCCAGTAACAGTAGAATTAGAATTAGCCAAAAATCTTAGACAGATACACCCAATCTTTCACTGCAGTTTGCTGAAAAGAGAACAGTCGCCATTACGGCCAAAAAGTCCCCCCCCCCTCCACCACCTCCAATCATGGTGGAAGGAGAACAACTCTTCAAAATAAAGGAAATCCTAGACTCTAGAAGATACCAACTCAATATCTAGTAGCATGGAAACACCTCCCCTCCTCATAAAATGAGTGGGTTCACAAATGTCATGTAAAAGCCCTGAAGCTTTTAAAGAAGTTTCATTCAGAGTATCCTAACAAACTAGACTAACTTTTATACCTGTTTTGTTTACAGGTGGATCTCTTATTTTTAAGGGGAGCCAGATGTCAGAATCCAGTTACATTTTATTTCTATCTATCTTCCCTGAATTACAAACTAATCCTTACTCGCTCCTGGATTCTGTCATACTACAAAAGGGGAGGGGGTATTCATGGGGGTTTTATTACTTTCACTTCCTGAATACAATACAAAGTAACCAATTGTTGATTCACTTCAGGTTTATTAACCAAACATCGTTTGGTATATATTATTATTATTATTATTATTATTATTATTATTATTATTATTATTATTATTATTATTATTATTAATAATAATAATAATAATAATAATAATAATAATAATAATAATAATTTAATTTGTATACCGCCCTTCTCCCGAAGGACTCAGGACGGTGAACAGGGCAATACATAATAAAAACAAGATACAAAAATTAAAAATTATTAAAAAGTAATTAAACAGCAATGCCCGTAATAAATTAGTACAGATTAAAAGTTAAGACCAATTTATAAAACCCAAACCCATCCCATCAGGCCAGGCCAGCTTGTTCAAAAAGGTGGGTTTTAAGATCGCGCCGGAAGGAGTGGAGATCATGCGCCATCCGGAGCTCGACCGGAAGATGGTTCCATAAATCCGGCGTGCCCACAGAGAACGCCCTCCCCCTGGGGGCCACCAGTTGGCATTCTTTGACCGGTGGCACCCTGAGGAGGCCCTCTCTGTGGGAGCGTACTGGGCGGAGGGAAGTTGACGCCGGCCGCAGGTGCTCCCCAAGATATTCTGGACCCATGCCATGTAGGGCTTTGTAGGTCATTACTGACACCTTGAACCTCACCTGGAAGACAACTGGGAGCCAATGCAGCTCGCGGAGCAAAGGTGTGACATGGGAGTGTCGTGAAACTCCCAACACAACTATCGCGGCTGCATTATGCACCAGTTGGAGCCTCCGAGTGGTCTTCAAGGGTAGCCCCATGTAGAGAGCGTTGCAGTAGTCAAGACGAGAGGTCACGAGCGCATGGGTGACCGTATGTAAGGCATCCCGGTCTAGATAGGGCCGCAACTGGCGCACCAGGCGGACCTGGGTGAAGGCCCCCCCTAGTCACAGCTACTACATGGTCTTCTAGGGAAAGCTGTGAATCTAGGAGGACTCCCAAGTTGCGAGCCCTATCTACAGGAGGTAATAACTCACCCCCCATAAAGAGGGGTGGGATATCCTGAATATCCCGAGATGCCGGTACGCACAGCCACTCAGTCTTGTCAGGGTTGAGTCGAAGCCTGTTCCTCCCCATCCAGACCCGGACTGCCTCCAGGCAACGGGACACCACGTCGAGGGCATCACTGGGGTGGTTTGGGGTCGAAATGAAAAGCTGGGTATCATCAGCATACTGATGATACCCAACTCCAAAGCCACGAATGATCTCACCCAGCGGTTTTATGTAGATGCTGAACAGGAGAGGCAAGAGGACCGACCCCTGAGGAACTCCACAAATGAGAGGCCTCGCGGTCGACCTCTGCCCCCCTGCCAACACTGACTGCGAGCGTCCCAGGAGATAGGAGGAGAACCACTGAAGAACCGTGCCTCCCACTCCCAATCCCCTGAGGCGCCGCAGCAGGATACCATGGTCGATGGTATCGAAAGCCGCTGAGAGGTCTAATAGGACTAGGACATAGGAATATCCCCTGTCCCGAGCCCTCCAGAGATCATTCACCAGCGTGACCAATGCCGTCTCCGTGCTGTACCTGGGCCTGAAGCCCGATTGGTACGGGTCTAGATAATCCGCTTCATCCAGGACCAGAGGGAGCTGATGCGCCACCACACTCTCAACAACCTTCGCAAGAAAGCGAAGGTTGGAGACTGGATGAAAGTTAATTAGCACAGCCGGGTCCAAGGCAGGCTTCTTGAGGAGAGGTCTCACCACCGCCTCTTTCAAGGCAGCGGGGAAACTACCCTCACTCAAAGAGGCAGATATAACTGCCTGGAACCAGTCTCGTGTCCCCTCCCGGGCTGCATAAACCAGCCAGGAAGGGCACGGGTCCAATAAACATGTGGTGGAGCTCAGCCTCCCCATAATCCTGTCCACTTCCTCCGGAGTTACAGGATCGAACTCCTCCCAGGTAACATTGACAAGACCACCCGTGTCCTGATCGTCCGACTCTGCTTAGTCGGAGTCCAGACCGGTCCGAATCCGAGCGATTTTGTCCGACAGATGTTGACTAAACTCCTCGGCACGACCCTGCAAGGGTTCCTCACTCACCTCCTGATTAAGGAGGGAGCGGGTCACCCTAAACAGGGCAGCCGGGCGATTATCTGCGGACGCAATGAGGGCAGCGAAGTAGTTAGACCTCGCCACCCTCATCGCTGCGAGATAAGACCTAATATGGGTTCTTAGTCGCAATCGGTCGGATTCAGATCGGCTGGACCTCCAACCGCTCTCTAGGCCCCGTCTCCGACGCTTCATCTCCCGGAGCTCCACGGAAAACCATGGAGCCCACTGGGATCTGCGTCGGGTCAGGGGCCGCAAGGGTACAACTCGGTCAAGTGCCTCCGTGGCCGTCCTTTCCCAGGCTTCCACTAAGGCATCTGCCGAGCTGTGAGCAGAGGAGGCAGGTGGGGACCCCAGTGCTGCCTGGAACCTCTCAGGGTCCATTAAGTGCCTGGGGCGGAGCCATCTAGTTGGCTCAGCACCCCCATGGTGGGGAGTGGCAAAACGGAAGACCAGCCGCAGGAGATGATGATCGGTCCATGACAGGGGCATAACAATTGGGGAGCCCCCACCAAGATCATCTAACCACCGTCCAGATAAGAAAACCAAGTCAAGGGTGTGGCCTCCCTCATGAGTCGGTCCATGAATTACTTGCGTCAGGTCCATGGCCATCATGGAAGCCATGAACTCCCGAGCTAACTCAGATGCTCCTCCCAGGGATGGTAGATTGAAGTCACCCAAAACCATGAGTTTGGGGAACTCAATCACCAGCCCCGAGAGGATATTGAGAAGCTCAGGCAGGGCTGCTGCTGCGCGACTAGGCAAAAGGTACACCAGCAGCAAGCCCAACTGTGCCCTAGGACCAAACCTCAATAAGAGAGATTCACACCCAACTATCTGAAGAACGGTGGCCTCCTGCGGACATAAGGTCTCCCTCATAACCACAGCCACTCCCCCACCCCTACCCTGAGTCCGAGGCTGGTATAGCACCCGGAAGCCTGGTGGGCAAAGATCAACCAGGGGGATACCGCCCTCTGGGCCCAACCAGGTCTCTGTGATGCAGGCCAGGTCCGCATGCTCACCCTCAACCAGATCCCGAGAGGAGCCTTATTAGCGACGGACCTGGCATTCAGGTACACCAGCCGGAGCTCAGGTGGCTGCACATCCCCGCTCCCGGGACCTTGGGTCGAAGACAGAGGGTCGGAGTGCCTCACCGCTTGTAAATAGCGGAGATGCTCTCCTGAAGGTCGGTACGGCCCTCTGATCTTACACCTGCTGCCATTCCCTACTGTCGTGGGAATAGGCAATCCCACGACCCACTCCGGAGCTCTGGAGGTGGCCAACCCTGGCTCCCTCTCTACGCGATCTATCCTGGACCTGGCCTGAACAACAGTTGGTGGATTACCCCCCATCTCCAACCAACCACAACCCTACCCCCTCCCTAACCCCACAAAAAATTGGCTAAAAAAGTAACCAGGGGCCTCTTATTAAATTTATATCTGAGGCCCCTGTTCCTGCCCAGCCATCTCTCAGGGTCCCAACAATCGGGCCCTTCATCAAGAGGCAGAGTGGAAAATGAGGCAGGTCACACCCAGGATGGGGAGCACCTCTGAGGGCGAACAGAATGGTACTAGGGTAACTAAGGCGCTTAATAATAATTAAATAAATCCAGCGGTCCACATTGGGCTATTTGTAGGCAGCTAGGTAGTTAGAATAAAGTTAGAATAGAGATGTTAAAGAATATTGTTGACCTTGTCAAGTCAGGGCGGCAAAACATAAAAAACCAGTAAGCCAAGCCCGTCCAAGCCAGTCCAAGCCAAGCCAAGCCAAGCTAAGCCAGCCAAGCCAGCTCTACTCTCACCCGAGCTGGCAACAGATATAAAGCCATAACAGTTCTCTCACAACAAATGGCAAAACTTGGCTAAAGACAACTGGGATAAATCCCCTCAGCTGATCTCTCACATCAGAGGGTGGATTGATAGTTAATTGTTCTGCCCTCTCACTGCAGACAAGTCCCAGATATGTCAGGGCCAATTTTTGGCCAACAATAACTCTTAAAGTTGCAGCTGATGCTCCATAAGCAAGAGAGAGAGGGGGTGCCGGTCGGCTGCTCCGAAGCATCAGAGTTGGTTCCTAGCCACCGTATCCCACAGTATCTTGCAACTCTGAAAGAGGGGAAGGTCTCCACGGCACAAAACAACAGTCCAACAGATGATCCAGGGCCTGGAACCATAACCATCTCAGTCGGGGGAAGGAAGGAGAAATCTCTTTGTTGCGGCATATACTGTGCTAGCTGAAACTCCACCAGCTGAGACACCAGCTGAGACGCGTAGTAAAGCAGCAGGCAAACCATGATCACTGCTCAAAGAGCTCCCTACATCTCCACAACCAGCACTAATCAGCTGTTAATAGGCGGCAATTAGTTTGAATCGCCATATCATTCCCCAGTCTTAAAACTCCAAGGGGGGGGAGGTCTTCAGGTGCAAAACAGCACCCCATAGTTGACACAGACCTCAAAATCACCATCTCAGTCAGGGAGGAGGAGGAAGGGAGAGGGGGGGTTTCCTCGCTGCGGCAGCAAGCAAACTGAAACGCTGCCAGATGGAAATCGCGGCGAAGTAAAAGGAGGTCTTCAGGCGAGAAACAGCAGCCCATAGATGATACAGACCTCGAAAATCACTATCTCAGTCGGGGGGAGGAGGAATGAAGCAGGAGAAGTTTCCTCGCTGCAGCAACGCACGAGCTGAAACGCCGCCAGCTGGAAATCGCGGCGAGGTAGTAAACACATCCTCAATCACCAGCCCAGCTTCGCCAGCGCCACAACCAGTTCGAAGAGAGCCTTCACACCACGAAACGGTGCCCGGCAACCACACTACCCACACTCCATCCAGGAACAGCAAGTTCCTCAGCTGTTCAGCTGCTCAGCTGCTCAAACAAAAGCCCATTGCGGAGCTCACAAACTCAGCTCCCAACCGCGGCTGCCATCTTAGTTGCCCAAACTCAGGTTTTTTTTTCAGGTTTTGGACCAAGATACCTGTCTCTCACCCTCTTTTTTTGTATAAGCTTTTTATTAATTTTTTCTTTCTTTACATACATATGTTAATTTTTCAACCAGCGTGTGGTCTGGGTTCAAAAATGCTAATACATAATCAAATCCTAGTCTTTGGTTCTCTCCTCTAGCCATTTGTAGAATAATTTCCAGCTTTGGTAGCATTCTGTTTCTTCTTTATTTTTCAGTCTCATAGTTAGTCTGTCCATCTCAGCGCATTCCAGTATTTTTTTAATTACTTCTTCTGTTATGTATCCAAGTCATCTGCATAGCAACAGCCACCAGGGGGCGTTGGCCTGGACGGTTTTGGCGGGAAACCTAGTTTCGGCAGGAAACCTAGGGCCAACCCCATTGGCTGGTCGCCTACCTGGCTGGGTATTTAAGGAGGCCAGGTAGCCCTTGTTCCAGCAGTACGCTACCCCCCCAATAAAGAGCTGAACACGTACTCCAGCTGGCGTCTCTTCCTTGTGTTGGACCCACTACATTACAGTGGTGACGAGGATGGGATTTGCTGCCGACAAGGAGCTGAAGTCACTTGGGGAGCGCACCACACGCTGAAGGAAGGAAGAATCTTCCCTTCCTCCCAACGTGACTGCCAGCCACCGCCACCGGCCACTGCGAGACACTGGCTCAGGCCGCCATGCTAGCAATGGAACCACACGCCGCAATGACCAATGGGACAATGGCACGAGCTGGGCAACCCCGCAGGTTCGACACCCGCCACCCAGAGAAATGGGCCCGGTACCTGTCGCACGTCTAGCTGTACATGAGATTTAACCAAATCTCGGAAGACGGCTCAAAAGCGGCAGCCCTGCTCTGCCTGGGCAGACCAGCACTCCTCGAGGTCGCCGCAAACCTGTTCGCTCCAGAAGCCATCAATACCGTCTTGTACCGAGACCTCGTAGCTAAGCTAAACACCAATTTCTGGCCCTGCAGATCCAAGCTGGCTGCCCGAGCCCAGTTTGAGAGGAGGAACCAGCAGTCCAACGAGTCCGTGGCCGATTTCATCACTGCCTTACGAGAAGCCGCCGTCGCCTGCAAGTTCTCAAATTTGGAGGAGCGGCTACGAGACAGGCTGGTTTGCGGCCTACGGGACACGAGGCTGCAGGAGCGCCTGTTCGAGAGGGAGGAGGTCTCGCTCCAGGAAGCCCAGGACGCCATCCTGGCCCACGAGGCAGCCTGCGGGGCCGTCCAGGCCATCCAGGAAGCCAACCCCAGCGGCCTGGCAGCCAGCGTCCACCAGCAGGTCACCTCAGACGAGGGCAGACAAAGCATCGACCTCCTTCAGTGGAAGTCGACCCCTGACCATCGAGACGGACACCCAGACAAGCCCAAGCCGTCTAGCAACGCTACCAACCTGCAGAAGTGCGCAGGGTGTGGTGGAAACCACATGCGCAGCCTCTGCAAGTTCCGGTCAGCCACGTGTCGGGCCTGCAAGAAAACATGCCACATAGCCACGGTCTGTCGTGGCTGCCGCCCCCGAGAGGAGATCCGAGAGCTGCAACCAGAGGAATCGCCGTTCGAAGGTACTGGGGCCCCGACCAAAACGCGAATTGGCTATGTTGAGAGCCGGCTGGCCATCCACCACACAGGTAGCCACCGGCTGCTCAAACCCCAAATTAGATTAACAATCCACTTGCAAGGCGTTCCTTGCAGCATGGAGCTTGACTCCGGATCCGCAGTCTCCATCATTTTAGACGAGACCCTTAACTACATTAACAGCCGGAGCAAGCAGCGGGCTAAATTACGGCCTACAAAATTAACCCTGACCGATTTCCAGAATTCGCCGGTCAAGGTAAGGGGGGACACTACCGTTTCAGTGGGGTTTAAGGGTCACGAAGAGCACCTGGAGTGGTAGAGGGCCGGAGAGCCAGCCTAGTCGGTCTAGACTGGTTTGAGGCCCTGGGAATCACAGTCTCCGGGATCCACCGGATCCAGGGAAACTCCGTCGAGGCTGTCTGCAAGGAGTTCACAGACGTCTTCGATGGGACGCTGGGCAGGTACACAGGGCCCCCCATCTTGTTCAAGCTAAGCCCGAACGTTCCCCCCCATTAGGGTCCGGCTGTGGCGAGTCCCCTTCGTGCTCAAACACAAAATCGAGTGCGAGCTGGATAAGCTGGTGGCCCAGGGAATCTTAAAGCCCATAGATGGGGGGGGAGTGGGAAACCCAAATCGTCATCCCGCTCAAATCCAGCGGGGAGATAAGGATCTGTGCCGACTACAAGTGCTCGGTGAACTGCGCCCTAAACCCGCACGCTTACCCTGTCCCCACGGTCAACCATGTTCTCGCTTCCCTCCAAGGTGGCGCCATTTTTGCAAGGCTCAATCTTGTGCAGGCGTACCAGTAACTCACGGTCACTAGGGCAACAGCTGACATTCAGACTATAGTAACACACAGGGGAGCGTTCCGGGTGAACAGGCTGCAGTTCGGGATCAGTGTAGCTCTTGGCATTTTCCAGGAAATTATGGAGAAAACACTCATGGGCATAGCCCTAATAACTAGGCATATACATAGAATGAAGGCTACTGCTAAGCTTGTAAGCCGCCCTGAGTCTTCGGAGAAGGGCGGGATATAAATGGAATTAAAAGAAAAAATAATATAAAAATTCCCAGGAGTCTGCCCTTATTTTGATGACGTCCTGATTGCGGGAGCATCAGCAGAAGAGCTGGCAGGTAGGCTGAGGGAGGTACTATCCAGGCTGCGCACAGCTGGCCTCAAACTAAAGAGGGAGAAATGCAGCATAGGTGTTCCCTCCACAGAATTCTTGGGATTCAGGGTAGATGCCAAGGGAATCCACCCCACAGAGTCCAAGGTGAGGGCAATCAAACTGGCACCCACACCCAAGAACAAGGCAGAGCTACAGGCATTCCTGGGCCTGCTAAATTTCTATCATACATTCCTCCCACACAAGGCAGCAATTGCAGAGTCACTTCACAGGTTACTGGATAAAAAGGCAGCATGGGCCTGGACTTCCGTCCATGAACAAAGCTTTAGAGCATTAAAAGCACTGCTGTCCGACAAGTCCACAGTAACACACTTCATAGAGACAAAGCCCATATGCATCGCATGTGATGCATCCCCTTATGGTGTGGGCGCAGTACTCAGTCACCTCGAGCAGTACTCAGTCACCTCAAATCCCCATAGCCTACTATTCAAGGACGCTGTCTGGAGCAGAGAGGAACTATGCCCAAATTGACAGGGAAGCCCTGGCAATCGTGGTTGAAGTTCCATGATTATCTGTATGGCAGGGAGTTCACTGTCTACACAGATCACAAGCCCCTGCTAGGCCTATTTACCACAGACAAGCAGACCCCCCAAACACTGTCCCCCAGAATGCTCCGGTGGTCCATCTTCCTTGCAGCTTACAATTGCAAGCTGGTGCACAAGCCAGGGAAGGAGATGGGCCACGCAGACGGCTTAAGTAGGCTACCCCTTGACACCACTGAACCACACCCGGCACCAGCAACGCAGATCCTAGCTCTGCAGGAATTACCAGAATGCCCAGTTCATGCCAAGGACATTGCCAGCAACACAGCCACTGACAACATCATGAGCAGGGTACACTCATGGGTTTGCACAGGGTGGCAGGACAAGTCCCCAGGGCCTGAGTTCCAGGCCTATTTCACCAGGCGTCACGAGCTCTCCACGCACAGGGGTTGCCTCCTCTGGGGAAGCAGGGTCATTATCCCCACCGCAGTCCGGGGCAGGGTATTGGAATCATTACATCAGGGACACCCGGGGGTGGTTAGGATGAAGGCGCTGGCCAGAAACTACCTCTGGTGGCCAGGGCTGGACAAGGACATTGAGGAACGGGTCAAAGCCTGTTACACATGCCAGAGATCCAGGCCAGAGATGCCACATGCACCAGTACACAGGTGGGAGGCCACACACACACCCTGGTCCCGCATCCACATTGACTATGCAGGGCCATTTCAGGGCCAACTGTTCTTAGTGGTAGTGGACAGCCACTTCAAGTGGCTGGAGGTAGTCCCTGTTCCCAACATGACCTCGGCTAGGACAATCCAGGTGCTCAGAGCTCTCTTTGCCACACACGGCCTCCCCGACGTCATTGTATCAGATAACAGGCCTCAGTTTACCGCTACTGATTTCCAGGCGTTCTTGAAGGCGAATTGGATTAGGCACGCCACCTCCGTGCCCTTTCATCCATCAACTAACGGGCAAGCTGAACGGATGGTAAGGACGACCAAGGACGCACTCAGGCACATCATCAGCGGGGACTGGCATCACAGACTGGCGAAATTTCTACTTGCCCAACACACTACACCATGCGTTGCTACCGGAAAGAGCCCAGCAGAACTTCAATGGGGACGGCGTCTCATCACCAAGCTGGACCGTTTACACCCGGACCGAGTAGCAGCAGAGATGGATAGGCCACCATCATCATCAGCAGCAGCAGCAGCACACAGGGTTCTCAACGTGGGGGACCTGGTCTGGGCAAGAAACTATGGGGCAGGGCATCCATGGATTCCGGGGATCGTGGTTGAAAAAACTGGACTCCTCTCTTACATCATGCGGGTGGAGGGGGACAGACACATAAGGCGACACATCGACCAGCTCAGAGGAAGGGTCCCTGAGTGCACCACACATGCCCAACAGGATAGCCACGCCCCAGGGGAGGTCAGCCCAACCGGAAACAACTCAGAACCGGAACCAGAGGAGGAGGGCCTCCTGCAACCAGCTCTGCTCAACCCAGCACAGAGGCTTCATGAGCCAGCTGTCCAAGTCCAGGGCCAAGCCACACCCAGACGGTCCACCAGACCCCACAGGACACCTGCCTACTTAGCGGACTATGTGTGCAAGTGACCACCCCACAGTTGCATTGTATTAACACACAGTGTATATAGTTATAATATTGTTCCATAGTTGTAATGTGGTTCTTCTCTAAGGGGGGAGGGGTGTTATGTATCCAAGTCATCTGCATAGCAACAGCCACCAGGGGACGTTGGCCTGGACGGTTTTGGCGGGAAACCTAGTTTCGGCAGGAAACCTAGGGCCAACCCCATTGGCTGGTCGCCTACCTGGCTGGGTATTTAAGGAGGCCAGGTAGCCCTTGTTCCAGCAGTACGCTACCCCCCCAATAAAGAGCTGAACACGTACTCCGGCTGGCGTCTCTTCCTTGCGTCGGACCCACTACATTACATCTTCCTCTGATGGTATTCCTTCATTTTTCCAGTATTGCGCGAAGATTATTCTTGCTGCCGTTGTAATATGTAGAACCAAATATAAACTTTGCTTATTAAACTTTTCTGGTATTATACCTAATAGAAAAAAATCAGGATTAAATACTACATGTCTTGGTGGAGCAGTGGAGCCTTGGTGGAGCAGTGGGCTAATGCCTCCTTATGTAACACCAGCTGCCTGCAATTAGTGCAGGTTCGCATCCCACCAGGCTCAAGGTTGACTCAGCCTTCCATCCTTCCGAGGTAGGTAAAATGAGGACCCAGATTGTTGGGGACAATAAGCTGACTTTGTAATAATGCCATTTGGGGTGTGTGTGAAAGCCCTAATAAGCAGGCATATACATAGAATGAAGGCTACTGCTAAGCTTGTAAGCTGCCCTGAGTCTTCGGAGAAGGGCAGGATATAAATGGAATTAAAATTAAAATAAATAAATAAATAAAAAATGTTCTCCCAATATTTTTTCTAACCAAGCATGTATTTTTTTTCCAATAGGCCTTTGCTTTATCACATGTCCACCAGGTATGATAGTACATGCCTGAATTATGTTTACATTTCCAACATCTATCTGACATATTTTTAAACATTTTTGCTAATCTTGCTGGTGGCAGGTGCCAACTATAAAACATTTTATATAAATTTTCTATATACGCAGTTGACATTGTCAGTTTATAACTTCTCTCCCATAATTTTTGCCATTTTTCTAATTCTATATTATAACCAAAGTTTTTCGCCCACCTTGTCATTGTTTCTTTAGTTTGTTCACTTTCCATCTCCAAAATTAACAAAAAATTATACATTTTCTTAATTAATTTCTCGTCAGAGGTTAACAATATCTTATCATATACAGTTTGTTCTTCGTAAAATCCATACAGTTTCACATCTTTTTCATATCTATTTTGTATTTGTAACAGTGCCCACCATGACATGTTGATGCCCTGATTTTCCAACTCTTGTTTCAATTTTAATGTCCCATCAGTGTTTAAAATATCTCTATATGCCCAAATTTTTTCAAAATCTACTTCTCTGTGGGCGCCCCGGCTTTATGGAACCAACTGCCGGTTGAGCTCCGGACGGCACCGGATCTTCGCTCCTTCCGGCGCGGGCTAAAGACCCATTTATTTGAACAAGCTGGCCTGGCCTGATGGGGGAACGTTAGGGTTTTAATGGGTTTTATATTGTGATTGTTTTAATTGGGCAATTATTTAATCCTTTTTTTAACTTTTTTTTTTATTGAAAAGTTTTAAAATACAGTTTTCCTTTAAAAAACCCCCCTTCGCCCTCCCTCCTCCCCTCCCTACCTCCCGCCTATCTCCCCCCCTCCCCCTCTCCCTCCTCCCTCCCCTGCCTCCCCCCCCTACTTCCCCTCCTCCCCCCCTCCCCCCCGACTTCCCAGAGCAAAATACAAGGTATATATCTAAAAAGCAATCATAAACAATCATATACTAACAATTATAAACTCTAAAATCCATCACTCTCTAGCTTATATAGAGTAAACCAATCCTTAATAATACTAAATATGTATAAAGAACTAAAATAAAAGAAAACTAGCGTCATTCCCATCTATGTTCTTCCACAATTCACTATTTCCTAAACAAATTCTCATTTACACATCACAAGCACCTATCCCTATTAACCTCTCTAGCCAAAATAGGCTATAATAGATAGTTCTTACACAAATTAACCCACATTAACCCACAAAACTTTCTTCCTCTTCCTCTGTAATAAATTGTCCATTAATTCCAAATTGAAGATTCTGTTACCATACATATCATCCCAAAACTCTTAAAAACACAACTACCACTTGACTGTAAGTATATTGTGGAAGTTCCATAGATTTCTACTGGTCTTATTTTTTTATCTTTTTTGAGCGTTTTAAGGCAGCACGTGTCACCCTCTGTTCTCTAGGATCATCCAAAAGAGTTGCAGTTTGATCTCCTCCTGTACCATTCTCGTCTATCTGTCCATCTTCATCCTCTTGATGTTCTCCTTCTCCAGATCCCTCTGCAGCTTCCAAAAGTGTTGATGGGGTTGCTTTTAAGACATTGTTGTAAAAATCATACGCTTGCTTCACAGTACCCAAACAGTACCTTTTGCCTTCATACATGAAGCTCAACCCAGCTGGGATCTCCCATCTGAAACTTATATCTCTTTGCTTGAGCTCTTGCACAAGAAATATAAAGTCCTTCCTTCTCTTTAAAATCTTTGGAGGAATTTCTTTTAGAACCAAAACTTCTTGACCAGCAATCACAACTTTAGTATCATAGGCAGCTTGTATAACTTCATCTCTAATTTCCCTTTTTACAAAATAAACCACCACATCTCTAGGCAACTTTCTCTGTTTAGCAATCCACGAGTTCACACGAAACACTTTGTCCATGCCTTGTTTTATTTCAGATGCTGGATGGTTCAATACCACCTCAAAAGCCTCAGAAACCAGCTGCTTTAAATCTTCCTTAATATTCTCTTTTAGGCCTCTAATTCTAACAGCAAACTGCATCTGGTAAAATTGAGCCAGACTCAGTTCGCTATCCATTTTGTCTTTTAAATCTTCAATTTCCAATACTTTTGCTTCTAATATAGCATTCTTTTGAGTCAGATCTTCCACTTTGTCATCCAGCACCTCCACACATTTAGCTACTTTATGCACTGAGGACAAAATGTCTACCTTCATCTCTCTGAATTTCTGTTCCATCCTTTCTTCCATTCTCTGCTCCAATTTCTCCAATTTCTCCTCCATCTGTACAAATTTAACACCCATTGACTCCAAAATTAACTGGGTATGTTTTTCAAGGTCTTCGATGTCAATACATCGGGAGAATGCAACGCCTGCAGTAATGATTGTTGTTGCACCGGAGAATTTCCAGCATTCCGAAAAGTTCTAGGGGGAGGTTTAGCCGCCATCTTTTACTTACAATTGTGACGCACTTTCACTTTAAGTTTTAAGCAAAGTCCATCAAGCTCGAGAGTAAAATAAAATAATCCTCTTCATCTCTTCATCTTTCCCTCTTGTACTGCTCTGCCTGCTCTTTTCCTTTCATAGTCTCTCCTTCAAGCAGGGATGGTCGCAGACGCCTGGCTCTGCTCCATGAAGTCCGGAGCAGAGACGCTAGCCAGCTGGGAGCAGCCCAGGCTACGGGGGAGTTCAATCCTTCAGCCGCCCAAGCTCCAAGCTCAGGCGGCCCCGGAGAACTCGACCCCTACCTGGGGGCTCACCCCCTCCTCTTCTCCCGAGGAGGGGGCTTCAAATTCGCCCGAACAGCTGATCGGCGCTGTTTCGGGCGAAAAATCACACAGCTGAGCCGCGGGCAGCCCGGGAAGGCTGTCTCCGGCGCCGCGGAGCCACCGGAAGTCCCTTTTTTAAACTTTTGTATTTCTATTTATATGCCCTGTTCACCGCCCTGAGTCCTCCGGGAGAAGGGCGGTATATAAATTTAATTTAATAATAATAATAATAATAATAATAATAATAATAATAATAATAATAATAATAATAAATTTGGGTGTGAGAAAGCTTCCGTCATTGATAACCACCCTGGAACTTTTACATATATTTTAGTTTGGATTTTTTCCCATACTGTTATCAAAGCATTTCTAATACAGTGATTTTGGAAATACTTATGAATTTTGTTTTTCCCGTACCACAAAAAAGCATGCCACCCCAATTGTAAGTCATGTCCCTCCAAATATAACAACCTTTTATTCCTAAGAGTTATCCATTTTTTCACCCATGTTAATACAGATGCTTGATAATACAAAGCCCACTCGGGTAATCCAAAGCCTCCATTTTCCTTAGCATCTTGCAATGTTTTCATCTTTATTCTAGCTTTCTTTCCTTGCCATACAAACTTCAAAATTAATGAATTCAACTCTTGGAAGAATTTTTCCTCAAGTTTTATCGGAATTGTTTGAAATAAAAATAAAATCTTAGGCAATATATTCATTTTAACTGTAGCAATTCTTCCTAGTAGTGACAATTGTAAGTTCTTCCACTTTTCCAAATCTAGCTTTATTTGTTTCAATAGCCTTATATAATTGTCTTCTTTTATTGTTGAGCATTTGGCTGATAAATATATACCCAAATATTTAACCTTTTTCACTATCTGTACCTCTATTAATTCTGACAATCAGCTTTTTTGCTTATCCATAAGATTCTTAACTATTATCTTAGTTTTTTTAATTTATTTTTAATCCCGCTATTTCTCCATACTGTTCTATCTTTCCCCACAATTTAGTGATCATCTCCAGGGGTTCTTCCAAAATAAATACTAAATCATCAGCAAATGCTTGTAATTTATATGTTTCACTCTTTATCCCCAACCCTTTAATTTCTGTATCTTGTCTGATATTTCGATTTAAAACTTACAAAGTGAAAATGAATAACAGAGGGGACAATGGGCATTCTTGCCTTGTGCCTTTTCTTATTTCAAAGCTCTCAGTACAATCTCCATTCACAATCACTTTGGCTGTTTGTTTGTTATATATTGTTTTTACCATATTTATAAAATTCTGTCCAACTTGATGAATCATAAATTGCCATGAAAGATTATCAAATGCCTTTTGAGCATCTAAGAATATTAGTGCCATTTGTTTCCCTGGATGTAACTCATAGTATTCTAATACATCTATTATCACTCTTAGATTATTTTTAATTTGTCACTTTGGTAAAAAGCCGTTTTGATCTGGATGTATAAATTCAACTAAATATTTTTTCAATCTCTCCACCATTATTGAAGTAAAATCAGGGTCAAATTAGAATCTTCTTTTTGTATTAAAGTGATATTTGCTTCAATCCACGTAGATGGAAGTCTAGCTTCTAATAAAAGTCCATTACAAACGTCTTTCAACGGTTTGCTTAGTATCTCTTGTAAATTCTTATATTACTCTGCCCATCTGGACCTGGTGTTTTCCCATTTTTTTGTCTTTTTATGGCCTCTGATATTTCCATCATTGTAACCCCTTCATCTAACATAATTTTAAATGTCTCTGAAATCTTTGGAAGATTACTTTCTTCCAGATATTTTACAGTTTTCTCTCTTGAAGCCTCCTCCTTGTCATACAATTCCTTATAGTATTCTTTGACTATCTTTTTTATTTCTTCATTTTTATATTATAAATAACCTTTCCCATCGAGTAAGTTATGTATCTTTTTTTTCTGTTTTTTAAGTTTATAAGCTAACCATCTTCCCGGCTTATTGGCATTTTCAAAAAAAGTCTGTTTCACTCTTTTTATCTGTTCTGCCACTTTTTCTGAGTCTAACAGATTTAATTTATGTTTTATTATGTCCATTTCTCTTTTCAAAGTCTTTTTTTGTGGATTTTTTGGCAGTTCTAATTCTAATTTTCCAAATTCTTCTTTTAATAATATATATTGCTGTTTTCTCTGTTTATTTTTCCTTACCATATAAGTTATAGCTATGCCTCTAAAGTACGCTTTAGCTGTATCCCATACATTTTGTACTGTTGTGTCTTCTTTTTTATTTTCTTTAAAGAATTCCATTTTTCCCCACTAACTCTATAAATTCTTTTTCTTTTAATATGGAACGATTTAAAGTCCATCTTGGCCTTTTTTGTATTCCTTTCCAGGTCATTTTCAAAGGATTATGATCTGCCCATATGCCTGTTTCTATTTCAATGTCCTGTAACATTCATTCTCATGTCAGCAGTCATCCAAATCATGTCAATCCTTGACCAAGATTTTTGGCTATTTGAATAGAAAGTATATTGCAATTTTTGTGGATTAACTTCCCTCCAGATATCTTGAATTCCGATTTCCTCCGCAATATCAAAAAATGTCTTAGGTAACCTTCCTCTTCCACTTTTTCCTGTTTTTTACTTTTATAATCAATTTTTCCATCTATTATTGCATTGAAATCTCCTAGTAAGCAAATGTTTTGGTACTCCATTTCTATTATTTTTCTATGTAGGTGTCAGAATCCATTTATATCCCATTCATAAATCCCTATGTGTATGTTCTAACATCCCTCACTGGATTCTGCCATTCCCAAGGAGGAGAAGAGAAGATGTTAATTGGCTATCCTTATCCATTTGTTGCAAGGGTGTTTATTTCAGCCTGCCTGGAGGCCGTCATTAGACCAGGGGAAGAACCTTTGAACTGAGAAGAACAAAGAAAAGGAGAGGGGAGAGATCTGGTTTGTATCTCCAATTAGAATCCGAAAGGGAGGAAGGAAATGTCGTAAAGACATGGAAGATCCCTTTTCCCTTGGAAGGTTTTGACACCTGAACCTTAATTGATCCGGACTGACCAAATGGACTGGGGGGGTTCACTCAGGGACACTTTAAAAGTACCAACCTGTAACACAGTCTTCAGATCCTGTCTAGATTTTCCACTGACAATCATGTTTTAGTAAAAAGTTCCTTTTTGGACAATTCTGTCTCCAAGAGTTCTTATTTATTTATTTATTTATTTATTTATTTATTTATTTAGATTTTTATACCGCCCTTCTCCCCAAGGGACTCAGGGCGGTTCACAGGGCATATATAAATAGCAGTACAAAAATTAAAAGAAAATTAAACCAATGCCCAATTAAAATACAACAATGATAAAATAATAAAAACCAATTAAAAAAACCCATATACCCCTATCAGGCCAGACCAGCTAATTCAAATAAATCGGTCTTCAACCCACGATGGAAGGATCGAAGGTCCGATGCCATCCGGAGCTCAACCGGCAGTTGGTTCCATAATGCTGGAGCACCCACAGAGAAGGCTCTCCCCCTGGGGGCCACCAGTCGACATTCCCTGACCGGAGGCACCCTGAGGAGGCCCTCTCTGTGGGCACGCACAGGGCAGAGGGGAGTTGACGCCGGCAGCAGGTGGTCCTCGAGGTATCCCAGACCCATGCCATGTAAGGACTTAAAGATCATAACCAAGACCTTGAACCTTACCCGGAAGACAACTGGTAACCAATGTAGCTCGCGGAGCAAAGGTGTAACATGGGAGTACCGGGAAACTCCCAAGACAACTCTTGCGGCCGCATTCTGTACCAGTTGGAGCCTCCGAGTAGTCTTCAAGGGAAGCCCCATGTAGAGAGCATTATAATAGTCTAGGCGAGAGGTCACGAGCGCATGAGTGACTGTACACAGGGCATCCCGGTCCAGATAGGGCCGCAACTGGCGCTCCAGGTGAACCTGGGCGAAAGCCCCTCTAGTCACGGCCACTATATGATCTTCCAAAGTCGTGAATCTAGGAGGACTCCCAAGTTGCGAGCCCTATCCACAGGGGGTAAGAGCTCACCCCCCATAGAAAGCGATGGAACATTTTGAATGTCCCGGGATGCCGGAATGTACAGCCACTCAGTCTTGTCAGGGTTGAGTTGAAGTCTGTTCCTCCCCATCCAGACCCGAACCACCTCCAGGCAACGGGACATCACAGCGAGGGCATCACTGGGGTGGTTTGGGGTCGAAATGAAAAGTTGGGTATCATCGGCATATTGATGATACCCAACTCCAAAACCACGAATGATCTCACCCAGCGGTTTCATGTAGATGTTGAACAGGAGAGGCGAGAGGACCGACCCCTGAGGAACTCCACAAGCGAGAGTCCTAGGGGTCGACCTCTGTCCCCCTGCCAACACCGACTGCGAGCATCCCAGGAGATAGGAGGAGAACCACTGAAGAACTGTGCCTCCCACTCCCAATCCCCTGAGACGCCGCAGCAAGATACCATGGTCGATGGTATTGAAAGCCGCCGAGAGGTCTAATAGGACTAGGACAGAGGAATATCCCCTATCCCGAGCCCTCCAGAGATCATTCACCAGAGCGACCAATGCCGTCTCCGTGCTGTACCCGGGCCTGAAACCCGATTGGTAAGGGTCCAAATAATCCGCTTCATCCAGGACCAGAGGGAGCTGATGCGCCACCACACTCTCAACAACCTTCAAAAGAAAGCGAAGGTTGGAGACTGGACGAAAGTTGTTCAATACAGCTGGGTCCAAGGCAGGCTTCTTGAGGAGAGGTCTCACCACCGCCTCCTTCAAGACGGTGGGGAAATAACCCTCACTCAGAGAAGCAGATATAACCCCCTGGAGCCAGCCTCGTGTCCTCTCCCTAGCTGCATAAACCAGCCAAGAAGGGCACGGATCCAATAAACATGTGGTGGAGCTCAGCCTCCCCATAATCCTGTCCACTTCATCAGGGGTCACAGAATCAAACTCCTCCCAGATAACATTGACAAGACCGCCCGTGTCCTGATCGCCAGACTCTGCCCAGCTGGAGTCCAAACCGGTCCGAATCCGAGCGATTTTATCCGACAGATGTTGACTAAATTCCTCGGCACGACCCTGCAAGGGATCCTCCCTCACCTCCTGATGAAGGAGGGAGCGAGTCACCCTAAACAGGGCGGCCGGGCGATTATCTGCGGACGTGATGAGGTTAGAGAAGTAATTACACCTCGCTGCCCTCATCGCTGCGAGATAAGACCTAATGTAGGTTCTTAACCGCAACCGGTCGGATTCAGATCGGCTGGACCTCCAGCAGCTCTCTAGGCCCCGTTTCCGACGCTTCATCTCCCGGAGCTCTGCGGAGAACCATGGAGCTCGCTGGGATCTGCACCGGGTCAGGGGCCGCAAGGGTACAACCCGGTCAAGTGCCTCAGTGGCTGCCCTTTCCCAGGCTTCCACTAAGGCATCCACCGAGTTGTGAGCAATGGAGGCAGGTGGGGACCCCAGCGCCGCTTGGAATCTATCAGGATCCATTAAGCGTCTGGGGTGGTACCATCTAATTGGCTCCGTACCCCCACGGCGGGGGGTGGCAAGATGGAAGACCAGCCGCAGGAGGTGATGATCGGTCCATGACAGGGGCATAATAAATGGAGAGCCCCCACCAAGATCATCCAACCACCGTCCAGATAAAAAAATCAGATCAAGGGTGTGGCCTCCCTCATGAGTTGGTTCAGAAATTACTTGCGTCAGGTCCATGGCCGTCATGGAAGCCATGAACTCCCGAGCTAGCTCAGATGAGCCTCCCAGGGATGGTAGATTGAAGTCTCCCAAAACTATAAGTTTGGGGAACTCAACCACCAACCCCGAGAGGATATCGAGCAGCTTGGGCAGGACTGCCGCTGTGCGACTAGGCGAAATGTACACCAGCAGCAAGCCCAACTGCGCCCCAGAACCAAATCTCAAAGAGAGACTCACACCCGACTATCTGAAGAACGGTGGTCTCCCGCGGACATAAGGTCTCCCTGATAATCACCGCCACACCCCCACCCCTACCTTGAGCTCGTGGCCGGTGTAGCACCCAGAAGCCTGGTGGGCAAAGGTCAACCAAAGGGACCCCACCCTCTGGGCCCAACCAAGTCTCCGTGATGCAAGCCAGGTCCGCATGCTCACCCTCAACTAAATCCCTAACAAGGGGAGCTTTGTTAACCACGGACCTGGTATTCAGGTACACCAGCCGGAGCTCAGGAGGCTGCACATCCTCGCTCCCAGAACCTCGGGGAAGAAGCAGAGGGTCGGAGCGCTTCACCGCTTGCAAATAGCGGAGACGGCCTTCCCGGTAACGATACGGCCCCCTGTCTATCCACCTGCTGCCATTCCCCGTTGTGGGAATTGGTAATCCCATGACCCGCTCATGAGCCCCGGAGACAACCACACCCTGTTCTCCCCCCGCGCGGTCAGACCCAAGTCTGGCCTGAGCCATGGTTGATTGGCCACCCCCCATAGCCAAACAACCCCCATCTCCCACCCCTCTCCCCAACCCCATAAAAATTTTGATAAAAAAGTAATCAGGGGTCTCCTATTAAATTTGTGTTGATGGCCCCTGCCCCTGCCCAGCCATCTCTCAGGGTCCCAGGACTCGGGCCTTTCATCGAGGTTAAGAGTATTTAAAGAGGCGGGTCGCACCCAGGAGAGGGGGGCACCCCTGAGGGCGAGCAAGTCCGTGCTGGTGTATTGTCGCATATGGGTCCAACAAGTCCAGGATAGGCAGTCCCATAGTTGGTCATGTCCATAGGAGGATCGAAGGCCGAGAATAAATATCTGGATCCACACCCAACTGCACTGCCACTCAGTTGGGTGCCCCGGTAAACAGGCCACCCCCCGCCCTCTCACGACAGGTTGCAACTCTGTTCCTGGGGGTGGTCCAAGATATACTCTGGGTAGGCATGCCCCATAGAGCTCCCACCTCTATGGGATTGGGGTGGGACCTGACAGTAGGTTTTTGTAAAAAAATTTCTTGATTATTGTTTGGTGCATAAATTACCACTAATGCTTTTGATGCAGATAAATTTCTACCATTAAAATTCTTCCTTCTTTATCTGAATCTATTGTCTCTTTAATATATATAGCAACCGCTCTTTTTTTCTGTTGTGCTGATGCGTAATAAAGTTTCCCAATTTTTGGATATTCCAATAATTTATGATGTTGTTCTTTTATATGTGTTTCTTGCAAACAGAGTATATCTAAATTCAATTTCTGTAACTTCCTAAAAATCTTATTTCTTTTAATTGGGGAACTTAGTCCATTTATGTTTACTGAGAAGATTCCATTTTCTTTCTCCATTTCCATTTATTTATATTTAGGTCTAGTAGATCTAGTAGTCCTTTGTTCTCTGGCAAATCCTTCATTATTGCCCTTTTGGTCATCTTTCTCTTTCTGTTCTGTTTGTACAGTTGCTCCTTGAGTCCTCTCTTCTGTTTGCTTCTGCTCCTTACTCTCCCCTTGTCTTTGTTTCACTCCTTCATCTAAAATTGCCCTGTTCCTTACTTCAAAATCTTCTGCCTTCCAGATTGAGTGCAATCTATATCTTGTATTGTTCCAGTTTATTAAGATGCCTTCTGGCATCAGCCATCTGAAGTTTATACCATTGGCAATCAGCTTCGTAGTCAGAAAGTGATAATGTCTTCATGTATCTCTAACTCTCTTAGGTATCTGCTTTAAAACCACAATTTCTTTATTTTTGTATTGTATTGGCTCATCTCTAACTTTCTGTAGTACTTCATCTCTTGTCTTCTTTGTAAACCGTACATGTACTTCTCTTGGCAGTTTATTTCTTCTTGTGTAGCTTGAGTTCATGAGAAATATTTCATCCACCTCTAGTTGAATATCTCCTCTGTCTGCCTTTAAAGCCTCCTCCAGGATGTCAATAATCACCTCTGCTATGTTTTCTTCTCTATCCTCAGGAATATTTTGAAATCTTAAATAATGTTCCGCTTTTTCCATCTCTAAAGTCTTAATTGCATTCTCTAATTTTTCATTTTCTTGTAATAACATTTCTATCTTTTTATTCTTCTCATCCGTTTTTTCTTCAATTTTCTGTATTTTCTGTTGATGTTTAATTATCATTTGATTTTGAGCTTCAAAATTTTCTTTTATATCCAAGATTTCTTCACTTACTTTCTTAAATTTACTTTGTATTTCTTTATGGTTTTTCTGCGTTTCCAGATGATTCCTCTCCAACACCTCTTGATTATGTTGCACCATTTCTTGAAGCAGTTTTAATGAAGTCTGTGTGTTTACTTTGAGCAGTGCTTATCTTTTCACGTTGCAACATTGCTTCAACAGATCCCTGTGTTGTTGGACTAGATTGTCCTAATGAGGGTGCAGAAGAGGTTTTCTTCATGAATCTGATAATATTCGATGAAGTCATTTTACAGCTCATAGTCTAAAGCCAAAACAACATCTGTTTCAATTTAGCCAAATTCAATAAAAGTAACTTTGAAGAGTCTTTTCTCTCACAATCTCACAACAAGGCACTCTTATCCTTTGCAGCTGTCTTTTATCAAGGTCACTTTAATCAACAACAATTTTTTCAATTCTCACAATATATCAGAAGTTTCAATCTTTTTTTTTATTGAAAAGTTTTAAAATACAATTTTCCTTTAAAAAACCCCCCTTCCCCCTCCCTCCTCCCCCCTACCTCCCCCCCTCCCTCCCTCCCTCCTCCCCCCCCTGCCTCCCCCCCTCCTCCCCTCCCCCCCGACTTCCCAGAGCTGAATACAAGGTATATATATAAAAAGAAAAAAAAGAAAGGCAAACATAAGCAACCATGTACTAACAACTATAAATTCTAAAATCCATCACTCTCTAGCTTATATAGGATAAAACAAACCTTGGCAATATTAAATATATATAAAAAACTAAAATAAAAAAGAAACACTTTCTAGCTTATATAGAATAAAACAAACCTTAATAATATTAAATATACATTAAAAACAAGAAAAAAAAACCAAAAGTAAAAAGAGAAAAAAAACAGAAAAAAAGGAAAAAAGAATTATTCAAATACTATATAATACTTCTCAACCTATACTTGTCCTAAATAGACTCCATCCATTTTGTCCATTCCATGATATAACGTTCTTACAAATAATCTTTCAAATTAACCAAAATCTTCGCCACCTCAACCAAATCAGAAAACTTTAAAGTCCACTCTTCTGTAATCGGCCGTTCCTCTTCCAGCACATCTATAATTATTCCAAACAATAAAAAAAATTGCGAACAAAACTTTTAACCTCCATTTGGAAATCTTCTATATATTCCACCAAACTTTAATCCAAAAAAACTCACCCTTTCCACAAAACCACCACATATAAAAAATATATTGCGTCTACACCCAAATCTTTTCCCACCTCCCATACTTGACTATGAATACGTCGTAGAAATTCCATAGACTTCTGCAAATCCTGCTATTTTCTCTTCTTAGATCGTTTTGCAGCAGCACGCGTCACTCTCTGTTCTATAGAATCATCCGACGAAGTTGTATATTGATCTCCTCCAACACCGTTGTCTTCTATCTGACCACCTTCGACCTCTTGATGCACTCCTTCTCCAGATCCCTTTCCAGCTTCCAGAAGTGTTAATGGCGTTGCATTTAAAACATTATAGAAATCACGCGCTTGCATCACAGTAACCAGACGGTACCTTTTACCTTCGTGCGTCACCATCAACCCAGCTGGGATCTCCCATCTAAACCTTATATCTCGTTGCTTGAGCTCTTGCACAAGAAATGTAAAATCCTTCCTTCTCCTTAAAATCTTTGGAGGAATTTCTTTTAAGACCAAAACTTCTTGATTAGCAATCACAACTTTAGTATCATAAGCAGCTCGTATAACTTCATCTCTAGTTTCCCTTTTTGCAAAATATACCACCACATCTCTAGGCAACTTTCTCTGTCTAGCAATCCATGAATTCACACGAAACACTTTATCCATGCCTCCTTTTATTTCAGATGCTGGCTGTTTCAACACTACTTCAAAAGCCTCAGAAACCAGCTGCTTTAGATCTTCCTTGGTATTCTCCTTTAAGCCTCTAACTCTAATGGCAAACTGCATCTGGTAATATTGAGCAAGACTCAGTTCCTTTTCCACTTTATCTTCATTCTCCAATACTTTTGCTTCTAATATAGCATTCTTTTGAGTCAAATCTTCTAGCTTTTCCTCCAATTCTTCCACACAGCGAGCCACTTTACACACTGAAGACAAGATGTCTGCCTTCATCACTCTGAACTTCTGTTCCATCCTCTCCTCCATTCTCTCCTCCAATTTCTCCAATTTCTCCTCCATCTGTACAAATCTATCATTAATTGATTCCAAAATTACCTGGGTGTGTTTTTCAAGAGCATCTTGTAAGTCCTTTGATGTCAATACATCAGGAGGATGCAGCGCCTGCAGTAATGATTGTTGCACAGGAGAAGTTCCAGCACTCCGAAGAGTTTTAGGGGGTGGTTTAGCCGCCATCTTTTACCAAATGTGACACACTTTCACTTCAGATTTATAATCCAAAAAAGTCCATCAAGATGGAGAGTAAAATATAATAATCCTCTTCACCTTTTCCTCTTGTATCGCTCTGCCTGCTCCTTTAATCCATAGTCATTCCTTCAGGCAGGGGTGGTCGCAGACGCCTGGCTCTGCTCCAAGAAATCAGGAGCAGAGGCGCCGGCCAGCTGGGAGCAGCCCAGGCTACGGGGGAGTTCAATCCTTCAGCCGCCCAAGCCATAAGCTCAGGCGGCCCTGGAGAACTCTACCCCTATCTGGGAGCTCGCCCCCTCCTCTTCTCCCGAGGAGGGGGCTTCAAATTCGCCCGAACAGCTGATCGGCGCTGTTTTGGGCGAAAAAACAACAGCTGAGCCGCGGGGCAGCCCGGGAAGGCTGTCTCCGTCGCCGCGGAGCCACCGGAAGTCCAGAAGTTTCATTCTTCTTTCAGCCACTAGATGTCCTCCTTGGCTTATTTATCAATGTCCAATATTCTTAACAAAGAGTATTTCCCCTTCTTTGTAATTGCTCGCTGCTTTTAATTTTAATCCTTCTGGGGGGTCTTTACTTTTCAGCCCTTTCCCATCAGGGGTACAACATCTTTCTCTGTGGGCGCCCCGGAGCTATGGAACCAGTTACCGGTTGAGCTCCGGACAGTGCCCGATCTTCGCTCCTTTCGCCGCGATCTGAAAACATACCTGTTCGAACAAGCCGGCCTGGCCTGAGGAGGGATTGGTGGGGTTTTTACTATCATTTTATTGGGGTTTTTATTAATGTATCAACTGTTTTTATGGGCATGTATTTAATTATCTTTTAATTTTTGTAACTCTGTGTTTTATTCTTGCCCTGTACACCTCCCTGAGTCCTTCGGGAGAAGGGCGGTATAGAAATATTAATAAATTAAATTAAATTAAATTAAATTTATTCCTTCTCTTCCTGCTGGAGATGACTAGGGCTGCTGTGGCTCTCCCAGCAGCCTTTTTCTTCATTTTTTCAGAGGGTCCTACAGTCCGCTCCGATCGGATGTCCCCTGATCTGAGCTCCTGAAGTATCCCTCCTCCTTCATTGCCCCTCCAGGGCAACTTTCTGACCTTTTAAGGGTCGCTAGACAAAGAAAAACCAAGCTGGAAAGCCAAGCACTGGCTTTTCCCAGTTCTCCCAACGCCTGCCAAACAGGAAGTCTTCAGGGCTTTTACATGACATTTGTGAACCCACTTGTTTTGTGAGGAGGGGAGGTGTTTCCATGCTACGGTGAGGCAGGACAGACGGCCAGTGGCTGAATATACCCAAGAATTCCGAGCCATTGCCAACAAGCTGAACTGGCCAGTGTCAATGCTGCGAACATTGACATGTTTTTGCACTGACAATGTAAGAGACAGCCTTTTGGTTAAACCGCTTCACTTTGAATCTTGGAGGGAGGGAATTTTCTAATGACTATTTTGAGAAGATAAGAAGCCCGTGTACAGAATGGGAGGAGAGACCTCATATGTGAAACTAATTGGATAATGTGATTTATGACATGTAGATAAGGGCGGGGATTATGTGTGGGTAATCCCACACAATATCTAGTACGGCAGATACAATATCTAGTAGCATGGAAACACCTCCCCTCCTCACAAAATGAGTGGGTTCACAAACGTCATGTAAAAGCCCTGAGTTTCATTCAGAGTATCCTAACAAGCCAGACTAACTTTTATACTTGTTTTGTTTTCTTTACAGGAGGATCTCTCTTATTTTTAAGGGGAGCCAGATGTCAGAATCCAGTTACATTTCATTTCTATCTATCTTCTCTAAATTACAAAGTAATCCTTACTCTCTCCTGGATTCTGTCATACTAAAAAAGGGGAGGGGGTATGCATGGGGTTTTTATTACTTTCACTTCCTGGATACAATACAAAGCAACCTTTTGTTGATTCACTTCGGGTTTATTAACCAAACAATGTGGCCATTTGCCTTTCATCCTATGCCTCTCTGAAGATCTGCTCTTTACTGACAGTGAGGGAAAAGGGGAGGGGGAAAGAGGCAACACTTGGAATCTGGGCAATAAGAAGACGAATGATCGTGCCAATGGAGCCGGATGGATGTTATTTTTCCTGATGTAACACCTAGAAATCTGCCAATTTGAATTGCCCGGAAGAACTGCGAGTGGGGGGCCGCTTGAGAACACTTTAAAACATTGAATGGTGGAGGGAATTCCCCAGATCCTGTCTAGCACACCTACAATCAATTTCTCTTAATAAATAATTCCTGTTGGAAAAAACCATTACCAAGATTTCTGTTTTCTTACAATGTAGATTGAAGTGGGGTTCTTACAATACCCTTTCCATGGGGCTTCCCTCCTTCCCTGCCTCATTGTTAGACATTGTATTTTTTGCAAAGTCCCCTGGTAAGGTTCTTCCTTCCAGGTTGACTCTTAATGCAGATCCTGTCTAATGTCAGAACCCACTTCAATCCACATCTTAAGAAAGAAGAACTCTTGGAGACAAGGTTGTCCAAGCAGGAACTTTTACAAAGAAATAGAAGATAGTGGGTATAATAGACAGGATCTGAGAAATTCCTTCACAGATCAATATTTTTAAATGTCCCCAAGCAAGCCCCACCCCACAGTTCATTTGGTCAGTTCCAAATCAGCAAAGTTCCAGGTGGTAAGCCCCTCGTGGGAAGAGGAGAAACATCAGTCAATTCATAGCAGAATCATTTCCACCCCCTCACATTCCATCTGGAGAAAGAACCCAGATTCTGGAGGGTTTCATTCCATCCCCTTTCTTAGTTGCGAGTAAGATGAGAGGGGAAATGCTTCTCATTGATCTTATTGTGATGGATAGCAGGCAGGCAGAATAAACAAAAGATTACATTTGAGGAAGGAAGTGAAAGCAATAAAAACTCATTCTTGTTCTCTCTCCTCCTTGGGAATGGCAGAATCCAGGGGGGTTGAGATTTGGGTTTGCACAAAAAAGAGAGTTAGAAATGAAATATAAATGGATTCTAATAATGGATTTGTTCAGGGACCATCTTGGTTTTTTCTTAATTCCTTTGGTCTGCCCATACATTAGTTTCTATCTCCACATCTTGTATTATTGCTTTCAAGTCGAAAGATATCCATATCATGTTGATTCTGGACCATGATTTATGTCTATTTGAATAAAATGTGTATTGTAATTTCTCTGAGTTTTTCTCTCTTCATATGTCTTGGATACAGAATTCTTCTATCATTTTTGAAAATGCTTTAGGTAGTAAATTTCCTCCTTTTCTCCCTTGCTTTTATAATCCAAAGTCACATCTGCTATTGCATTAAAATCTCCCATTATACAAAGATTTTGGTAATTTAAGTCTAATATTTTGTTGTGTAGTTTTTAATAGAATTGCTCTTGTTTATCATTACGTGCATATATTGCTACCATCAGTATCTGTTTTTGATCCATCATAATTTCCACCATTAGTATTCTCCTCTCTTCATCTGCATAAATTTGCTTAGGGTTCATCTTTTCTTTAATATAAAGGACTATTGCTCTTTTCTTTTGAGATGCAAGTGCAAAATAAAGTTTACCAATTTTCAGTTGTTCTAAGATTTTGAAATGTTGTCTCTTGATGTGTGTCTCTTGAAGACAGATTATATCCATTTTTAATTTTTGTAATTGTGTAAATAATTGTATCCTTTTTGAAGGAGAGTTTAGTCCATTTATATTTATTGATAAAATCCCAGTCTCCTCCATCTCTTTCAATTATATCTGGGTCTCAGTCTTCTAGTCAATCTTATCTGTTTCTGGTCTCTTGGTCTTGCTCCTTCTTCTAAATCTGTATTTTAACTTGTTCCTCCTCTGTTTGTTTAGCCGCTCCATGATCTGCAGTATCTTCTTGTTTCTTGGGTTCAGGATCACCTCTTTCCAGAAATGTTCTATGATTGTCAAAGAACTCTGCTGCTTTAAGTGGTGTATCCAATCTATCTTTTCATGTCCCAATAGATTAAGATCCTTTTTGGAATCAACCATCTGAAGTTCACTCCTTTTTCAACCAATTTCGTAGTTAGGAACTGGTATTCTCTTCGGGCCTCTCTTATCCTTCTGGGGATTTGTTTGAGAACTACAATTTCTTTTCCTTATATTTTAATGGTTCATCTCTTACTTTTCTCAGACTCATCTCTTGTGGATCTTTTAAGAAATCTAACATGTACTTCCCTAGGCACTTTATTTCTTCTAGCATAATTTGAATTGACTCTGTAGATCTGATCCAATTCTCCTTCTATTTGTACTTTCCCAATTCCTAAGACATCTGCCAGTAACTCAGTTATCAAGTCTAAAAGATCCTCTTCCTTATCTTCCATTATATTTTGAAATATGAGGCCTTTTCCATTTCTATAACTGCTAAAGAATCTTCTCCATTTATTTGGACTAATTTTTCATTTTCATCTTCTAAGATTTCTAGTTTCTGGTCAACTTCACCTGATTTGTCTTCCATTTTTTTAATTCTTTGCTGATTATCTGTAATTATCTGTTTAAAATTCTCAATTTGGGAATCTATATTGATAATTTTTGATTCATTTTATAAAGGTCACTTTTAAGCTCTTCATGATTTTTCATTGAAGTTGCTGTCTGGGCTGCAATTGCTTGCAAAATTGCTTGAGTATCTTTTTGGAGAACATCTTTTTGGCAAACATCCATCTTTTCTTGCTGGAGCATTGACATTATTGATCCTTGATATGCTGGACTTGCAGAATTCGAGGCAGGAGCTGAGGATCCTTTTTTCCCAAGTTTGGATAACTTTGGAATGCTCATCTTTGTCTTCATATATTGTAATCCACCAGGTAGCCAAATGGCCAAATTTTATAATCCACTAGGCTCCTATTGGTTAGGAGAGGCAGTCCATAAAAATGTTGTTGTTGTTAGCTGTGAAGTCGTGTCCGACCCATCGCGACCCTATGGACAACATTCTTCCAGGCCTTCCTGTCTTCTACCATCTTCTGGAGTCCATTTAAGCTCACGCCTACTGCTTCAGTGACTCCATCCAGCCACCTCATTCTCTGTCGTCCCCTTCTTCTATTGCCCTCGATCTTTCCCAGCATTAGGCTCTTCTCCAGTGAGTCCTTCCTTCTCATTAGGTGGCCAAAGTACTTGAGTTTTAGCTTCAGGATCTGGCCTTCTAAAGAGCAGTCAGGATTGATCTCCTCTAGGACTGACCGGTTTGATCGCCTTGCAGTCCAAGGAACTCGCAGGAGTCTTCTCCAGCACCATAGTTCAAAGGCCTCAATTCTTTGGCGATCAGCCTTTCTTATGGTCCAACTTTCACTGCCATACATTGCAACTGGGAAAACCATAGCCTTGACTATACGCACTTTTGTTGACAGGGTGATGTCTCTGCATTTTAGTGTGCTGTCTAGATTTGCCATGGCTCTCCTCCCCAGGAGCAATCATCTTTAAATTTCTTGGCTACAGTCCCCATCTGCAGTGATCTTGGAGCCCAGGAAAACAAAATCTGTCACTACCTCCATTTCTTCCCCATCTATTTGCCAGGAATTGAGAGGGCCAGATGCCATGATCTTGGTTTTCTTAATGTTAAGTTTCAACCCAAGTTTTGCACTCTCCTTCTTCACCCGCAACAAGAGGCTCTTTAATTCTTCTTCACTTTCTGCCATTAGAGTGGTATCATCTGCGTATCTTAGGTTGTTGATATTTCTTCCGGCAATCTTAATTCCAACTTTTGATTCATCTAGCCCTGCCTTTCTCATGATGTGCTCTGCATATAAGTTAAATAGGCAGGGCGACAGTATACAGCCTTGCCGGACTCCTTTCCCAATTTTGAACCAATCAGTGGTTCCGTGTCCAGTTCTCACTGTTGCTTCTTGACCCGCATATAGGTGTCTCAAGAGACAAATAAGATGGTCTGGTACTCCCATCTCTTTAAGAACTTGCCACAGTTTGTTATGATCCACACAATCAAAGGCTTTAGCATAGTCAATGAAGCAGAAGTAGATGTTTTTCTGGAACTCCCTAGCTTTCTTTTATTGAAAAGTTTTATCATACATTTTATCTTTAACAGTCCCCCCTACCCTCCCCTATCCCTCCTTCCTTACCCCTCCCCCCCTCCCCACCCACCCCCCGACTTCCCAGAGCTAAGTACAAGATATAAAAAACAAAAAAAAATCATAAACAACCACATGCTAATAACCGTAAACTCTAAAATCTATCGCTCTCTAGCTCATATAGGATAACTACAAACACTATTAATATAGAATATATATATAAAAAAAACAGAAAAAAAAGAAAGGAAGACTTATTCAAATGCTACATGAAACTTCTTAGTCCCATATTTGTTCTGGATATACTCAATCCATTTTCTCCACTCCATAATATAGCGTTCTTGCGAATGATCTTTCAAATAAGCCGATATCTTTGCCATCTCTGCCAGGTCAGAAACCTTTAAAGTCCATTCTTCGATAGTCGGCAGTTCCTCCTTCTTCCAATACTGACCTATTAAGAGTCTTGCAGCCGTAATTAAATTCAACATCAACTTAGTGTCCACAACTGTAGCATCTGTAATTATTCCCAACAAAAAAAGTTGCGGACAAAACTTTATCCTTTGCTTAAAAATCTTCTGCATATTCCACCAGATTTTTATCCAAAAAGCCTTAACCTTTTTACAAGTCCACCATATGTGAAAATATGTTGCGTCTTCGTCACCGCACCTCCAACATTTAGGCTGATAATTCGGATACATACTTGCAAGCTTTTTAGGATCTAAATGCCATCTATAAAACATTTTATAAAAATTCTCTCTTAGATTTTGAGCTTGTGTGAATTTTACGTTCCTCACCCAAATCCTTTCCCACGTGTCCATTGTAATAACTTCTTGAATATTTTGGGCCCATTTAATCATACAATCTTTAACAAGCTCTGTTTCTGAGTCAATTTCTATCAATGCAAGATATATCCGTTTGATATGTGCTGGACCCTGATTTCTAATTTGCTTTATCAGATTTTCATCAGTCATTGTAAAACCAATTTTCTGATCTTCTTTCCACCTGGCCCGTAACTGAATATATTGAAACCAAGTTTGCACAATCTTCTCATCTCGCAAGAGGCTATATGATTTCAGACACCAGACATTTCTTTCCAAACTTAAAATCTCCTTATACGTAGTCACATCATGTTTGAAACCAGCATGTATATTTTCTATTGCGTGTTTTGGAATTGCCCACAATGGTATCTTGCAATCTAGCTTATGTCTATACTTCTTCCAAACTCTCAACAATGCCTGTCTTAAAATATGCACTCTAAACACATTGTCTACCTTCTTGTCATACAACAAATATGCATGCCAGCCAAACAACAAGTCGTGGCCCTCAAAATTTAATAATCTCTCTTGTGTCAAATTAATCCAATCACTTATTCCTACTAACGCAGCAGCTTCATAATATAGTTTAAGATTGGGCATTTTAAGACCACCTCTCTCACGAGTATCCTGCATAATCTTAAGTTTAACTCGTGGCCTTTTCCCTGCCCAGACAAATTTATTGATACCTCGCTGCCATTCCTCCAAATTAGAATCTTTCTTAAGAATCGGTATCATTTGAAATAAAAATAAAAATTTAGGCAGGACGTTCATTTTCACTGCTGCGATCCGTCCCAACAAAGACAATTGCAATTTTTCCCAACTCTCCATTTCTTTTTGAATTTTCCCCCATAGTTTTTCATAATTATTTTTATATAACTTTGTATTAGAGGGCGACAAAAACACCCCCAGATATTTAACCCTTTTAACAATCTCAAATCCAGTTGATCCTTCTAAGAGAGCCTTTTGCGAAACTGTCATATTTTTGGCCAGAATTTTGGTTTTCTGTATATTAACTTTAAATCCAGAAACCTTCCCATATTGTGTTATTATCTCCATCAGGTCCACAACAGAGTTCTCTGGCTGGGTCACTGTAACAACCAGATCATCTGCGAATGCTCTCAGTCTATAATCCTGATCTCTAATTTGTATACCCTTAATTTTTTTCGAATTCCGTATTTTAACCAATAATATCTCTAATGTTAACACAAATAACAAGGGCGATAACGGACACCCTTGCCTTGTGCCCTTCTCAATATTACATGTTTCTGTCAGGCTATTATTAACTATAATTCGGGCAGTTTGTTTTTGATATAATGCCCTAATCGGTTGTAAAAAATTTTCCCCAAAATCCATTTTATCTAAAACTTTCATCAAAAATTGCCAATTCAGTTGATCAAAAGCTTTTTCAGCATCTAAAAAGATTAGCGCCGCAGGGATCTGGTTGTTCCTTTCCAAAAACTCTAACACATCAACTATATGCCTCACATTGTTTTTCATTTGCCTACCACTAATAAACCCCGTTTGGTCCCCATGAATCACCTGTTGCAGAACCCTCATCAGTCTATTAGCCAACACCTTAGCAAATATCTTGTAATCTGTATTTAAAAGCGATATCGGTCTATAATTTTTAACTTGAGTAGCATCTTGGTCTTCCTTCGGAATCAAGGAAATAAAAGCTGTTCTCCAAGACGGTGGCACCTTTCCCCCCCCCCCTCTGAATTGTCTGGAACAGTTCCTTTAACGGTTTTATCATCTCTAATTGTAAATTTTTGTAATAAGCCGCAGTCAAACCATCCGTACCTGGTGCTTTATCCACCTTCAATTCCTTAATTGCTGTAAAAATTTCTTCTTCTGAAATCAATTGATTAATCCCCTCTTTTTGTACTTGCGTAAGAACCGGGATGCTAGCATTCTCCAAATATATATCAATGTCTTTTTCATTAATCTTCTCCTTAGCATATAATTTAGAATAAAAATCCACAAAAGCATCCTTAATAAGGTCCTGTTGAAACACAACCCTTCCTTTATTCTCAATTTTGTCTATATTAGAAGCCCTTTGCTTTTTCCTCAGTCTATAAGCTAACCATCTACCTGGTTTGTTAGCGTTGCAAAAGGTATTATGCTTGGCAAACCGCAAATTGGTTGCCACTTGGTCAGCCATTAATTTATCAAATTGTCCTCTTAACAGTTCTAGCTTTCTCCATGATCCAGCGTATGTTGGCAATTTGATCTCTAGTTCCTCTGCCTCTTCGAAATCCTGCCTGTACTTCTGGTAGTTCTCGATCCACATACTGCTGAAGTCTAGCTTGTAGGATTTTAAGCATGACTTTACTAGCATGAGAAATGAGTGCAATGGTGCGATAGTTTGAACATTCTTTGGCACTGCCTTTCTTTGGAATTGGAATGTAAACTGATTTTTTCCAATCCTGTGGCCACTGTTGAGTTTTCAAATTTGCTGGCAAATTGAGTGTAGCACTTTTACTGCACTGTCTTTTAAGATTTTGAATAGCTCAGCTGGAATACTGTCACCTCCACTAGCTTTGTTGTTGCTCAGCTTTTCTAAGGCCCACTTCACCTCACATTCTAGGATGTCTGGCTCGAGGTCAGTGACCACCTCATTGTGATTATCTGGGACGTTAAGCTCATTCTTGTATAGTTCTTCTGTGTAATTTTGCCACCTCTTCTTAATCTCCTCTGCCTCTGTTAGGTCCCTGCCATTTTGGTCCTTTACCATGCCCATTTTTGCATTAAATGTTCCCTTCATCTCTCCAATTTTCTTGAAAAGATCTCTGGTCCTCCCTATTCTATTGTTTTCTTCTATTTCTTTGCACTGTTCATTTAAGAAGGCATTCTTATCTCTTCTAGCTATTCTCTGGAATTCTGCATTCAATTGGGCATATCTATGTTTTTCTCCCTTGCCTTTCGCTTCCCTCCTTTCCTCAGCTATTTGCAAAGCTTCCTCAGACAGCCATTTTGCTTTCTTGCATTTCTTTTTCTTTGGGATGGTTTTGGTTGCTACCTGTTGTACAATGTCGCGAACCTCTCTCCATAGTTCTTCAGGCACTCTGTCTATCAGATCTAATTCCTTAAATCTATTTGTCACCTCTACTGTATATTCAACAGGGATATGGTTTAATTCATACCTGAGTGGCCTAGTGCTTTTTCCTACTTTCTTCAGTTTAAGCCTAAACTTTGCAAGGAGAAGCTCATGGTCTGAGCCACAGTCAGCTCCTGGTCTTGTTTTTACCGACTGTATAGAGCTTCTCCATCTTTGGCTGCAGAGCATATAGTCAATCTGATTTCTGTGTTGACCGTCTGGTGATGTCCATGTGTAGAGCCGTCTCTTGTGTTGTTGGAAAAGAATGTTTGCTATGACCATCGTATTCTCTTGACAAAATTCTATCAGCCTGTGACCTGCTTCATTTTGTACTCTAAGGCCAAACTTGCCTGTTATTCCTGTTATCTTTTGGCTTCCTACTTTAGCATTCCAATCCCCCATGATGATAAGGACATCATTTTTTGGTGTTAGTTCTATAAGGTGCTGTAGGGCTTCATAGAACCGGTCAATTTCATCCTCTTCAGCACTGGTGGTTGGGGCATAGACTTGGACTACTGTGATATTGAATGGTTTGCCTTGGATTCGAACTGAGATCATTCTGTCATTTTGAGGATTGTATCCCAGTATTGATTTTCCTACTCTTTTATTGACTATGAAGGCTACTCCATTTCTTCTGAGGGATTCTTGCCCGCAGTAGTATACCTGATGGTCATCTGAATTAAATTCACCCATTCCTGTCCATTTTAGTTCGCTGATACCTAAGATGTCGATGTTCAGTCTTGTCATCTCTTGTTTGACCACGTCTAGCTTTCCTTGATTCATGGATCTTACATTCCAGGTTCCTATGGAGAAAAAATCTTTACAGCATCGGACTTTCCTTTCACCACCAGACACATCCACAGCTGAGCGTCCTTTCGGCTTTGGCCCAGTCGCTTCATTCTTTCTGGCGCTACTAGTACTAGCCCTCTGCTCTTCCTCAGTAGCACATTGGACGCCTTCCGACCTGAGGGGCTCATCTTCCAGCGTCATATTGTTTTGCCTTTTGGTACTGTCCATAGGGTTTTCATGGCAAAGATACTGGAGTGGGTTGCCATTTCCTTCTCCAGTGGATCACGTTTTGTCAGAACTCTCAGCTATGACCTGTCCGTCTTGGGTGGCCCTGCACGGCATAGCTCATAGCTTCATTGAATTACGCAAGCCCCTTCGCCACGACAAGGCAGTAATCCATAAAAATATCCATAAAAATATCCATAAAAATAGTTGAAGATAAAAAGGAGGGAGGAAAAATAAAAATAACAACAGGCCAAAAAGCAGGGGGAAAAGAAAAGAGAAAAAGAAAAAATATATATAGGGGAGAAATGCTCCAAAAGTGAAAAAGAAAAGGAAAAAAGAAAAAAGAGCAAAAATTCCAAAATTATAATTCACCAAATTCTGTTCTAAGAAATTTCTTGGTATTCAATTCTTCTGAGGCAGCTTATAATAGTTCCAAAACAAGCTGTATAATCCAGGAGCATAAGATGGCTCCAATTACTATTTTATTTATAGTTATAGTCTATCTTGTAAAACCACCAAAAAATTTTCACAGCAGAGTTTTCAAGGACTTTCAGATAAGAAATGTCTGGCCATATGGGGACTTCCGGTGGCGGCGCGGCGCCGAAGACAGCCGTCTCCGGGCTGTCCGCTTCGCAGCTGTGTTTATCCACCTAAAACAGCGCCGATCAGCTGTTTAGGTGGATTTGAAGCCCCCTCCTTGGGAGAAGAGGAGGGGGTAAGGCCCCAGGTAGGGGTTGAGCTCTCCGGGGCCGCCTGAGCTGAAAGTTTGGGCGGCTGAAGGATTGAGCCCCCCCGAAGCCTGGGTTGCTCCGAGCTGCTCAGCGTCTCTGCTCCGGGATTTTTGGAGCAGAGCCAGGCGTTAGCGACCACCCCTGCCAGAAGGAAAGACTTTGGAGTAATAAGGAGCAGGCAGAGCGGTACAGGAGGTCAAGGTGGAGTGGACTTTTATTTTTACTCCCTAGCTCAATGGACTTTATAGCTTGAAAGTGAAAGTACGCAACAAGTGAAAGTGGGGAAAGATGGCGGCTAAATCTTCCTCTAAAGTTCTTCGGAGTGCGGGAAATTCCCCGGTGCAACAGACATAGTTGCAAGCTTTGCTTCCTCCTGCACCTCCTGTGGCATTGACGCTGAAGGACTTACAAGATGCCTTTGCAAAGCAATCTCAGGTAATGTCAGAAATGATGGATGATAAGATGGCAAAGCTGGAGGAGAAACTGGAGGAGAAGATGAAAGAGAAGATTAATGTAATGGAGGAGAGGATGGAAGAGAAGTTCAGTGCAATGAGGGTAGACATTTTGTCTACAGTTGAAAGCGTGGCTGAATGTGTGCAACATTTGGACGAAAAAGTGGAGGATCTTAGTCAAAAGAACTCTATACTAGAAATAAAGGTACTGGAGAATGAAAATTTAAGGGATAAAATGGACGGAGAATTGAGCCTTGTCCAGTATCACCAGATGCAGTATGCTATTAGAATCAGGGGCTTAAAAGAGAATCCTAAAGAAGACTTAAAGCAGCTGATTTCTGAGGCTTTGGAAGCAGTATTGGGCCAGCCAGCATCTGAAATAGAGGGATGTATGGATAAAATTTTTCGTGTAAATTCATGGATTGCAAGGCAGAGGAAGCTACCTAGAGATGTGGTGGTCTATTTTACAAAGAGAGCAACTAGAGATGAAGTTATTCGAGCTGCTTATGATACTAAAGTTGTGGTTGCTGAGCAAGGTCCTGGTTCTAAAAGATATTCCTCCAAAGATCTTAAGGAGAAGGAAAGATTTTGCATTTCTTGTGCAGGAACTTAAGCAACGTGATATTAAGTTCAGATGGGAGATTCCAGTCGGATTGGTGGTGATGCACGAAGGTAAAAGATATCGTCTGGTTACTGTGACTCAGGCGTGTGACTTCTATAGCAATGTTTTAAAAGCAACCCCTCTATCACTCTTGGAAGCTGCAAAGGGAGCTGGAGAGGGAAAACCTCAAGAGGCTGAAGGTGGACAGACAGAGGAGAATGGTGCTGGAGGGGATCAAGTTATAGCTTCATCGGCTGCTGCTGGAGAGCAGAGGTTGACGCGTTCCGCTTTAAGACGAGCAAGACAAGTACAAGAGCAAGACCAGCAGAAGTTTATGGAACTCTCAAAGCGTACTTACAGTGAAGCTGTGGGAGGAGCGCGGCCCAAAGAAGATACAGGGGCTATTGAGGATGTGCTCCAAAAGCTTCGGGGCGCCAAGCATGGCGACTAAATTTCTAACTTGGAATGTTAATGGATTAAACTCACCACAGAAGAGAAAGAAAGTTTTTCAATATTTAAAACAATTTAAGATTGATGTTATATG
Organism: Vipera ursinii; assembly: GCF_947247035.1. Classification (NCBI taxonomy): domain Eukaryota; kingdom Metazoa; phylum Chordata; class Lepidosauria; order Squamata; family Viperidae; genus Vipera; species Vipera ursinii. The sequence continues at coordinate 25,910,595 of NC_139521.1, read as the reverse complement.
CTTGCAAGAAACGCATATTAGGGTTATGGACCAAAAGTATTTATCGAACTCAAGGCTGGGCACGCAATTTGTTGCCTCTGCGATGAATAAGAAAAACGGAGTGGTTGTCTACATGAAAAGTACTCTAACAGCGGAATTAATTGAAGCAGATAAGCAAGGAAGATATGTTATGATAGATTTGCTATTAGAAGGTAAAAAAACGCTTCTAGTTGGACTGTATGCTCCTAATCAACAACAAGCTGACTTTTTTAGTCTACTTCATACAAAGCTTACTCAATTGGATTACAAATCGTTTATTTTTATGGGAGACTGGAATGGTGTTTTGGATGTACAGATGGATAAGGCTGGCTCTTTTAAGCGTGTTCCGAGTCATGCCAGATTGCCTAAATCTTTTTTTGAAATGAAGGACGATTTGGAACTGCGAGATATCTGGCGTGACACACACCTACATGAAAAGGATTATACTTTTTTTTCTGACAGACATCAAACTTTTTCCAGGATTGATTTTATTTTGTTGACTAATGATTTTTTTCCTAGGATTAAGAAGGTAAAGATCTGTGCAAGAACTATTTCTGACCATAGTCCAGTTTGGTTAGAGATCAATAAGGACAATAGGGATAGGTGCTCGTGGCGTGTAAATGAGAATTTGTTTAGAAATCAGAGAAATGTGGAAGAATGTAAACAGCAGATGAAGGATTTTTTTTGAAATTAATATGAACAAGGATACCTCTATGGATATGGTTTGGGATGCTAGCAAGGCCTACATGAGAGGAGTGTTGATATATATAAATAATAAATGCAGACGTACTTTGGAAGCCAGAAGGAAAGAATTGGAGAATGAAATTAGGGAAAAAGAAAGGGCCTTAATTTTGAATCCATTGGATGTGAAGACTAAGGAGGTTATTAAGCTATTAAGAGGACAATTTGATAAATTGATGGCTGATCAAGTGGCAACCAATTTGCGGTTTGCCAGGCATAATACTTTTTGCAATGCTAACAAACCAGGTAGATGGCTAGCTTACAGACTAAGGAAAAAGCAAAGGGCTTCTAATATAGATAAAATTGAACATAAGGGAAAGGTTGTGTTTCAACAGGATCTTATTAAGGAAGCCTTTGTGGATTTTTATTCTAAATTATATGCTAAGGAGAAGATTAATGAAAAAGACATTGATGTATATTTGGAGAACGCTAGCATCTCGGTTCTTACGCAAGTACAAAAAGAGGGGATTAATCAATTGATAACAGAAGAAGAAATTCTTATAGCAATTAAGGAATTGAAGGTGGATAAAGCGCCAGGTACGGATGGTTTGACTGCGGCTTACTACAAAAATTTACAATTAGAGTTGATAAAACCGTTAAAGGAACTGTTTCAGACAATTCAGAGAGGGGGAAAGGTGCCTCCGTCTTGGAGAACTGCTTTTATCTCTTTGATTCCGAAGGAAGATCAAGATGCTACTCAAGTAAAAAACTATAGACCGATATCACTTTTAAATACAGATTACAAGATATTTGCTAAGGTGTTGGCTAATAGATTGATGAGGGTTCTGCAACAGGTGATTCATGGGGATCAAACTGGGTTTATTAGTGGTAGGCAAATGAAAAATAATGTGAGGCATATAGTTAATGTGTTAGAGTTTTTGGAAAGGAACAACCAGATCCCTGCGGTGCTAATTTTTTTAGATGCTGAAAAAGCCTTTGATCAATTGAACTGGCAATTTTTGATGAAAGTTCTAGATAAAATGAATTTTGGGGATAAATTTTTGCAACCAATTAGGGCGTTATATCAAAAACAAACTGCCCTAACAATAGTTTGACAGAAGCATGTAATATTGAGAAGGGCACAAGGCAAGGGTGTCCGTTATCGCCTTTGTTATTTGTGTTAACATTGGAGATATTACTGGTAAAAATACGGAACTCGGAAAGAATTAAGGGTATACAAATTAGAGATCAGGATTATAGATTGAGAGCGTTCGCAGATGATCTGGTTGTTACGGTGACCCAGCCGGAGAACTCTGTTGTGGACCTGATGGAGATAATAATGCAATATGGGAAGGTTTCTGGATTTAAAGTTAATGCACAAAAATCTAAAATTCTGGCCAAAAATATGACAGTATCGCAAAAGGCTCTTTTAGAAGGATTAACTGGATTTGAGATTGCTAAAAGGGTCAAATATTTGGGGGTGTTTCTGTCACCCTCTAATACAAAGTTATATAAAAATAACTATGAAAAATTATGGGGAAAAATTCAAAAAGAAATGGAGAATTGGGAAAAATTGCAATTGTCTTTGTTGGGAAGAATCGCAGCAGTGAAAATGAATGTCCTGCCTAAATTTTTATTCTTATTTCAAATGATACCGGTTCTTAAGAAAGATTCTAACTTGGAAGAATGGCAACGAGGTATCAATAAATTTGTTTGGGCAGGGAAAAGGCCACGAGTTAAACTTAAGATTATGCAGGATACTCGTGAAAGAGGTGGTCTCAAAATGCCCAATCTTAAAGTATATTATGAAGCTGCTGCGTTAGCAGGGATAAGTGATTGGATTAATTTGACACAAGAGAGATTATTAAATCTTGAGGGCCACGACTTGTTATTTGGCTGGCATGCATATTTGTTGTATGATAAGAAGGTAGACAATGTGTTTAAAGTGCATATTTTAAGACAGGCATTGTTGAGAGTTTGGAAGAAGTATAGACATAAGTTAGATTGTAAGATGCCATTGTGGGCAATTCCAAAACACGCGATAGAAAACATAAATGTTGGTTTCAAACATGATGTGACTACGTATAAGGAGATTTTAAGTTTGGAAAGAAATGTCTGGTGTTTGAAGCCGTATAACCTCTTGCGAGATAAGAAGATTGTTCAAACTTGGTTTCAATATACTCAGTTACGGGCCAGGTGGAAAGAAGATCAGAAAACTGGTTTTGCAATGACTGATGAAAATTTGATAAAGCAAATTAGAAATCAGGGTCCAGCACATATCAAACGGATATATCTTGCATTGATAGAAATTGACTCAGAAACAGAACTTGTTAAAGATTGTATGATAAAATGGTCCCAGAACATCCAAGAAGTTATTACAATGGACACGTGGGAAAAGATCTGGGTGAGGAACGTAAAATTTACACAAGCTCAAAACTTATTAGAGAACTTTTATAAAATGTTTTATAGATGGCATTTAGATCCTAAAAAGCTTGCAAGTATGTATCCGAATTATCAGCCAAAATGCTGGAGGTGTGGTGGCGAAGATGCAACATATTTTCACATATGGTGGACTTGTAAAAAGGTCAAGGCTTTTTGGATAAAAATTTGGTGGAATATGCAGAAGATTTTCAAGCAAAGGATAAAGTTTTGTCCGCAACTCTTTTTGTTGGGTATAATTATAGATGCTACAGTTGTGGACACTAAGTTGATGTTGAATTTAATTACGGCAGCAAGACTTTTAATAGGTCAATATTGGAAGAAGGAGGAATTGCCGACTATAGAAGAATGGACTTTAAAGGTTTCTGACCTGGCAGAGATGGCAAAGAACATTCGCAAGAACGTTATATTATGGAGTGGAGAAAATGGATTGAATATATCCAGAACAAATATGGGACTAAAAAGTTTCATGTAGCATTTGAATAAGTCTTCCTTTCTATTTCTTTATTTTTTTTCTTTATATGTAATAGTATTGTTTGTAGTTATCTTATATGAGCTAGAGTGTGATAGATCTAAGAATTTATTGTTGGTAGCATATGGATGTTTATGATTGTTATTTGTTTTTATACCCTGTGCTTAGCTCTGGGAAGTCGGGGGGGAGGGGGGAAAGGGGGGGAGGGGAAGGGAGGGATAGGTAGGGGGGAGGGGGGATTGTCAAAGATAAAATGTATTTTAAAACTTTTCAATAAAAAAAAAACAAGAAATGTCTGGGCATACAGCCAAATTTAATCTAAATAAGCTCCAGTCAAGGGAAGCTGGACATAATTCTCAGTTTCACCACAAGATGGCACTAGTTGTCCATTCCCAACACATTTAAGAAGAGAGAAAAAAACAAAAAAAACACGGAGACGTAAAGATTAAAAATTTAGAAAGTAAAAATTGGAATTGTTTTCAAACAGAAAGCAAACACAAAAAATCTCTATAGGAGCAGCAACTTCCCAAATTATCTTATGCCTCAAACAGCTATGCAGTATATAAAGTTTTTAATTTGCCAAAAGCTTAAACTGCTGCTTATTTTCAAGAGGGGGGTAAAAGGAAGTTCCACCCCCTCCCTAAGATTATAGTTTTCGCTCTCGAGCTGTGAAAGAGCTATTTGCCAAACTGGAGTACAGAACGTCTAGTGAGAAAGGGGAAAGTATTCTCACCCAGATCAAGTGTTTGCTGTTGTTTTAAGATTCTTCGCCTCCGTCTCTGACTAACAGCTGGTAATGGTGGACTACATAAATGCAATCAGCCTTTTTTCCTGCCGATTCTGAGGGCTCCTTTGTGTCCAGTGAGCTGACTACCACTGAGCCATGGTGTCCAAAGCTTCACCCCTTGGTAGCCACCTCTCCAGGGTGAATTTCAGTCCAATTGGACCCACCGGCAGGCAAAATTGGACCCAGGGAAAGGAAAATCATTCCCCAGGTATATCCTTCAGTGACTTCACCAGAAACTCCTCCCAAATTCCAGCAACCTTGACCGCTGTGTGAGTAGCGAGAAGAACAACGAAGGGTCCTTTCCAGCATTTAGTTAAAGGGCCAGAATCAGTCCAGGACTTGACAAGCACCCAATCACCAGGAAGGAAAGGATGGAGTGGATGATCCAAACCCGGATGATGGAGGGCCTGAACAGCTTGAGAAATGGAAGAAACATTATTAGCAAGAGAGTGTATATATTCCCTGAGGGCCTGGTCTCCAAAAATAGGGAGGGAAGGGGATAAGGAAGAATGATAAAGAAAGGGCCGACCATACATGATCTCAAAGGGGACAGGGCAAGAGGTTGCTTGGGGGCAGTTCTCACATGCAAAAGAGTGATGGGTAGTGCCTGGGCCCAAGTAAGATGTGTCTCCTGAGCAAGTTTGGCAAGATGATATTTAAGAATGCCATTAGCCTTCTCCACACGCCTCGATGATTGGCGCCTGTAGGCTGAACGAAGCTGCCAATCAATACCCAGGGCCTGTGACACCTGCTGGGTAATATCAGAGATAAAGTGGGGCCCACTGTCAGAACCAATGCCTTGGTAAGGGAAGGAAAAACGTGGGATAATTTCCTTAAGAAGGGCTTTGACCACCTCACGTGCTTTGTTAGTACAACAAGGAAAAGCCTTGACCCATCCAAAGAAAGCATCCACAAAAATGAGCAAGTATTGAAAAGCCTGTTTCCTTGGCAACTCAGTAAAATCAACCTCCCCAAAACTGGCAGGAGCATGACCAGCCTTAAGCCTCCCCAAGGGAAACTTATTAGTTCTTACTGGATTGTTATGTTGACAAATGATACATCGTTTGATGGTTGTGAGGGCCTTGTCATATAGTCCAGGACAAATATAATCCTTGATAAGAAATTCAGCCATGGCCTTATAACCCCAGTGAGTGCTGGCATGCAATTCCCGTAAGAGGGCCCATAATTCATGATCTGGGAGAAGGCGTTTCCCATCCTTCACTAGCCATTGTCCCTGATAAACAGCATCCATTTTATAAGCTCTGTGCCTATCCTGTGAAGTGTACGTTGGAGCCAGCACAGGCAAAAGTGAAGGTACAAGTGCACCCACATACCAAGGGGACAGGGAACCTGATGCAGCAGACTTTGCAGTGCACTCGGCCAAGGCATTTCCCTTTCCATGTTTAGTATCATCCTTACCATGGGCCCTCAGCAAAACAGCATCCAGCAGCCTCAAAATATCCTATCCATATTTTACAGGGTTGCCTTGAGCAGTGAGTAAACCATGCTCTTTCCACAAGACCCCATGTACATGTAGAACACTAAAAGCAAATTTACTATCTGTAAAATATTAACAACCGTACATTCTGACAATTCCAAGGTCCTGGTCAAGGCAATGAGTTCAGCTTTTTGAGCCAAGGTGCCTGAAGGGAGAGCTGCAGCTTCCACCACCTGATCCAATGTGACTACGGCATAGCCAGCCAGCCTTTCTCCCTGATTTACAAAACTGCTGTCATCTGTATACAGGTCCCTGTCTGCTTCCTCCAATGGCTGGTCAGTTAGATCAGGCCAGCCAGAAAATACTTCTGTAATATTCTGTACACAATCATGATCACCATCCTGTTCCAGTTGGGAAAGAAAGGTTGCTGGATTGAACCTGCTACTGCACTTAACATGAACTTGTGGATTCTCAAGCAGTACAATCTGATACCGCTGTAGTCAGGAGGCTGTAAGCCATTGGCCCCCCTTGAATGCTAACAAATCCTGGATGGAATGGGGTGATTCTATTGTGATAGGAGCCCCAAAGGTTAATTGTTCAGCAGCCCCCAAAAGAAGAACAGTGTCTGCAGCACCCCATAGACATGCTGGCCATCTTTGAGCAACAGGATCCAGTTGTTTGGAAAAATAGGCTACAGGGCAAGACCAAGTACCAAGGGTTTGAGTAAGGACCTCAGCAGCCACCCCTTTACCCTCAGCCACATACAAGGTGAATGGTTTAGTGATATCAGGAATGCCAAGAGCTGGAGCATTGACTAAAGCAGTTTTAATGTTATCAAAAACCACCTGACAATCCTTGGTCCATTCAAAGAGTTCTTTATCTGTGCCTGTAGTGGCCTGATACAAAGGCTTAGCCATTAAAGCAAAATTTGGAATCCAGAAACCTGCCATTCCCAAGAAACCCCTAAGCTGATGCTTAGTGCCAGCTGGTTTAAGGAGGCACACAGCCTGGATTCTCTGTGGGGATAATTTCCTAGTCCCTTGTGACAGAATATAACCTAAATATCGAACCTCTTGTCTAATAAGCTGGGCTTTAGGACAGGAAACTTTATAGCCCCAGTAACAAACTGAATTCAAAAGACAATCGCCCTCAGTGGGGGCAGCTACCAATAAGTCATCAACATATTGTAATACCACAGCAGTAGTGTTTTCTACAGGCCACCATGTGTCCAAATCAGTCCAGGACAGTACCAAAAATAGTAAGGGCTATTTTTAAATCCTTGAGGAAGAACAGTCCAGCAAAGTTGCCTATGTTGCCACTGAAAAGCAAAGAGAGGCTGGCTAACACAAGCTAAGGAGACCCAAAGGAAAGCATCTTTTAGATCAACAACAGTGTACCAAGTAAGATGTGGACCCAGTTGAGAAATCAGCATATAGGGATTAGGCACCATTTGATGCAATGTCACAATGATTTCATTCAAGGCTCTCAAATCCTGGCAGAAACGAACGAAGCCATCCAGCTTTTTAACAGGCCGTATTGGTGTATTATAAGGACTAACAGTTTCCCTTAGAAGTCCATAAACCAGGAAATTAATGATAAGAGGTTCTAATCCTTGTAAAACCTCCAAGCTAATTCGATATTGATGAACAGAGACTGACAGTATATCAGGGTGCAAGACTACTTCCACTGGAAATGCATTAACAGCCCAGCCAGGGACCCCGAATAGGGTCAACAAAGCAATGTAACAAACCAGGACACTCATGTGTATCCACAGATGAGGAAAGTTGAAGGGTCAGGACATGCCAGGCTTTTTTCAGGAGGAACTGTTAATTCAACCTGGTCCCCTTTGAAAGAGATAATTGCCTGTAACCTAGCAAGCAAATCACACCCTAAAATGGGCATAGGGCAATCTGGAAGGTAAAGAAATTGATGAGTAAGGTGAGTATCATCTAAAGAACATTCTAAAGGTTCTAGTATTGCTGCTGACATAGATTGACCACTGGCCCCAATAACCTGGAAGGTTTATGAGGAAGAATTTCCAAGGGGCTTATTCAATAAAAAAGTATTGTTTTCCCTCCAACTTTAAACTTTACCAGGGGTGCAGAGGGAGAATCATTTGAAATGACAGGGAGACAAAGGACCCCCAGCCCCTGACACCCCCCCCTAGTATTTAAAGCATGGTTGTGGAGTAACATGCCCTATAGGACAGCTGGGAAGGGAATGTAAAGGACATTCCCTGCCCCAGTGGCCAAATTTCTTACATATACGACACTGGTCCTGCCTTAGGGCAAAAGCCTGCATTGGACATTCTGGGGGTGCCTGGAATCTTGGTGGCATCATTCTACTCTTCTCCCCAGGGAACCCTACTGCTTCTCGCCCTCCTCTTCCGCAAATCCCACTTCTTCCCTCTCCCACTAGGGGCATCCTTTGTAGGGCTTGAGCCAGCAAAACAACACTCCATTTTTTCATCCTTTCTAACCCTTTTGGCTGTTACTTCTGATCTTGAAACATAGGTTTTATAAGCTACTTCCAACAATTTTCCAATTGTGTCAGCTGAAGCCCCTTCCAGCTTCTGTAATTTGCGCCTAATACCTGGGGCACTCTGCCCAATAAAGAGCATGTTTACCAAGCGGGAGTCTTCTGGAGCTTCTGGATCCAAACCACTATATTTTCTGAAGGCTTGGTAGAGGCGCTCAAGGAAGTCACTGGGGCTCTCTGATGACAATTGATGAACATCATAAATTTTGCCCAAATTCTGTTTAGGGATAGCAGTCTGCAGTGCAGTGACAAGGTCTTGAAAGCCTTTTAAGTCTTCATAGTCTCTGCTTTCATAAGTATCAATGACCCATCAAGGGTCAATTTCAGGACAAAGAACTTTCCTTTCTTCATCTAATCTTTTTGCAGAATTTCCTACCAGACGTATTTCCTCTGATGTTAAAAAGACATCCAGCATGGCTTGGAGGTCTGCCCAATTAGGGTTATGAGTTTGAATAATAGACAGAACCAATTCAGAATATTTGTGTGGAGCTGCAGAATAAGGACCTAATCAGTCCTTCCATGCATAAAGATCAGATGTGGAAAAGGGGGTATGAACCAGGACCTTATTAGTGTCCCCCCTTCCAATAGCTATCTGCTCCGTGAAGAGGTAAATCCCTTATAAAGTGGTGGAGCAGAGGATAAAGCAGGAAAGGGTGGTGCTGTGGAAAGTTGTCACAACCCACAGTCTTTAAGCATCTGCTTATTCTTTGTAAAGTCCAAAAAAGTGCATAAAAAGCTTGTTGATCATGATCCATGTCTCTTTGAGCATAAACTCCCATAGTTTCAAAAACTCCCAAATCTATGGACCCCCCACTTTGGGCCAAACGGTAGGCATATCCTGATGCCAGACAGCATTGTAGTTAGAGTTTCAATTTTTGAGCTTATCAAAGTTCCTGATAACACCCTCAAGGGAGCTGAGGGCACATTTCTTTGTTTTCTTCATTTTAACAGGGTTTCCTTTGGCTGAGCCAATGTGTCTAAATCTCTCACATCATGTGCACAGCCTGTTGGGCCACAAGAGATCAAACACTTCCCGCTGCGATGTGAGACCCCCGGTCAATGGTTTACCCTCACAGGGGCTCACAGGCAGCTGGAAGTGGTATGACACCTAGGCCTGGTCAACAGTGGGAAATATATAAGGAGCAACCACAAACCTCAAACCACACACCATTCACAACCTGTTGGAGCATGAGAGTACAAAGTTATACCCCTTGCTTTCTAGATGCACCCCAAATAAGGGGGGGTCTAGGTGTGGCTGGCACAAACCCTTCCGCCCAGCTCTGAACAACAGTGGGAATTGATTCAAGGAAACAGACATGCTTTTCACACACACACACACACACACACACACACACACACTACCCTGGGCAAGCCTTTGCAATAAAGCAATAGAAGCTTACCTTATCTTCAGCCCTCCGGAGTATGCAGGAACCACAACAAAAAGGAAAAAAAAACACTAGTTCCTGTTGAAAAGCCACAGGGAAGAATCAAGAAGGGGGTGCACCTCCAGGAAACCCCAGAGCATGCTTGGTGCCTTGCCCCTAGGACCAAGCACCCCTCCTGCACCTGAGCTCGCCAAAAATGATATGCAGGTTCTGAGGTTTTGCTTGATAACAAAATACAGGAAACCAGAAGTTGCTGTTCTATCCCAGCCTATGACCGTCCTTGTTGCATCACAAGAACAACCCCTTTTTTATCAGTAGGCTGGAAAAGCCAACCCTTTTTATTTCATAAACAGTCCTGATACTTATTTCCTCAAAACAAAAAACAACAGAATACTTTTCCAACAATTGGTTCAAACAGCAAAACAGAGCAGAAGTTAAACAAAAAGTTCACCAGTAAAACAAATAGACTATGATTCCCTTGAAGTTCTTTACAAATGGTTGCCTTCAGCAACCAGCACCGCCCACACCTTCCCTTTTTATTAAGCAGCCCCAAAGCGTGGCTTCTCAATGCCTTCTCCTCCTTTTGCTGAGTTGCCGTATAATGTTCCTCTGACCTGGCTCTAGTTAACTGCCTTCTATTACGAGTGTCTATAATGATGTCCATCTGTGAGTCCTCAGAGTATGACTCATCTTCCCCACACAGCTGAGCCTCATCTAGAACACGATTGGAGGGGCCAGGCTCTTCCTCTGATTGTGAGTCTTGTAATGCATCAGAGCCTCCCTCTGACTCTGATGGCTCTCCAAACCCCTCCTCCTCCTCAGATCCCTTGGACTCAGCTATCAGGAGCACAGGCTGGCACAGAATCACAACAGTTGCCTTCAAACTTACATGTTTATTCAGCTGAACAAAGACGGGCTTCTCTAAAAAGAGAGACAAAAGCCCCAAATAGCAGAAATGTCTTATTTTTATACCTACTTTGGTTACATAAGCAATTCACCAAGCAAAGCTGACACACATAAAATCAAGACTTCACCCTTTAGGGCTGGCACACTATAGGTAAGAAAGTAGAAAGCAGAAGTAGCTAGTATGTTCCATTTTGGGTGCTTCCCCAGGACACCATCTATTCACTCTGATTTTTCCCCAAGACACCAGCTGTCCCCAGGTGGGTTAGAATATTGGGTGTTTCCTTTGCTGTCCTTTCATGACCCAGCATTCATAGGCCTGCAAGTGACCAGAGAGAGGGGGGCCATCTGCACGTATTCATTACTGTATTGATACTGTCCCCTAAGTCCTGGTCATCACTAGTGTATTTGGATGGCATTTTGATTTACACCAAAACGAAAACTGAGCATGTGAAACTGGTGAGGCTGTCCTTCAGAAACTACGAACTGCCAAGCTGTATGCCAAACTCTCTAAATGTAAATTGCACCAAAGCTATCACATTTGATGTGAGGGGATTGAAATGGGTCCTAGGAGGTCAAAGCAGTGTTGGAGTGGGCTCCACCCTGAACCAGGAAGCAACTGCAAAGTTTCCTGGAGTTTGCTAACTTTTACTGACTATTCATCCCATTGTTCTCCAAAAGAGCCCTCCCCATTATGAACCTATTAAAAACCAAAGGGAAATGCAATATATTCAAAACATAATGACAGCTGTCACAGGCCGCTTTTACGCGGCCGCACTGACAGCTGTCAAAAGACTACGCACGCGCAGTCGCTCATGCGGCCTACAAGTACACGCGGCCGTTTGGCAGCTGTCAAACGGCGCGCATGCGTGTTACAACTCGAACTGTCAAAACCGCGGCTAGCCCTCAGCGGCAGCCGCAAGCTGTCAAAATTGGCGCATGCGCAGTAACGGCGGCTAGCTGTCAAAACGCCGGCCGCCCGCCAAAACCAGCTGACGGGATTCCCTCCCCGGTTAACTCGTTTGCGCTGTCGCTGGGGAGATTCTGCCCTGACAGCTGACCGATTGGCCCCCTGTCCTTGGCGGGAAGAATACACCCAGCTGATTTGCTGCCCCGTTTGGCAGCTGCCTATATAAGGCACGTTTCTCCTTGATCTGTTGTCCGGGCTGACTAAATAAACTAGTTGAACAAAGACGCGTCTCCCTCGTCCTTCCTGCCGCTAAACTACCTGGCGACGAGGATGGGATCCCGGCTGAAGTCACAGCCCTGGAAGCCATTGTCCGGTCAAACGCTGAAGTCACTAGCTAAGTCACCGACCGGACAAGCCAACCATCCGGGCGCCCTAAGTACCGCGGACCCAGCATGGCAAACCTAGGACACGTGAGGGAGTTCGACATCCGGCACCCCGAAGGATGGGAGTCGCATTGGGGCCAGGTTGAGGGGTACCTCCTCATAAACAAAATCACGGAGGACCGCCACAAGGCCGCCACGCTCCTGTGCCTCAGCGGGCCGGCAGTTTATGACATCGCTGTCGGTCTCTGCAGCCCGGACCCAGTCGCCACCATACCGTACGCCGAGCTCACTGACCGCCTCAGCAAACATTTCATGCCAAGGCGGTCGGAGCTGTATTGGCGACTCTACTTCGCCCGACGGAAACAGCAACCTGGTGAAACCTCCACTGCCTTCATTGCGGCTGTCAGACATGCCGCCCGCAAGTGCCATTTCCCCGACCTGGAGGACCGAATTCGCGATCAGGTCATCGCCGGTCTCCAAAACGTGCGTCTGCAGAGGAAGCTTGTGGCAAGGCCCACAATGGACCTCGCAGAGCTCACTCTAGAAATAATGGCGTATGAGGGCAGCCATCGCAACGAGACAGAGGTGTTCGGAGAAAACTCGGGCACCTCCGTCCATCAAGCCCGGGAGCTTGACGAAGTCGATGCAATCCTCTCCCGCTTCAACCGGATGGTCGCCGGCCGGGAGAGGAACCGCAACCAAGACCGACAGACAGCCCCCAACGCAAAGAAAACGCCGACCAATGCCAGGGCGAAGTGTGCAAGCTGCGGCGGAAGCCATGCCAGAGCTACCTGCAGGTTTAGGAACGCGAAGTGCCACGGCTGTGGCAAGACCGGCCACATCCGATCAGCTTGTCGCAGCCTAAACCGGGAGACCCTCCACGACCTCGATGAGATCCCCGCAGGTAGGACCGCCCCTCCCCGCCCTCCCACGGGGGTTGTAGGGTCCGTATGCTCCCTAACAAAAGCTCCCGCTAACAACATCCCCAGAGCCAAAGTAAGAGCGTGGGTCAAAATTCAGGGAATCCCCTGTGAAATGGAGGTCGACTCAGGATCCTCCGTTTCCATCCTGTCAGGGGACACTCTCCAGAGAATAGCCAACAGAACAAATCACCGTATCCCCATTCAACCCTCCAGGGTCATGCTGGCAGATTTTCAAGGGGCGCAGATAGATTTAAAGGGACAGGCCGTTCTGAAGGTCGAATTTAAAAAATTCTCAGGCCACTTAACAGCCCAAATAACAAAACAACCAAGAACTAGCTTAATCGGGTTAGACTGGTTTGAGGCATTAGGCATTCGCCTCGAAGGGACAAACCACATCCACACCAATTCTTTAGAAAAAATCTGCAAAAAATTTGCAGATGTGTTTGACGGCTCACTAGGCAAATACAACGGCCCCCCCATCGACCTCAAGTTCAAACCGGAGGTTGGACCAATTAGAATTAAAGCCAGGAAAGTTCCCTTCGCCCTAAAACCAAAAATAGACAGGGAATTAGACCGCTTGCTCAAATTAGGAGTCCTAGAACCCACTGACAGCGGACTTTGGGAAACCCCCATCGTGACACCTGTCAAACCCAACGGGGAAGTGAGAATATGCGCGGACTATAAAGCGACCCTCAACCGCGCACTCAATCCCCATGCATACCCAGTCCCATCAGTAAGAGATGTTCTTTCGGAAATAGGGTCCGGCTCCATTTTTGCCAAATTAGACTTGGCACATGCTTTCCTGCAACTCCCTGTAGCCAGGGAAACCGCAGAAGCCCAAACCATAGTGACGCACAGAGGGGCGTTCAAAGTAAACCGCCTCCAATTTGGCATCTCCGTGGCACCTGGAATATTCCAGGAAGTCATGGAATGAACTCTCAAAGGCATCCCCGGAGTCTGCCCGTACTTTGATGACGTTCTCATCGCGGGCGACTCCACCCACTCACTAGCAACCAGGCTGCACGAAGTCCTCACAAGGTTCCGTGCAGCTGGATTAAAACTAAAACGTGAGAAATGCTCAATTGGAGTACCCTCCGCAGACTTCCTGGGGTACAAAATAGACGGCAAAGGCATTCACCCCACCAATGCAAAAATACAAGCAATCCAGGCCGCACCCCCCCAAAAAAATAAAATGGAGCTCCAGGCATTCCTAGGGCTCCTAAACTTTTACCACTCATTTTTGCCCGGAAAAGCCACAATAGCGGAACCACTCCATAGACTCCTAGACAAAGGAGCCCCCTGGAAGTGGACCTCACTTCATAACGACAGTTTCAAACAGCTAAAACAATTACTCTCTAGCGATACAACCATATCGCATTACAACGAGACCAAACCACTATGCATCGCCTGCGATGCTTCACCTTATGGCATCGGGGCAGTCCTCAGCCACTCCCTAAACGATGGCACGCAAGCCCCAATCGCATACTACTCTAGGACACTTTCCAAAACCAAGCGCAACTATGCGCAAATAGATAAGGAAGCCCTGGCCATAGTAGCTGGAATTAAGAAATTCCATGATTACCTCTATGGCAGACCTTTTACAATCTATACAGATCACAAACCTCTCCTGGGCATATTCACATGGGACCGCCAGACCCCGCAAATTCTATCCCCGCGAATGTTTCGCTGGACCACATTCCTATCTGCTTACTCTTATCAACTAATCTACAAGCCTGGGAAGGAAATGTCCCATGCTGACGGCCTCAGCAGGCTCCCACTACCTCAAATAGACCCAGACCCAGCCCCAGCCGGCCAAGTCCTGGCCATACAAGAACTCGCAGAATGCTCAGTAACAGCAAAAGACATCGCACACGCCACAAGCAGGGATCCCACCCTCAGCAGGGTACTTTCATGGGTCTCGTCAGGATGGCAATCATCCTGCCCCTGCCCCCCCATCCAACCATATTTTGCAAAACGACACGAGCTTTCCACACACTTAGGCTGCATCCTCTGGGGATGCAGAGTAATAGTCCCATCATGCCACAGGGCCAGGGTTCTCCAAACACTACATGAAGGTCACCCTGGCATCTCAAGAATGAAGGCCCTGGCATGCAGTTATGTCTGGTGGCCATCCTTAGACAAGGACATCGAGCAGCATGTAGCCGGCTGCTATCTCTGCCAGCAAACCAGACCCGCCCCTCCACACGCCCCAGTTCACAAATGGGAAATCACTTCCAATCCTTGGTCCCGCATCCACCTCGATTATGCAGGACCATTCCAGGGACAAACCTTTTTAATCATTGTAGATAGTTACTCTAAATGGCTGGAGGTTCTCCCGGTTTCAAGCACCACCTCAGAGGCCACCATTCAAGCATTAAGGGGAGTCTTTGCAACCCACGGTCTTCCAGATGTAATAATTACTGACAACGGACCTCAATTTACCTCCCGTGACTTCCAGATCTTCACGAGGAGGAACTGTATTAGACACGCAACATCGGCCCCGTTCCACCCGTCCAGTAATGGCCTCGCAGAGGTCATGGTGAAGACCACCAAGGACTCTCTGCGCAGAATGATCGTCGGAAACTGGCACCGTCGACTCGCCCGCTTCCTCCTCGCACACCACACCACCCCCATGTCCACCACCGGGAAATCCCCGGCAGAACTAAGATGGGGTCGCCGGCTGGTTACTAGACTTGACAGACTGCACCCAGACAGGCCAGCAGCCGAAAAAACCAACAATCTGCCACACAAAACATTCACTCAGGGACAGAATGTCTGGGCCCGAAGTTATGGGGGAAGGGATAAATGGACCCAGGGGGTGGTTCTCGATCAAACAGGCCCCCTGTCTTACACCATTAACGTGGGCGGGGGACTCACACTTAGGAGGCATGCAGACCAGCTTCGCCCCCGGTCACCCCCCAACACCACCACACCAGAAGTGGCGGCAGAAAATTCTGAACCCCCCAGCACCAACTACCCGGACGATATCCCTTGCCATGCAGACCCGCCGCCCATTCCCCCCGTAGAAGCCCCTGCAACCATAGAAGAACCTGCACCTCGCAGATCCACTCATCAGAAGAGGCCGCCAGCATACTTGTCGGATTTTGAATGGGCCGGAAGTTCGCCAACCAGTTCCAACACCAGTTAAAGGTTTACTTCGAGTTATGTGTTCAGTTCAAGGGGGGGGGAAAGGGGTGCAATATATTCAAAACATAATGACAGCTGTCACAGGCCGCTTTTACGCGGCCGCACTGACAGCTGTCAAAAGACTACGCACGCGCAGTCGCTCATGCGGCCTACAAGTACACGCGGCCGTTTGGCAGCTGTCAAATGGCGCGCATGCGCGTTACAACTCGAACTGTCAAAACCGCGGCTAGCCCTCAGCGGCAGCCGCAAGCTGTCAAAATTGGCGCATGCGCAGTAACGGCGGCTAGCTGTCAAAACGCCGGCCGCCCGCCAAAACCAGCTGACGGGATTCCCTCCCCGGTTAACTCGTTTGCGCTGTCGCTGGGGAGATTCTGCCCTGACAGCTGACCGATTGGCCCCCTGTCCTTGGCGGGAAGAATACACCCAGCTGATTTGCTGCCCCGTTTGGCAGCTGCCTATATAAGGCACGTTTCTCCTTGATCTGTTGTCCGGGCTGACTAAATAAACTAGTTGAACGAAGACGCGTCTCCCTCGTCCTTCCTGCCGCTAAACTAGGAAAGACAAACCCAAGCCCATTCAACCTCTAAAATGGATGATGGAATGCCAAGCAATATTCGAGAAGCTCAAATGATTGTTTGCAGCTGAACCAGTTCTAAAGCAACCTGACCCGAGTGCTCCATTTGTCATTCAAGCAGATGCTAACTTTGTAGCTGTGGGGGCTATGCTGCTACAGAAAAATGAGAGTGGCCAGCTGCATTCATGTGCTTACACCTCTAGAAAACTATCAGAGACTGAACACAGGTGGGCCATGTGAAAGAAGGAGGCTTACGCAGTGTGCTGGGCAATCTTGTCTTGAAGGCATTTCCTAGAAGGAAGTAAAGTACCTTTTGAAGTATGGACTTATCATAAAAATCTAGAGGCATTTAAAACTCTGTGGAAACTATCTCCAAAGCAAGTGCTATAGTACAATACATTAACCATTTCAACTTCACATTACGTTACCTCCCAGGGGGAAAAACTTTCTAGCTGATGCGCTATCACATATACCTCAATACAATTGCCCTAAAGTAGAAATAGTCAAACCAGTGCTCCCATCCCACCAGTTAGCTGGCCAAGTGACCACCCAAGCATAAGTGAAGGAGAGGTGTGCAATAGACAATGAAGTGACCAGTGACTTAATAAAGTGAAAGTTAAAGGAAGACAAGTAAGAGAATGTCTGCTCAATCCAGGATGGGCTGGCTTGGTAGGGGGTAAGCTCTATGTACTGGAGAGCCAAAGGTTGATGATTTTAGAAAAAAGCCATGATTCCAAAGTGGCAGGACGCTTTGGTTTTGTAAAGACTTTACTTCTGGTAAAAAGACAGTTTTGGTGACATCCCTCATTGAGAGCTATGCAGAAAGTTACCCTGTTTGCCTCTCCACCAAACAACATCAAGGGAAAACCCCAGGATTCCTTCAGATCATGGCTGAGCTGTCAGCACCCTGGAGAGAGATCTCAATGGATTTTATTGTGAAACTCCCTGTATGCTCAGGAAATACTGTTATATGGGTCATGACTAATTTGTTTTCTAAACAAGTATACTTTGTCACATGTCAGAAAATTCCATCAGCATGGGGACTAGCCAAATTATTTTACATCATATTTACCAATTACATGGGGCACGTCAACTCATCATTTCAGACAGAGGAGTGCAATTCACTTCTACATTTTGGTGGGCCTTCCTTAACCTACTTGGGACTGATCAGGGGCTTAGTTCCAGTCACCACCCCCAAACAAATGGGAGGTGTGAACAAGAGAACTCAGTATTGGAACAGTACCTCAGATGCTTTACTAATTAAATCAGGACAATTAGACTGACTTGTTGCCTTTCAGCACAGGGTTAGAGTGGCTACTGGTTAGGAAGTTATGCCAATGCCCAAACTACCCTCTAAATGACCCTCAGGTGCCATTGTTAAAAGAATGGGTCTCCCAATTATGAAATACATGACCAGTCATGAGAAAAGCCCTTGCAGATGCCCAAGAGGCTTACAAAGCTCAGGCTGACAAGAAACTTAACGGAACCAAAACCATTCAACATTGGTAATAATGTCTCTCTCTCCATCCACTACATACAATCTCTACAGCCTTCAAAGAAATGAGGATCCAAGTTTGTGGGACCCTTCAAACATATTATAAACCTTGTGACTATAGAGTTGGATTTGCCAAAGCCCCTTCATCCATCCTGTGTTCCATTATAGTTTATTAAAACCTGGGGTTATTTCCCCCCTTAGGTCAAGCCTTCCACTGCCTCCTGAGCCAATAATGGTCAAGGAGGAGCAACACTTTGAAGTCTGAGAGATTTTGGATTCCTGCAGACATAGGGGAGAGCTCCAATATTTAGTAGCATGGAAGGATTTCCCTGAAGGTTAGAATGAGTGGGTGAATCACCACGTTAGAGCTCCTAGACTTGTGAAGTGTTTTCATGACCAATACCCTAATAAACCTACATAATGTTTCCATTTCTCTCCCTGTTTATTCTGTTTCCTTCTGTAGGACTGACATTGCTTTTTCGGGGGGCAGCATGTCAGGTCCACCATGCTGGTATTCTGCCATTCAGTTGAAAGTCGGGGAGGAAGGTTGCTGGCATTCTTTGCATGCTTTTGCTTTTTTTGTAACCACTTGAGAATTAGGGATTGTCTTCAGAGATGAAACAGACTGCTTCCCAGCTGGTTCCAGCCTGGTTCCAAGGCTGTCATGCCCTGAGGGTGACCTGTTATTTACCCAGTACCTCAACATTCTCAAAACAACCCTGTAGCATCGTATTGGCTACCAGTTGACTGGTTAGGGGGATTGGGGAAGTGAAATAATTGCTTTGTGCGGGACTTTCGGATTCTGCCTGACTTTTCTGCATCCACTTTCTCTCGGTGAAAGTTCTTTTGATTAACCTCAGTAGAGTCAAGAGTTTTACTTTCCTGAGGAACCAGATAGGGCAGGTCCTTACAAGGCTAAAGACTGATAATGAGATTGGTGTGGCAGAGAGTAGCTAATGACCATATGGAGAATATCTCACCTCTTCACACTCCTCAAATACATCTCAGATCACATCCACACAGGTCAGTAAAAAAAAGTGTTACAAATTTTACATGCCTTGATGCAATGGTGGAAGGACTGGCTTAAGGGAACAAATATTTTTTTAAAACTGGAATACCTAATGATACCGTAAAGATATTTGACTCACAGGCTGTGAACAAGATGAGGTTTTAGGTGCAATAGGGAAACGTCCAGTTGTGAAGACATGAATGAATAGATATCATGAACTATGGGCAGCTTTTCAAGTAATTCTTGAACTCTGGGCAGGTGAACTGTCAGCAGAAATTCAAGTCTTCCAGAGACTTGTGGTCCTGTGCATAGCACAGCAGTTGAGGGGTTCAGGACTCTGTGCCCTCCAGCTGAGTTTCTTCCTGTTAGGGGACCCTAAACAGGCCAGAAGCTGCCCCAGAGAGGTGGCAATGAAGGAAGGAAGTGTCAGGGACCTCGGAGAGATGGCAGTCAACCCGATTGGTCCAGGAGAAGCCTTCCAGAAACCAACAGGAGAAAGGCTAGCCTAACTCCAGAGTCTAGCCCAAGTTGTGAGCAACTGAAGTCAAAAGCACTATTTAAAGCTGATCGTAAACAGTGTGCTTGAATCTGAGTAAGAACATTGATTTTCTCTATCTTACCTATCAACTTTCCTGAAGGAGAGAAAATAACAAGAAGCAAAAAAAAAAAACCTTCGAGAGTGAAGGAGGGGTGGTTGCTGCACCCTTTTGCTAACGGAAGCGGCAAATTGAACCTTTCAGGGAGGAATAAAATTTGAAAAATGAACCAGTTTTGACACCTACTGGTGGATGAGGATTATGACAGTCATGGTAAAATTTGGGGAAAAAACTAATGTCTACTTGTGACCTTCAAAGGTTTAACAATAGAGAACAGCTGTGTAGATAAAGCGAGAGTTACAAACCTGAGGGAACCCAAAAAAAGAACTTTTTTGAATTCTCTGGACTATAAGTATTTATTCAACTCTGACTCCAAAGCTATTTCCAGAGGGGAGGGGAATCTGGTCTTTCGGTCATTTGGAAAATCAGAGATTTATAGGAAATACTTATCAAGAAAAAATGAATATTTTTCAAGAGGAGATATATGATATGTTGCAACTAATTCAAATAACAATGATCTCAGATCACAAAGAAATTCAGAATAATTTTGAAAATATAAAGCAACTCATCTACAATTCAATTTTATGCCAAAAAAACCCTCAGGAAAACACAACAGAGAAGGAACAGACAAAACATGATTGAACATAAATTCGGAGATAGAGACTTAAAGATGGAATTCTACAAAACAAAGGAGTATGATTTAATCCAAGTGGAAATTTTTTTACAAGAAATACTATATTTGGAAAAGACAACTTATATTTCAACACTACAAAACAAACCTGAGGACAAGAAAAAAGACTGGATAAAACATGCTACAGAGATTACCAGGAAAAACACTGGCACTGGAGAGACAAAAAATGACAAGAGAAGCAGAGAGAAAAAGAAGGGAAAAGATTCCCAATAAAAATGAGTGGGCAAATGCCCCTAACAAAGATATTGATTTACTTTTTATATCTACACCAACATTTACGAACATACGGAAAAAACCTTTTGATTCAGCAAAATACATCAATTAAGAAAGATACTGGGCAAAGGAAAAAGACTAAGGTGGAAACCAAGAAAATAGATGATGGGACTTATCAGAGAGAATACTTAAAAAAGAAACATTTGTTTGAATATGGTTAAAGAAATAGAAAAACTTTGGAATATGTATGCTATTCTAAGAGGGATGAATTCTCTAAATAATATAGTATGCTTTTTTCTCTTTTGTGTTCTTTTTCTTGATATGAGTAGTATAAAAAGTTGAAATGACTTAAAGGAAAAGTTTTAGATACTTAAATGTGACTCAATTTAAGAAAATTATAAAGGATAAAAAAATTGAATAAGAGTTAAAGGACTAGATGACTAGATGTATTGAATGGAATGTTTAAAGATGAAAGATTAAATATATTCTTAATTATGGTTAAAAAGAGTAAGAAATTGAGGAAATAAATATGTATTAGCCTAGGAGGGATATATATTTTAAACAGTATGTTATTTCTTATGTTTTTTTACTCTTGCTGTCTTTTCTTTTTTTTCCTTTTTCCCCATTGTTTTATCTATTTCTTAAGAAATGTAAAAGTGTGAGATGACTTATATGGGAAAAAATAGTTAAATTTGTAAATGTAAATGTAATTAATTTTTGAGAAAATCTTCACCAGTAAGAATATCTAGAATTTGGTGGGAGAAATAAAGTAAAATAAGGCTTGTAACAGGATCTATGATAAGGCAACCAGAATGACTGAATAGAAAAGAAATATTATACTGATATGATTATTATTTTAGGAATATTGGGAAAAATTATATATTCAATTGTTATTCATCAAAACAATAAGAATTGTATTAACTCAATGTTTGCAAAAGAGGATATTTTGGGGAAAGAGGAAATCAACTAAAATTATTATGTGGAATATGGATTATAGAAATTAATTGTTAATGATTGTTTTACAAATGTAATCCAGACAACACATTGTTTACCAATTATCAAGTGATTTGTTTTTTTAAAAAAATCAATAAAATATATTACAAAAAAGAAGAAGTTCAAGTCTTCCAATTATCCTCTAACATTCTGTTTCTCCTCAAATGTCACACCATGCCCATTAGTGGTTAACCATAGACAAATGTAAGAGATTAAGGTAAATATGAAGGAATTTCATATCAACACCACAGCCAACTAATGATCAGAAGGCATCATTTGAAGTGAACAAATTACATGTGCAGGCTGAGTAACATTAGAGTGGAGGCTGTGCATATAACCACTGGAAAATGCTACATGTTGACAACAGTAAGGTAATCCTCAACTTACAACAGTTCATTTAGTGACTGTTTAAATTTCAATGGCACTGAAAAAAATGACTTATGACCATTTTTCGCATGACCACTGCAGTATCTCCATAGTCACATGATCAAAATTCAGATGCTTGGCAAATGATACATATTTATGATGGTTGCAGCATCCTGGGATCACATGATCTCCTTTTGCAACCTTCTGACAAGCAAAATCAAGGGGGAAGCCATATTCATCTAACAATTGTGTTACTAATCTAACAATTGCAGAGATTTACTTAACAACTGTGTCAAGAAACATCCTAAAATGGGACAAAATTCACTTACTGTCAGGGCCCACTTCAAAACTTCATCCCAAGAAAGCAGGACTCTTGGAACTGTTTCATTCCACTTTCCGTCGTGGTCTGAAGACCCATTTGTTTGAATTGGCCGGTCTGGCCTGATGGGGGAGTTGGGTTTTAAATTGTCATTTTAGATTGTATTATTGTTTTTTAATTGGGCATTGATTTAATCTTTGTTTTAACTTTTGTATAGTATTGTATTTTTTATTTATATGCCCTGTGAACCGCCCTGAGTCCCCAGGGAGAAGGGCGGTATATAAATTAAATAAAACATAAACATAAACATTAGGAGAAGCTGATAGCAGGCATAGAAGGCAGGATCTGAGCGTTTCCCGCTCAGATCAATAGGTTAAAAGAGTCCAAGCAAACCCCACCCCAATAGTTCATCAAGTCAGTTTAAATGAGCCAATCCCTAGGTGTTAAGTCCACTGTGGGAACGGAGCTGATAACGGGTCCATTCCCATGCTTGTGAAGATGTTGTTGGATCCCTTCTGCAGTGAGAGATAAGACAGATGGCCAGAGGCACATTCCTTTCTCACCCCAGGTTGACAACAAGGGAGAAACAGTTCAAAGAGTAAGTATGTAGGAACAGCAGAAAGGATACATTGTAGCAAAGCAGAAACATACCACAGAGCCTTCCCCTCTCCTCCTCCGGAGAATGGCAGAACCCACCAAAAGAAATGGAAAGAATTGAAACAGAACCCAACCCACCCACCCGGGAAAGAATGGATTCTGACACTTACAACTGTCTCACTTAGCAAGAGAAAATTTGGGTTCAATTGTGTTCATTAGTCAAGGACTACCTGTAAAATGGGGGACACTGGCTCAGTGGGTTAGGACGCTGAGCTTTTCGATCAGATGGTCAGCAGTTTGGCGGGTCGAATCCTGAGTGCCGCGTAACAGAATGAGTGCCTGTTACTCATCCCAGCTTTTGCCAACCTAGCAGTTTGAAAGCATGTAAAAATGCAAGTAGAAAAATAGGGACCACTACAGTGGGAAGGTAACAGCGTTCCGTGCGCCTTTCGTGTCTAGTCATGCCAGCCACATGACCACGGAGACGTCCTTGGACAAGCACTGGCTCTTCGGCTTTGAAATGGAGATGAGCACCGGCCCCTACAGTTGGAAACGACTAGCACGCATGTGTGGGGGAACCTTTACCTTTACCTGTAAAATGACTGTTATAGAATAGAATAAAAAGACATATGAACATATTTGGGGAAACAACAATTCAGAATCAATAATAACAGTGGTGAGGGAAATAAGAGAATAACTGTGCACAGAGAAATGTATATGATTGTAAAGTAAATTAATTAACAATAAAATGTTTGCAACAGTGTAATGAGTACCCAATGTTCAAAACAACTGAATACTTTTATTCTCTAATATGATACATTTCAGTGTTGGACAGATATTCAGAAGTTAAATTACAGTGATAATAGAGTTGAATGATGTTAATTAGACAATATATTTAAAGTACTGATATAACATTCTTCATTAGGGAAAACTTTCCAGGACATCTCATGTAAAAATTGGAAAAAAAAACCTACCACACAAAATAAACCTTTGCACACAGAATTAAAAATAAAGCATTAAAAGGCTTTTAAAACTAATAATTATTAAAATTAATACCATTAAATTCATACTAGAAAGCTTGAAGCAAATTCAAATGTACTTTAAAAACACCATAACATTAAACATTATAGCAGAACTGTTTGCAGAGGGCATAGTACATGTGAGATGCCAAAACTAAGTGGATAAAAGTAATGATGCATTGTATTAACTCAGGCCCTGGTGTTTACATGGGGACATATTTAAATTTATTATGGCTGTTTATTCCAAATAAAGTAATAAAAACAGATAAAAATAAAATAACACAGGAAGCTCAGACTAAAACAGCTATGACAAAAAAAATCAAAGAAAGGCTCCACAAACACATTAAACTCAAATCTGGTTGTGTTTGGAAGTGCTGGGTCATTCAGTTTTTTGGCATTTTTTTCAACTTCTAAGTCTAGACTATAGCTCTGAAATTACTTAGCCTATGATGAAGATGACAAAGGTAATGATGATGCAACTTGTCAAGTCTCAGTGCTCACATATTTTTCCCAGACATCTATTCCTAACTTGGTGTTTCAGATCTTCCAATGGTGCACCCACTGCTACTGTAATTGAATCTATTCATCTTCCACTGGCAGTGGCGTAGCGTGGGGGGTGCAGGGGGGGCCGGCCGCACCGGGCGCAACATCTGGGGGGGCGCCCATTAAGCTCGCCGGAGGGGGACGATTCTGCTTCACCGAGGGTCGGAGGAGCGAGCGAGTGGGCGGAGCATAGAAAGCAACTGCATTCACTGCGCCCAGCCAGAGCGGGATCCCGTCCTCTTGCGGCTGCGGATCGCCTCCTTTCTCGGGTGGGGGTGGGGAGGCTTGGCGGCGTCTCGCCTCCCTCTCTTTCTCCCGCTGCGGCTCTCCTCCGCTTGGCTCTCAACCTGCAAGCTCGCCCCCCCCGACCCAGCTCCCGCCCCCGTCTCCTCCTTTCCCGGAGGTAAAGGTAACAACTGCAGCCACCACACCTGTGGCTGCTTGCTGCTCCTCCTCCTCCTCCTTCTCCTCCTCCTCCTGCCGTATTGACTCTCTGTGGCCACTCGGTTCCCCCTGCAGGAGGCGATCAGGACGCCCCCCCGACACATGTCGCCAGCAGCGAGAGTTTCCAGCCAGTCCGGCGAATCTTTGGGGCGAGGTGCCAAAGAGAAGGAGGCGGCTTGGCTTGGATAAGCAGCGTCTGGGCAGAAAATAGGTTGGGCGCCGCAGCAAGTACGAACTCCTGGGGTTCAGCCTAAGCAGGCAAAGCTACAGGGTGGGTTGGTTGGCTTTTCCGGCTTTGGAATAACCTTGGGAAGCTGAGGCATTGTAAGTTGGAAGTCATTGTTTGTCGCCTAACATGTTGGGTCACCCCACACCACATGCTAAGCCATAAACCGTGGTTGGTATCCAGGGTTTAGGACAAGATGGAGAAAGCTAGCCAATTGTGGGATCATAAATCTTGATGAAGCCCATCATCGCTCCATGTGATGTATGCACTCAATCTACAAACGTAGTCCAAGCCTATTCACATCTGTTGTAAGGTCATTCTCTCGTGGGGTTTATCTTGACGTCCACTAAGAGTGGAACAAACATGCCCCATTAACCATTTTCAACGCCATGTCCTCTCTTTGTCTCATCCTAAATCACAGCTGAGGCACCTTAAAGTTGCCTTGTTTCAGTTTTAAACTAGCATTTTCCCTCTTCTCCAGAGACCCTTTTTTGCCTTGAACCTAACTCAAGGGTAGGCAACCTTGGCTCTTTTATGATTCATGGACTTCAACTCCCAGAATTCCTGAGCTAGTGGAAGAGACTCGAGTGCTAAAATCCACGGGTTAGGGGGTGCAAATTACTTGCCTTGCCCCGGGTGCTGACAACCCACGCTACGCCACTGTCCACTGGTCCTCAGTTTCAATGTAGATTTGTTTTGAACTTTTTTTCTCTAATCCCCTCTCTCCAGCTTTGAGTATTATAACAAATGACAAACTCTTTGGACAGAAACTCAACATAAAGAACTAAAATATTGGAAGCACCAGAATGATCACTTAAGCAAATGGAAATGATAGGCGCAAACTCGCCTCTGCTGAATAAAAAGTCAATAACAGCCGAATGTTATACAGGTACATTTTAAAATACCGATATCGTATCTTATGATTCATCTAGAAATAGTGCGGTGCTATATATTAGATGCTCTCTCCTCTGCGCCCTATCGGAGATGAAAGAATTCCTCAGGGGCTAAGCCTCCCCCGCCTTCTTCACTCCCCTATATAAACACTGATGCGACCTTCGCTGGGTACAAAAAGAAAGAGGCAGAGGACAACTCACGAGCAGTTTCACAGCAGCCTGGCTCAACAGCGAGCATGCTCAGTGCCTCTCTGACCTACTTGTGCAAGCTGAGTCCGGGGAGCTCAGTCTGCAGCTTTGCTGGGAGAGCGCGGAAGATAGCCAACCTGGACGGCAGCGGCAGAAGCGTGAGTAGAGGGGTGCAGAACCCTGGCGTTCCCTGGGAGAGCAAGTCCTCCTGCACCTGCTGGGGCTCCAAAAGCCGAAATTACCCGGAAATAGCTTCCAAAATGCCTAAACGGCAGCTCTAAGGAAAGCTGTGGACAAGAAAACGCATCGGCCAACGAAGCTGCTTCTTGGTAAACATTTCTGTCCGGGTTATCTCCATCCCTACTGGGAATCTCCGAACACCCTTGGCACTGGGCAATGCAGACAGGGTGCCCCACGCTAGGAGGTGAGGTTCAAGAGAGAAAGAGAGGGTTCGCCTCTTTTCCAACTATCCCTGATAGATTCTACTAGCAAAGATAATGGTAGGTGGGAAGGGCGATGTTGCAGAGGAAGGTAGCGACCGCTGTTTAGTGGCTTCTTGTGCAGCAACTTATGCGGGCGCAGCGCCTGAATCCATTGTTTGGGTTAACGAAAAAGTGAGGCGGTAGTTGTGATTGTAATTAGTTTACGCGATGAAATTTGGTCAGCGTTTAAACTATTAGGCATAAGTTATCTGTAATGTAGTGGGTCCTTTTGTTCTGCCCACTTTCCAAGAGGGAAGTTTGGCTGGCCTCATCTGACTCTTGACTAGACTTGTGAGGCGTTCTGCTTTCAGAGACTTAATGAGAATGGAAAATGGGAAGAAAAAATATCCGGGGCTGGCACAGGAACACATGAGTTGATACTTCTGTGAAAAGATTGTAAAAGAAGAGCCCTGTTAGTCTGTAGGAAAGGGCTGTTGAGGGTGGGCAAAATATTTTCTCTTTAATCCTAGCCATATATTGTGTCTTAAGGAAGGCTTGCTTCCTAATCAGAAGGCTTGAATTAAATCAGGGAAGAAGAGGTATTTGCCTTCCATCTGTTCCAGAGCTACAATTCCCAAAAGCATCAAATAGTTTTGAATGCTGGGAGTTGTAGTTCAACAACATCTGGAGTGCCAGAGATTTTATGTGCCTGTTTTAGGATATTAAAAATACCAATAGAAGAAAATATTTGTAGCTCAGGACTGAACTGTGGGGTCCTTGCCACTCTCTGGGCTTGGTAGTTTTCTTGCAGATGTGTCATTACCAAACTAGGCAACATCATTAGTGCTACTAGGTCATAAACCCACTCCCTACTAATATTGATGATGTTACCTAGTTGGTAATAAAATGTCTGCAAGAAAACAACCAAGCCCACAATATTAAAAATAGAACGCAATGGGACTCTAAAGAGGCCCATATAAAATAGGCAGGTCAGCAGCTGAGAGACTGCTTCAGATTGGACTTCTTTTCTGTTGATAGGGGATAGTAGAGAGCGCCTCAACTTCTGCTGACCCACTCTGGCTCTGATGCTTTCCAAGAGAGCAAAGCTTTACATTGCCTTGACTTGGAACATCTTCTTTCATGAAAGGGTGTCTGGTTTTTAACAATCCTAGAACTTTACGCAGAAACAGGAACGTGAGGTGACATCTATGCTGGAATTAAACACATGGAAAAAACAACAGCAAGTGTATTTGAACCAATGTCAGTGTTTTCGCTTGGGAAAAACCTGAGTAAATACGATAACTGGCACTATAGTGAGGTATCCACATTTATTGAGACCAAGGCATATTCAGTTAAGTACAGGGAGTACAGGTAGTCCTCAACTTACAACTATGATTGGGACCAGAATTTCCTTTGATAAGCAAGGCAGTTAAGTGAGTCATGCCTCATTTTATGACCTTTTGTCATGATTGCTAAGTGAATCTTTGTAGTTGTTAAATGAATTATGTGGTCATTAAGTGAATTCTCCCATTGATTTTACTTGTCTAAACCAGCTGGTAAAGTCACAAATGGTGATTATTTGTGGTGACCCCGGGATGCTGCAACTGTTGTAAATACACCAAGCATCCAAATTTTGATCATGTGACTGTGGGGATGGTGTGCTATAGTATGAGGAATAGTTGTACATTACTTTTTTCAGTGCCATAACAACTTTGAACAGTTGCTAAATGAATGATTGTAAGTTGCAGACTAGCTGTATGGCATTATGTAATGTATATGTACAAACGTTATTAACAAGTAAGAACCGTTTATTCCGCTTATTTCTATGAGGTAAACACCACTGACAGGGAAACACGTGGGAACTTTGACAGCTGTCAAAGTTCCCCACCAGGGCGCAGGCGCATCCATTTGACAGCTCGCGGCTGTCAAAACACTGAAGCCGGCTCACCATGCGGGAAGAAGAACTGTCAAGACGCGACGGCGGTGATTGGTCCAGCAGACGCGGCGCCAAAAGAAACGATCCTGATTGGACTACACTGACAGCTGCCGGCTATAAAAGCCGGACAAGTTATTCTGTTTTTGCCTTGTTCTAAAATAAATCCTAGTTAAGTAACCTGTCGTCCCGAGTGGCCCTTCGGCTACTTCACTGGCGACGAAGGTGGGATCGCTCCGGAGCTGAAGTCACGGCCGAGGAAGGGAATTCCCAGACAAGAGCTGTCACTGGAAGTTTTAACTTCCGAACGGAGCGAGCCCAGGACCGGACAACATGGCCAACTTCGGGCGTGTGAGGGAATTCGATACCCGCCATCCGGAGAGATGGCAGTCACACCTGGGGCAGGTCGAGGGTTTCCTCCTCATCAGTAAATTTACCGACGACAGAGCAAAGGCCACCGCCCTCCTGTACATCAGTGGGCCCCCGGTATACGACGACGCTGTCGGGCTGTTCAGCCCGGTGCCCATCACGGAAGTCTCCTACGCGGACCTGGTCGACCAGCTCAACAAACATTACATGCCAGCTCGCTCAGAGCTGTACTGGCGAGTACAATTCGCCCAGAAGAAGCAGCGACTGGACGAGCCCGCAAACGACTTCATCGCCGGGGTCAGGCATTCCGCTCGTAACTGCAGCTTTCCTGACCTGGAAGACCACATCCGGGACCGCATCCGGGACCAAGCTTAAGGGATGAACGTCTCCAGAAAAAACTTACATCAAAGCCCGACATGAGCCTAGCCGAACTTACCCGAGAAATAATGGCCTATGAATACAACCACAAGAAAAAACCGACCACATCAACACCGGATAGTCCAGCAACCGTATACCACGAAAACGCAACCTTCAGTGACAGCGATGAGTCAGTAGACTTCACAGACGGAGAGGCCCTACAACGCAGGATGGAACGATGACAGCAGCGAAGAAACGACACATCAGACCGCCAAAGAACCAGAAACCCCCCCATGATCAACGGGCTACCTGTGCCAGCTGCGGGGGCAACCATGCCAGGGGAAGCTGCCGGTTCCGAAACGCAAAATGCCACAATTGCGGTAAAACCGGCCACATCAAGCCAGTGTGCCGAAGCCGGCCCCGCGACAGCGTGCATGATATGGAGGCCAACCCCCCAGGTAGGCCAACCGCCCATGTCAACAGGGGAGGAACACCAGGGGACCTAGTGGAAATGATAGATAAGGTGCACAGCCTAAGCCCGAAAGTAAAGATCAGGGTAAAAATTCAAGGAGTCACCTGCAACATGGAGGTGGACTCCGGGTCAGCAGTCTCCTTAATATCGTTTAAAACGTATCAGGAGATCTGCCAACGGAGCAATAGGGAAATTCCCCTTAAAAAAACCCAGGTCCA
Source organism: Vipera ursinii (assembly GCF_947247035.1). Lineage (NCBI taxonomy): Eukaryota > Metazoa > Chordata > Lepidosauria > Squamata > Viperidae > Vipera > Vipera ursinii. The sequence continues at coordinate 25,880,633 of NC_139521.1, read as the reverse complement.
CCTAGCAGACTTCCAAAAAAACCCCATTCCACTAGGAGGGAAGGCTAAGGTCGCAGTAGAATACAAAAAATTCAAGGGACCCCTAGAAGTCTTAGTGACTCCAGGAAACCGCACCAATCTAATCGGGCTGAACTGGTTCAGCCCCCTGGGCATCGCCATTACTGGGGTAAACACAGCGCAAGCCTCGAAGCCGTCTGCAACAAGTATGCAGACGTCTTTGATGGCACACTGGGGAAATACACCGGCCCTCCCATCTCCTTAAAATTAAACCCAACCATTCAACCCATAAAAATAAGGGCTAGGAGGGTTCCATTCGCTCTCAAAGAAAAAATAGAGAACGAATTAGAACGCCTCGTAAGACTAGGGGTACTGGAACCTACTGAAGGGGGAAGCTGAGAGACACCAATAGTCACCCCAATGAAACCTAACGGGGAAATTAGATTATGTGCAGACTATAAGGCGACCCTTAACCTAGCTCTAAGCCCCCATGCTTACCCGGTGCCAGCGGTGAGGGACGTCCTCGCTTCCATCCGCTCCAGCGCCATTTTCGCAAAACTTGATCTGACGCAGGCGTACTTGCAACTGCCTGTGACAAATGACACCGCGGAAGCTCAAACAATTGTCACGCACCGCGGAGCTTTTAAAGTGAAGAGACTCCAATTCGGCATATCGGCAGCCCCGGGTATCTTCCAAGGTATCATGGAGAAAACCTTAAAGGGAATACCCGGGGTCTGCCCCTATTTCAACAATGTTCTCATCGCCGGAGAAAACGAAGCAAACTTAGCTGACAGACTGTCAGCTGTGCTGAGCTGGCTCAGAGAAGCCGATCTCAAACTAAAACGAGAAAAGTGCTCCATCGGAGTCACTACCACAGAGTTCCTAGGGTACAAAATAGACGCCCAGGGCATCCACCCCATACATTTAAACCTGGGCAAATGATCTGGGCACGATCATACACATCCAAAAACAAATGGGTCCAAGGGACTGTATTACAACAAACAGGACCCATTTCCTATTTAATACACACGCCTACTGAAGGCAACTTACGACGGCACATAGATCAGCTCAGGCCAAGACAAACACAACACCACCCAGACCTTCCCCCACCGGACAGCCAAACCCCACCCCCCCTAGACATCATACCTGCACCAGATCAGGAGGAAGGGGAGCAAGAAAACATACCACCACCGGAACACGACAACGCACCACCCCCAAGACGTTCCAATAGAAACAGAAGAGCACCAGCATATTTAAGGGACTATGAATGGGCTGGCTCCAACAACCAACAAGGGGGAGGAAACAATCCAGGGGAGGGGTAAGGGGTGTAATGTATATGTACAAACGTTATTAACAAGTAAGAACCGTTTATTCCGCTTATTTCTATGAGGTAAACACCACTGACAGGGAAACACGCGGGAACTTTGACAGCTGTCAAAGTTCCCCGCCAGGGCGCAGGCGCAGCCATTTGACAGCTCGTGGCTGTCAAAACACCGAAGCCGGCTCACCATGCGGGAAGAAGAACTGTCAAGACGCGATGGCGGTGATTGGTCCAGCAGATGCGGCGCCAAAAGAAACGATCCTGATTGGACTACACTGACAGCTGCCGGCTATAAAAGCCGGACAAGTTATTCTGTTTTTGCCTTGTTCTAAAATAAATCCTAGTTAAGTAACCTGTCGTCCCGAGTGGTCCTTCGGCTACTTCACATTATACCTGTATAAATGCAAATAGTCACACATCTCTCAGTATCAGGTATGAAAGAATACCTAAAAGCATATAATTACTCTTTGTTTTGCCATTAATACGGTACATTTGCACACTGTGGTACAATAATTGGTTACCAAAACTTGTAGGTGGCTAACACTTGTTTCACAACTAAAAGAGACAACTGGGATTCTTAGTAGAATTTAGTCATCTACCTGACTAAGCTCAGGAGGTTATATATTCATTTTGAAATTATTAATCAATTTACATTCTTATATTTGCCTTACCTCTGAAACATTGTGGCTTGGATCCTTTTCAGGAAGTTTCGCGGTACAAGCTGCTGCTTCTCCCTGCAAGCACCTGTTTCTCCTATATAGGAGAATAAGTGCTCCTGAGATTATGGGACTGGACTAGGATAGGGGAATTGTTTAGGAAAGGGAAACAAAGTGTAAGGTTTTACACTTAGCCTCACAATTTCCCCAGCATTACTCAGGAATTTAAAAGAGCCAAAAGAAACTCATGAGCCGAGTTTTCAGCAAGCAAACAACTTTTATTTTGATCAAAATAGAGTTGGGTGGCTACATTTTTCTTTATGGCTGGTAGAGAGATGAAGGCAACAACCAGGAAAGATGTCTTCACTTTTTATACCTTTCCAGAACAAAGAGATCTGGTCTTGGTACTAGGAACCAAAAGGTACAGAAAAATAATTCCTAGATGATGACTCATACACAACAACCCAGGCTCCACCATAACTCCTTTTCCCCCTCCCCTCACCGTGCTCTTTTCATGTAAGCAATCCCCTGTACCTAAAGCATGAAACATTTGCTTTTATATAACTATTTTCCCAATATGAAGCACCTACAAAGCTGCTTGCACATAAAGATGATTACAGTATCACTACTAATATCAATATTACTAACATCAACCTTAAGTGTTAAATAGTGGGTTCTTTGGTGCAGGAATGACAACGCGAAGCTGAGTACAGGATAACTCTTTTTTTTTTATTGCTGGAACTGTACTGAGGCAAAGGCTGCAACCAGCCGCAATATATAGTCTAGCCCCTAGGCAGCAGCCAATAGGTTTGAATCAACCATTGCTGCCTGGGGATAGCCAATTGCAGCACAGGAGACTGGTAGTCTGGGTTGCTGGAGAGCCGTTAGCTCTCTTGAAGAGGGGAATATAGTCAGAAGGTAAATGTTTCAACATCATTGCTTTAGCTGGTTTATCGTTATAGATAGGAGTGGCAGCAAAAATTGGTCCAGATAGAGTGGATCTAATAATTCTCTAAATAAATGGGATAAGGCATAATAAACACAACAACCCTCCTAAGGCCAAAGCCACAATGAACAATATTCTTTTCCAGTTATCAAACATTCCCAAAAACCATCCTCCAACATCCAGTGCTTCTGTCCATGTCTAGACAGGGACATGAGCCAACTTTTGCATTTTGTCAGTGACTTCTTTGACATATTCCTTATGTGTAATGTCAGACTGAGGTCTAATAATATAATTTAGGGCCACAATGACGAAATAGAAGACCCATTTGGTTGAACAGTCCTTTTCTTTCCAAGTCAAATGAAAATAAGAAGTGCTGTTCTCTCAAGCTTCACATTCAACAATGAAACAATTCTTTTGGGCCAGATCAATAAAAAAATGTCTTTAATACTGAGGGAATCTCAGTTGTGGTTTCCAGTTCAGGAAGATCAACTTGGACCCATATTTGTATCTGGTTCAATTGATAGCAAGTTCAAATGGTGCTGAAAAATCCATTGGTCTGGTTATCTTGAAGCACACTACGTTGCAGGACTCCTCTGATTATGCCAGGTTGGGTAGGATGTGCAAACATATTTGGCATTTAATGAGTAGGCCTGTCTCCACACTTAGTCCATTTAGCTTGATTACAGTCAATAGCTTTACATGCATAAAAGTTTTTCTGGCACTTGTCCATAAATCTCATGTTATTCTTCCCCAAAAGGTAATGTCTGTATGTTCCTCCATACAGCTATGTATTTCTAGGTGACAGTTCTTTTCACCTGAACCCACTCTCCAGGAACAACAATGGGCAGAGACAGCTGGTAGGGCAGCCTGGGCCTGTACTGAGATAGAAGACAAAATCTGTGCCAGATTAAATATTGAGTAACTTTATACTCTTCCTCATTGACATTCTTGAACCATCATGTAACAGAAGCCTCCCATACATCATTTGAAAGTGACAAAGACAGCTTTCCAATTGAGGCCTAGATTGAAATGGCCTTACCGCCAAATTTTGCAAAGCTTTTTATTTTATTTACTTTGTTTAACTAAAATATTTGTTTTAACTAAAATATAAATACAACCATACTTTTATTTTTAATAGTTGCATCACAGTTTCTATTGTAGGAATGAGAGAAACTGTGAATGAAGAATGGAATGACAAATACTTTTTTTATTCAAGATAGTTTCTCGGCTTCCTCCCTTTTTACTTAGTTAATTTGTAATTTAGTAATTACTTTTTCTCTGGAGGACTAGTCGAGATCAGCCCCCTATCTTTTTTTTTATTGAAAAGTTTTACAGTACATTTTAAACATATACTCCTTTCCTCCCCCTCCCCCCATCCCCTCCCTCCCCCCTCCCCCTCTTCCCAGAGCTGAATACAGGGTATTGCCTCTAATAAACGTAAGCTAAAATATGCTAACCAACTATAAATACACTTTAAATCCTATCGCACTTTAACTCCCCTTAAACATAAATAAATAATAATACATCTTATAATTCTAATATTCATTGATATGCTAGGAGAAATTTTTTAGTCCCATATTTATTCTGAATATAATCAATCCATCGTCTCCATTCTGAGATATATCTCTGTTGCGATTGTTCTTTCAAATATGCTGAGATTTTTGCCATTTCTGCAAAGTTTGAAACTTTTAGAGTCCACTCTTCTATAGTAGGCAGTTCCTCCTTCTTCCAGTATTGCGAAACCAAAAGTCTTGCTGCCGTTATTAAATTCAACATCAATTTAGTTTCTATAACAGTACAATCAGTAATAATACCCAGTAGAAATAACTGTGGAGTAAACCTCCTCTTTTCCTTAAATATGTTCTGCATATTCCACCAAATTTTAATCCAGAAAGCTTTAACTTTTTTATAAGTCAACCACATATGCGTCCTCACAACCACACCTCCAACATTTAGGCTGATAATTTGGATACATACATGCTAATTTTTTAGGATCTAAGTGCCATCTATAAAACATTTTATAAAACTTCTCTCTTAAGTTTTGTGCCTGGGTAAATTTTACGTTTCTGACCCAAATGTTTTCCCAAACATCCATCGTTATTGGCTCCTGAATATTCTGGGCCCATTTTATTATACAATCTTTAACAAGTTCCGTTTCAGCATCTATTTCTATCAATGCATATATATCCTTCTTATATGTGTTTGACTTTGATCTCTAATTTGTTTTACCAGATTTTCATCTGTTGTTGAAATGCCAATTTTCTGATCTTCTTTCCATCTAGCTTGTATCTGGCCATAGTGAAACCAAGTTTGTACTATTTTCCCTTCTTTTGAAGTATTAAATGGCTTTAATTGCCATACATTCCTTTCCAGTCTGAGAATATCTCTCTATATGGTGACATCATGTTTAAATCCCAGACTTATATTTTCTATCGCATGTTTAGGTATTGCCCAAATTGGTATTTTATAATTTAACTTGTATCGGTATTTTTTCCAAACTCGCAACAGAGCATACCTTAATATATGTGTCTTAAAGATATTATCCACCTTTTTATCATACAATTAATATGGATGCCGACCATATAAATTCTTTCCTATTTCTTAAAATTCTTGGTGGTATTTCTTTCAAAATTAAAACCTCTTGATCAGCCACTTTAAATCTGTTGTTATAAAAGGCTTGTATGATCACATTTCTGATCTTTCTCTTTGTGAAGTAAACAACCACATCTCTTGGTAGTTTTCTTTGCCTAGCAATCCAGGAATTGACACAAAATATTTTTTCTATTTCCGGTATAAAATCTTCAGCTCGCCAACCCAAAATAGGTGCCACAGCTTTTGCCAATATCTCTTCCAAATTTTCTTGTGGATTTTCTTTCAGACCTCTGATCCTCAAGGCAAACTCCATGTCCCTATATTGTATCATTACCACCTCATCATCAATTTTATCCATTTTATTCTCAGCTTCACTGATTTTAGCTTCCAATGTCAAATTATTTTGATTAACCTCTTCCACACGTTCATCCAGATTCTCAATACAAACTGTCAGTCCCTGAAATGCCAGCAAAATATCCTCTCGTATTTCCTTATTTTTCTCATTAATGAGCTCAGATATTTGCTCAGATTGAAGTTTTAAAGCATCTTGTAAGTCTTTTAATGTCAATGTGGGTATAGGTGTAGGTGCTGCGGGGGGTGGCATCAATGTTTGAAGTCCAGATTGTTGAACTGGTGAAGCCCCTGCACTTTTAGAAGCAGGGAATCTAGGTGGTTTGGAAGCCATTTTAACACCCAATTAACTTTCATTTCTCACTTTCAGTTTTCTGCCCAAATTGCAACTTTGTTGCTTCACTGTTAAATATCCAAGTCTTTTAAATCACTTTTGAGCCAACTTCAAATGTTTTTAACAGAGTCTTTTACAACTTTAAAGATCCACTTTATATCTTCTTCTTTTATTTTATTTTCCTTATTCTTTGTTCTTCCCACTTTCTCTAAAGATTTATTCTGGTGCCATCTTCTTCCCCTTCTTTTAAGTTAAACCGGAGTTAAAGATCATATACTTGCTGTTTCAATATTCTCCTGCTCAGCTCTGCCTGCGTCCAAGTAATATAATGGGAGCAGGGATGGTTGCAGCATCCTGTTCTGTTTCAAAGTCTTGAAACAGAGGAGTCCCTGAGTCTGGAGCTAATTCAGGCTCCAAGGGAGCTCTCACCCTTCGACCCCCAGAGTGATAATTCTGGGGGTCTATGGGAGCTCTACCTCTACCTGAATGCTCACCCCCCTCTTCTCCCGAGGGGGGGTGATTCCCAAACCGCAAAACAGCTGATTGTCGCTGTCTTCGCGATTTAAATGGAGCAACGGGGCTGATGGTCAGAAATGAACGCCTTCGACGGAGCCTTGCCACCCGGAAGTCGAGATCAGCCCCCTATCTTATTTCAAAATTATGAAAACCTCTGCAAAAAATTACATTCCAATTTAATTACTTTCCTTAAATCACTCTCTATCCTGTATTAGAAGACAGTTTCTTGACTTGCTCTTTCTTACTCATGTATTCATTTATTTTTATGCTTATCTCTAGAGGACAAAGTCGGAGCGATCAACCTCCTGTCTCATTCCAGGATTTCCAAGCTCTTTTTATCTCTTTTACTCACCAAGGCACCTGTTGCAATTTCTCCCGTCAGTAGAGAAGCATGAAACCTCGTTGAATTTGGGTGTTCAGGTTCCTCAGACATGGATCCACCAGCAAAGATGAAGCATAGGAGTCTTCTAGGTCAAATGCCCAGGAGCACTCTAAGACTCACACTTCAGTCACTGTCGGTTTCCTCCCGCTGAGAAATGAAAGCTCCTGGGAACCTAACAGGGATCTCCAGATGTGGGGGAAGAGAGCCTTTGAAGCTTGCCCCCACGTTTGGGCGCAAGGATGTAAGGTTTTACACTTAGCCTCACAATTTCCCCAGTATTACTCAGGAATTTAAAAGAGCCAAAAGAAACTCCTGAGCCAAGGTTTCAGCAAGCAAACAACTTTTATTTTGATCAAAATAGAGTTGGGTGGCCACATCTTTCTTTATGGCTGGTAGAGAGATGAAGGCAACAACCAGGAAAGATGTCTTCACCTTTTATACCTTTCCAGAACAAAGAGATCTGGTCTTGGTACTAGCAACCAAAAGGTACAGAAAAATAATTCCTAGATGATAACACATACACAACAACCCAGGCTCCACCATAACTCCTTTTCCCCCTCCCCTCACCATGCCTTTTCATGTAAGCAATCCCCTGTACCTAAAGCATGAAACATTTGCTTTTATATAACTATTTTCCCAATATAAAGCACCTACAAAGCTGCTTGCACATAAACAAAGATGATTACAGTATCACTACTAATATCAATATTACTAACATCAACCTTAAGCATAATAAATCCCTTCAAAAGCTTAATATCCATGAAATTTTCCTGAATTCACTTATTTTTGTTTGAAATGGGTTTTGATGATAACCTTCAAAGTAGGGTTCTAGGAACAAAATTCTTTAAGGAAAAAGTTTCAGAAAAGGGAAGCAACTGTACAGTTCTGTACATGCAAGATTGATTTAGGTTATTTCCCATCCTTTTGTTCCTGATGTTTTATTTAAACTGGACATTTCAAAGTTTGAATCTGGGAACTTAAACTTCCCGAAGGTAGAAGTTGTGGGTGCTCCATCACTGGAGATTTTAAAGAAGAGATTGGACAGCAACAGCCATTTGTCCAGAATTATATAGGTCTCCTGCTTTTGCAGGGAGTTCAACTAGAAGACTTCCAAGGTCCCTTCCAATTCTGTTATTCTGTTATCTAAAGATTGGGGAAGGCTGTTCTAGTTATTATGTCTTATCAAATCTGATATTAAGTAAAAAAATGTTGGGAAATGTTCAAATAAGATTAAAAAAACATAATTTCTCTCCAATAATTTAGTGGCAAAAAACATGCAGAAGATTCCATTATGCCACCCAAACTTCTGCAGAACCCTCAGTATGGTCTTCCTAGCATGCCGAGGACAAAATTAAGAGTATCATTATATTATATTAAAAAGGATCATAAACATTTGTTCCCCAAACAAAAGCTCATAACGGGTTGGGAAAAATTAATTGCCACTGATAACATGGAAACTTACCAGCTTCTGGAAAAAGTAAGAAAAATTAATGGGAGCCTACACTCTCTAATTAACTTGAAATAGTTCATTACCTGAATTCCTTATAAATAACTCACTTCAAACTATAATATTTATAATCTAAAGCACAAAATTAGTAATCAATTTCATTGCATGTATTTCATAAAATAAAAATAAAGTGGGGAAAATTAAATAAGTACCTATTGTTGCATAAAAGTGAAAAAAATGGTCAAGAATGTTAAATTGTGGTCAGAACTGACCAAAATATTAATGGCTAAAGCTTTTATTTATGTATTTATTTTATTGAATTTATATACCGCCCTTTCCCAAAGGACTCAGGGCGGTTTACAGGGTACTTAAAACACTGATACAAACATTAAAAACAATTAAAAAGATTAAATTAAATTCCTGAAAAAATATAAAAAACCCGGATTAAAACTCTCAGCCTGGGCCGGAAAGCTCAAAAAGCCAGGTCTTCAGGTCCCGGCGAAATGAACAAAGGTCAGGGACAGTCCTAAGCTCCGCGGGCATCTGGTACCAGAGGGCAGGCGCACCCACAGAGAAGGCCCTCCCCCTGGGTGTTATCCACCGGCAATCTTTCACCGGCGGCACCCTGAGAAGGCCCTCCCTGTGGGAGCGCACTGGACGAAGGGAACTTGATGCTGGCAGCAGGTGTTCCCTCAGATATCCTGGACCCAAGCCATTTAGGGCTTTATAGGTCATCACCAGCACCTTGAATCTCACCCGGAGGGCAACCGGAAGCCAATGCAGCTTGCGGAGTAGACGTGTTACATGGGAGTGTCAGGAAACCCCCATCACAACTTGCACGGCCACATTCTGCACCAGCTGAAGCCTCCGAGCGGTCCTCAAGGGCAGCCACATGTAGAGAGCGTTGCAGTAGTCTAAACGGGAGGTCACGAGTGTATGAGTGACTGTGCGTAGGGCATCTCGGTCCAGGTAGGGTCGCAACTTTCTTCAATGACTGTGACAGTGCAAAAGAGAAAAGTATCTGTAAGGAAACCTGACCAAGTTATACATGTACAAAATATGCTATAATATAGTGAAAAGAGGGACCAGGGACATCATTATAGCAGTGTTCCAATATTTGATGGGCTGCCACAAAAAAGAAGAGGTCAGCCTATTTTTCAAAGCACCAGAAAGCAAGACAAGAAACAATGGATGGAAACTAATCAAAGAGAGATGCAATCTTAGAACTAAGGAGAAATTTCCTAACAATTAGAACAATTAGCAAGTGGAACGGCTTGCCATCAGAAGTTGTGGGTGCTCCATCACTGTGGTTTTTAAGAAGAGACTAGACAGCCACTTTTCTGGTATAGGGTCTCCTGCTTGAGTAGGGGTTGGACTACTAGAAGATTCCCAAGGTCCTATCAAATTCTGTTGTTCTGTTTATTCCGCTGATACCAGTTATCTCCTGTCACTACCCCAGATGAACAATTATAACCCCATAATCTGTAAGATATATAATGAGTCTTTCCCAGGAATAACAGCTGCCACCAACTAAACATTTATATATACTCTGAAATATCACAGAGCTCCTTTTATAATAAAATGAATTTGGGTCTTATAATAAAGCATTAAATCATTACTACTGTTGCAGTTTAGAAGTTGTCTTTAGAACATATTGAGGAAAGTGAATGAATCAAAGCCAAAGGTACTAACTTTTAATAAGAATAACATAGCATTTAATTTATATTACAGAAAATTAATATTTATAGGTCTTTTAAGAATATTTAATTTAATTTAATTTAATAATTTGATTTCTATACCGCCCTTCTCCCGAAGGACTCAGGGCGGTGAACAGGGCAATACACAATAAAAATCAAATACAAAAATTAAAAAACCATTAAAAAACCATTAAACATCATGCCCATAAAATCAATACATATTAAGTTAAAAACTAATTTTAAAAACCCAACCCCATCCCGTCAGACCAGGCCAGCTTGTTCGAAAAAGAATGTTTTAAGATCGTGCCGGAAGGAGCGAAGGTCGGGGGCCGTCCGGAGCTCAACCGGTAAGCGGTTCCAGAGGTCTGGCGCGCCCACAGAGAACGCTGTCCCCCTGGGGGTCACCAATCGGCATTCTTTGATCGGCGGCACCCTGAGGAGGCCCTCTCTGTGGGAGCGCACTGGACGGAGGGAAGTTGACGCCGGTCGCAGGTGTTGCCGTAGGTAATCCGGACCCATGCCATGAAGGGCTTTGTATGTCATAGCTAACACCTTGAACCTCACCCAGAGAGCAACCGGTAGCCAATGCAGCTCGCGGAGCAGAGGTGTAACATGGGAGTATCGGGAAACTCCCAAGACGACTCGCGCGGCTGCATTCTGCACCAGCTGGAGTCTCCGGGTGGACCTCAAGGGCAGCCCCATGTAGAGAGCATTACAGTAGTCTAGACGAGAGGTCACGAGCGCATGAGTGACTGTGTTCAAGGCATCCCGGTCTAGATAGGGCCGCAACTGGCGCACCAGGCGAACCTGATTAACTAGGGCTCCATTCACTTTATTAAAGACTTGCTAAGCTTAATGTAAGGTTACAGCTAACAAGTGACTGGAAACAGAAACTTCTAGCTGCTTCTCATTGAAAGAAGATAGGATTTGTTTACGATATTTATAGTTAATAACTGGACTGCTATTTTAATTCATTAAAATAATTTATAAGATAGTTCCACTCACAATTTGTGAGTATATCAATAACAATAAAAATCAAACTAAAAAAGGAATACAAAACCAATAAAACAAAACACAATCACACAAGTCCACTACAATTCTAATTTCCCGTGATGTTCTTTTTATTTACAAGAAAACTTTACTGTTATGCTTGCATGTTAGTTTAAGATAATAATTGTTGTTGTTAGTTGCGAAGTCGTGTCTGACTCATTGCCATCCCATGGACAAAGTTCCTCCAGGCCTTCCTGTCCTCTACCACCTTCTGGAGTCCATTTAGGCTCATGCCTACTGCTTCAGTGACTCCATCTAGCCACCTCATTCTCTGTCATCCCCTTCTTCTCTTGCCCTCAACCTTTCCCAGCATTAGGCTCTTCTCCAGTGTCACTGTGTTTTTCTGTTTCTCAGCAAAGCAAGTTATAGTTTGTACTTTGCAAGCTGTCTTGTTATCTTATCATTGTAACCATGGTGAACAGTCAGGGTTGATCTCCTCTAGGACTGACCAATTTGACACCTTGCAGTCCAAGGGACTCTCAGGAGTCTTCTCCAGCACCATAGTTCAAAGGCTTCAATTCTTTGGCGCTCAGCCTTTCTTATGGTCCAACTTTCACAGCCATACATTGCAACTGAAAAGACCATAGCCTTGACTATACGCACTTTTGTTGGCAGGGTGATGTCTCTGCTTTTTAGTGTGCTGTCTAGGTTTGTCATGGCTTTCCTCCTCAGGAGCAAGCATCTTTTAATTTCTTGGCTGCAGTCCCTGTCTGAGGTGATCTTGGAGCCCAGGAAAATAAAGTCTGTCACTACCTCCATTTCTTCCCTATCTATTTGCCAGGAGTATTACTATGCACAGAGTCAGATCGAATGACATATATTCTCAAAGGGAAAAGTGAATCACTTTTCAATAAAAGTTGGGACTCCTGGTGTTCATGGTTACAAAATAGAATATTTAATCTCAATGGGGGAAATACCAGATGATTGTGTATTATTATTTGAGGTATAGAATCTGGAGATATATACAATTATAGATTTCTAATATTTGGTAATTAAAGGTTACTTAGCCTGGGATGCACGAGAAAAAGAAATTAGGGGTAGTATTACACTCCCCGGTCTTGTCTAATGTTGTTGTTTTTGTTTTTTTGGTGTCTAGGATGTTTTGGTGTATTTCTATTTGGTGCACTTTTCAGTACTTTGTAATAATGTTCTTGTTTTTTTATTTAAAATTTGTTTAATAAAATTTATTTTAAAAAAAGAGGCTCCTTAGTTCCTCTTAGTTCCTCTTAGTTCCTCTTCAGTTTCTGCCATTAGAGTGGTATCATCTGCATAGCTTAGGTTGATATTTCTCCCGGCAATCTTAATTCCAACTTTTGATTCATCTAGCCCTGCCTTTCTCATGAGGTGCTCTGTATATAAGTTAAACAGTCAGGGTGACAGTATACAGCCTTGCCGGACTCCTTTCCCAATTTTGAACCAGTCAGTGGTTCCATGTCCAGTTTTCACTGTTGCTTCTTGACCCGCATATAGGTTTCTCTGGAGACATATAAGATGGTCTGGTACTCCCATCTCTGTAAGAACTTGCCACAGTTCGTTGTGATCCACACAATCAAATGCTTTAGCATAATCAATGAAGCAGAAGTAGATGTTTTTCTGGAACTCCCTAGCTTTTTCCATGATCCAGCTTATGTTGGCAAATTGATCTCTAGTTCTTCTGCCTCTTCGAAATCCTGCCTGTACTTCTGGTAGTTCTCAATCTGCATACTGCTGGAGTCTAGCTTGTAGGGTTTTAAACATAACTTTACTAGCATGTGAAATGAGTGCAATGGTGCGATAGTTTGAACATACTTTGGCACTGCCTTTCTTTGGAATTGGAATGTAAACTGATCTTCTCCAATCCTGTGGCCACTGTTGAGTTTTCCAAATTTGCTGGCAAATTGAGTGTAGCACTTTTACTGCATCATCTTTTAAGATTTTGAATAGCTCAGCTGGAATACTGTCACCTCCACTAGCTTTGTTGTTGCTCAGCTTTCCTAAGGCCCATTTCACTTCACATTCTAGGATGTCTGGCGCGAGGTCAATGACCACCTCATTGTGGTTATCTTCTGTGTAATTTTGCCACCTCTTCTTAATCTCTTCTGCCTCTGTTAGATCCCTGACATTTTGGTCCTTTATCATGCCCATTTTTGCATCAAACATTCCCTTCATCTCTCCAATTTTTTTGAAGAGATCTCTAGTCCTCCCTATTCTATTGTTTTCTTCTATTTCTTTGCACTGTTCATTTAAGAAGGCATTCTTATCTCTTCTAGCTATTCTCTGGAATTCTGCATTCAATTGGGTGTATCTTTCTTTTTCTCCCTTGCCTTTTGCTTCCCTCCTGTCCTCAGCTAGGAGGACACAGTGGCTCAGTGGGTTAGGACGCTGAGCTTGTCGATCAGAAGGTTGGCAGTTTGGCGGGTCGAATCCCGAGTGCCGCGTAGCAGAGTGAGTGCCTGTTACTCGTCCCAGCTTCTGCCAACCTAGCAGTTCGAAAGCATGTAAAAATGCAAGTAGAAAAATAGGGACCACTACAGTGGGAAGGTAACAGCGTTCCGTGTGCCTTTGGCATCTAGTCATGCCGGCCACATGGCCATGGAGACGTCCTCGGACAGGTGCTGGCTCTTTGGCTTTGAAATGTTTCCGGCCCTTAGAGTCGGAAACAACTAGCACACATGTGCGGGGGAACCTTTACCTTTACCTATCCCACAGGTCTGCAACCCTCGGCTCCGCAGCCACATGCGGCTCTTTCAGCTGTCCCCTGCGGTTCCCAGTCCTCTGCCATGTGCAGTCCAAAAAAAAAAAGTGGGACTAAAAAAGTTCAACCAATCAATTCAAATATGCAGGGTAGGTGCATATCTTGCCTTGGCTCCACTCCTCAGTCAAACCCTGTTCTGTGCATGCACGCATGTACGTGCATGCGCACACAGTTTTTGCGGCTCCCAGTTTTTCCTTTTGTGAAGGAACTGGTTCAGAGTGGCTCTTTCACTGTTTCAGGTTGCTGACCCCTGACCTATCCTCAGCTATTTTCAAAGCTTCCTCAGACAGCCATTTTGCTTTCTTGCATTTCTTTTTCTTTGGGATGGTTTTAGTTGCTACGTCTTGTACAATGTTGTGAACCTCTGTCCATAGTTCTTCAGGCACTCTGTCTATCAGATCTAATTCCTTAAATCTATTTGTCACCTCTACTGTATATTCGTCAGGGATATGATTTAGTTCATACCTAAGTGGCCTAGTGCTTTTCCCTACTTTCCTCAGTTTAAGCCTAAATTTTGCAACGAGAAGCTCATGTTCTGAGCCACAGTCAGCTCCAGGTCTTGTTTTTACTGACTGTATAGAGCTTCTCCATCTTTGGCTGCAGAGCACATAGCCAATCTGATTTCTGTGTTGACCATCTTGTGATGTCCACAAGACAGTCTTGGGTTGTTGGAAAAGAGTGTTTGCTATGACCATGACAAAATTCTATCAGCCTGTGCCCTGCTTCATTTTGTACTCCGAGGCCAAACTTGCCTGTTATTCCGGTTATCTTTTGGCTTCCTACTTTAGCATTCCAAACCCCCATGATGATAAGGACATCATTTTTTGGTAGGGCTTCATAGAACCGGTCAATTTCATCCTGTTCAGCACCAGTGGTTGGGGCATAGACTTGGACTATTATGATATTGAATGGTTTGCCTTGGATTCGAACTGAGATCATTCTGTCATTTTGGGGATTGTATCCCAGTATTGCTTTTCCTCCTCTTTTATTGATTATGAAGGCTACTCCATTTCTTCTGAAGGATTCTTGCCCGCAGTAGTATACCTGATGGTCATCTGAATTAGATTCACCCATTCCTGTCCATTTTAATTTGCTGATTCCTAAGATGTCGATGTTCAGTCTTGTCATCTCTTGTTTGACCACGTCCAGCTTTCCTTGATTCATGGATCTTACATTCCAGGTTCCTCTGGAGAAAAAAAATCTTTATAGCATCAGACTTTCCTTTCACCACCAGATACATCTACAGCTGAGCGTCCTTTCAGCCTTGGCCCAGTTGCTTCATTCTTTCTGGCGCTATTAGTACTAGCCCTCTGCTCTTCCTCAGTAGCATATTGGACACTTTCTGACCTGAGGGGCTCATCTTCCAGTGTCATATCTTTTTTCCTTTTGGTACTGTCCATGGGGTTTTCATGGCAAAGATACTGGAATGGGTTGCCATTTCCTTCTCCAGTGGATCATATTTTGTCAGAACTCTGCTATGATCTGTCTCTCTTGGGTGGCTCTGCACGGCATAGCTCATAGCTTCATTGAATTACACGAGCCCCTTCACCATGACAAAGCAGTAATCCACGAAGGGGAAGATAATAATGGTCAATGATAATTTATCATATTCACCTTTATGGTGAAAAATCCATAATGGATGACTAGAAAAGACAAATTCAAAAGTTAGAAATACAGACACATTAAAAGTCATGCACGCACATAGAGACTTTCTTAACTGCGTCTCTTTTAATAACTACTCAATGGGGGACTGTAAGAAAATATATATTTGTTTTTGGCTTTTTACATAAAGTCATATAACACAAAAATGTAGGAATATGTCTAGAAATAGATGATTATATTTCTTTCATTGCCAATGACTATAGAGAGCCATAACCAGAATTAGAGAAAAAGACTTCCATGCTAAGTGTGGCTTGCTTGGAGAAAGAACTGAGCTCTGACTGATCTTTGTGTAGAAATTAAGCATTGAAAACAGATGAAGCAAAAACCTGGAAGAAAAAGAAGATAGAGAGTCTTCAATTAATAGGAGTGATTTTCCACTTCTTTTTGTACATTAAGAAGGGTTTAAGAGCTTGGATTGTTTTGTATGTGTAACTCAATCAGTGCAGCTGAGAAGAAGCAGGTGCACTTGTAATCTTGATAGTCTTGGGTATTCCTGTGAGTGAAACAAATATCTAATAAAGACATACAGCTGTTTCCAGAACACTAGCTTTGTGCACTAAACCTGGAAACATGGTTTGCTTGTCATGGTAAATAGTATTCACAAAACTTGTAGGACATTTATAAAAAATATGTAACAAATAAGCTAAATTGATATAAAATAAAGTTTTAATCAAATAAAATTTAAACAAAAAATATTTTTCTTTCAAAGACTTCCCAATACATTGTAATACAATCCATTACATTTCTCCACATCTCCCAAGTTTTCTGGTCATCTGAGGTCTTGACAAAACACCATATTCTACTATGATTTTTATTTCTAAGATTGCCTCTGACTCCCAATGAACCCCATAAATCCAGTGCTTTATTTGGAAGTATCTCACCTGCCCAGAACAGTACAGAACCAGATGGAGCAGGTGACAGATCATTCTGGATCATCTACAGTAGTGGCCAAAATTGTGGAAACCTTTTGTGAAAAGTGTACAGTAGAAATGCCACCTTTGGTTAAGTTTGCACCAATTTTTCTTCTAATTTCTTTATAACTGTAGCCTTGTTCACTTAATAATACTATTTTACATCAGTATCTGGGCGACCAGGCAACTCTGCATCATTACTTTAATTTTATTACATTTTACAAGCTCACTAAATGAAAGAACACAAAAAACCCAACCAACTTGATAGTGATCACACAACACACTGACAAATGTCCTCCTCTCAGCTTCAGTACATGACATCAATAACTGAATCCTACTGTGATCTGATTGGCTCATTGCCAAAACAAGATGACACCTGATTGGCTCTCTAAACACTCATGCTCATTGGCTACAAGCAGATGAAGGAAAGCTACCTGATATCAACCTAAGCAAGTTATGCTTCCTTTTTCTGGTTATTTGCCTATAATTTTTCATAGAATACAGTACAGCTAAATTGAACAAACTTTGTTGCATTACATTCTTGATTAAATTATCTTTCCATTGATATATAATTTTATGGTACTACTCCAAATAAAAGTGGTGTTATTAGCCATCAAACCTCAAAAATACTTTTCCCAAAAGGTTTCCACAACTTTGGCCACTACTGTATATTGAATTCAAAATGTCTATCAGCATTAAAGTGCAGAGAAGCAATACAGATTGTCCTCCATTTACGACCACAATTGAGCCCAAAATTTCTGTTGCTAAGTCAGATATTTGTTAAGTGAATTTTGTCCCATTTTACTATCTTTGTTGACACATTTGTTAAGTGAGTCACTTTAGTTGTTCATTTAGTAACAGAGTTGTTAAGTGCATCTGGTTTCTCCATTTACTTTACTTGTCAGAAGATCGCAAAACCCAGGACACTGCAATTGTCATAAAGCATCTGAATTTTGATCACATGACCATGGGGATGCTGCAGTCATCATAAGCATGAAAACTGTCATAAGTCGCTTTTTCCAGTGCTGTTGTAACTTTGAATGGTCACTAAATGAACTATTGTAAGTTGAGGATTACCTATATGCAGTTCTAGGAAGGAAATATTATTACAGTCATCTAAACAGACCATTGGTTTTTCTAGCCAATAAACCCTGCCAGCTGAGATCTCTTTAACTGGCAATGACACACCAAAGCAGGGATATTTTATATGCAAAGCAGGACTGTAACTTTGAATTAATGTTCCCTTCCCTATTCTCTCATATGTCTTCACTGAGAATTATGCTGACTAACAAGCCAGTTACTCTTACTTTTAAGCAACAGATTTAGGATGATACTAAATTCTTTTTGTATGATTATCAACTGCAAACTATGTAAGGATACTCTATGAAATATATGCAATATACAGCCATAAAAATTGTTTTGACATTAATACTGTTATCCATAGTATATATATTTAATAGAACTGCACACAAATAGAATTTAAGATGAAACATCCTAACTCATTTTCAGTGGAAAGCTCTTTGCTTAAATAGATATTTGCTAAAAAACATTACAGATTTTATTTGAAATATATGTTAAACTCTTAGTTGCATTGTGTTATGTACACAAAAGGTTTACCTTCATATTATATGTGTATTATTGCTTTTTTCATCTAGCATAAGCTGAGACATTTTAGATATGCATTTTGGCATAAGTAGATTTGTTAAGAACATTGATTTCTGTTACATTAATCCTTATTCCTACACAATGATAGTGATATAAACTCAACGGTAAAAATCTTTTTTTTCTCATTTAGATTTTTTTCTAAAAAAAGAAACATTATTTCTGATATTTTTAAAAATTAAAATCACTGATCTGAACAAAACAGTGATTTTCTGTCATTGAAATTGTATCAAACAGTACACAAACAGAAAAAATATCAGGAGTTGTAATAGCAATAACACTAAACTTAAACTTTTGAAACAATGAGTTCTGAGATAGATTATTAGTTTAAATCAAAATTGCTTTAACTACTTTTACTATGTGTATTTCTATTTTTATTGCTATAACTTGTTTGATTTTGTTTGCTTTTGAAATTTAATGGGTCAAATTTGATGCGCTGCTACAGCCTGGTATATTTCCCAGTTCCAGGTCCACTAACTGTGATTGGCAGATATATTTGCAGACAGGTGAACATGTTCAAGAGCCACCTTCTTTTGTATTACTGGACCGTCTTTCATGTTTTCAATTTACAAGCAGTATGGACAACTGCTGAAGATGTCATTAACAGCACTTTAAATCACAAAGACCTGTTGATCGGATCTGTACCAATGGTAATCTCCAGAATTGACCACATTATAGTCAAAGAAGGTTATACTGCCTTGATTGACTGCAACGTTCAAGGTTATCCAGAACCAGTGTACAAGTGGTACAACTCAAATGGCCATTTGGTGAAAGAAGATGGTGACAGAGGTACAGTTTTCAGATGTTTTTCTATGCAACCTAGGCAAACATATTGTCTTAATGTTATGTTTCCTTAAAAGCACTAACTGTTGTAAATGTGTTTTTCTCTATTTACTCAAGGTAAATGAGTAAGCAGATTAAATAGTATTTATTCAAGCAAATAAATGCAAAGTATTAAATACAGGTGAAACTCGAAAAATTAGAATATCGTGCAAAAGTTCATTTATTTCAGTAATGCAACTTAAAAGGGGAAACTAATATATGAGATACTCATTACATGCAAAGCAAGATAGTTCAAGCCATGATTTGTCCTAATTGTGATGATTATGGCGTACAGCTCATGAAAACCCCAAATCCACAATCTCAGAAAATTAGAATATTACATGCAATCAATAAAACAAGGAGTGTACATAGAACAATATCGGACCTCTGAAAAGTATAAGCATGCATATGTACTCAGTACTTGGTTTGGGCCCCTTTTGCAGCAATTGCTGCCTCAATGGGGCGTGGCATGGAAGATATCAGCCTGTGGCACTGCTGAGGTGTTGTGGAAGACCAGGATGCTTCAATAGTGGCCTTCAGCTCTTCTGCATTGTTCAGTCTCGTGTCTCTCATCTTTCTCTTGGCAATGCCCCATAGATTCTCTATGGAGTTCAGGTCAGGTGAGTTTGCTAGTCAATCAAGCACAGTAATCCCACGGTCGTTGAACCAGGTTTTAGTGCTTTTGGCAGTGTGGGCAGGTGCCAAGTCCTGCTGGAAAATGAAGTCAGCATCCCCATAAAGCTCGTCTGCGGAAGGAAGCATGAAGTGCTCCAAATTCTCTTGGTAGACGGCTGCGTTGACCCTGGACTTAATGAAGCACAGTGGACCAACACCAGCAGATGACATGGCTTCCCAAATCAACACGGACTGTGGAAACTTCACACTGGACTTCAAGCATCTTGCAGTGTGTGCCTCTCCATTCTTCCTCCAGACTCTGGGTCCTTGGTTTCCAAATGAGATGCAAAAGTTGCTCTCATCAGAAAAGAGGACTTTGGACCACTGAGCAACAGACTAGGTCTGTTTTTCTTTAGCCCAGGTAAGACGCTTCTGATGTTTGTTGTTCAGGAGCGGCTTGACAAGAGGAATACGACATTTGAAGCCCATGTCCAGGATCCATCTGTATGTGGTGGCTCTTGATGCACTGACTCCAGCCTCAGTCCACTCCTTGTGAAAGTCCCCAACACTTTTAAATGGCCTTTTCCTGACAATCCTCTCCAGGCTGCGGTCATCCCTGCTGCTTGTGCACCTTTTTCTTCCACACTTTTCCCTTCCACATAACTTTCTATTAATGTGCTTTGATACAGCACTTTGGGAACATCCAACTTCTTTTGCAATCAGTGGCGTAGCGTGGGTTGTCAGCACCCGGGGCAAGGCAAGTAATTTGCGCCCCCTAACCTGTGGATTTTAGCACTCGAGTCTCTTCCACTAGCTCAGGAATTCTGGGAGTTGAAGTCCATGAGTCATAAAAGAGCCAAGGTTGCCTACCCCTGAGTTAGGTTCAAGGCAAAAAAGGGTCTCTGGAGAAGAGGGAAAATGCTAGTTTAAAACTGAAACAAGGCAACTTTAAGGTGCCTCAGCTGTGATTTAGGATGAGACAAAGAGAGGACATGGCGTTGAAAATGGTTAATGGGGCATGTTTGTTCCACTCTTAGTGGACGTCAGGATAAACCCCACGAGAGAATGACCTTACAACAGATGTGAATAGGCTTGGACTACATTTGTAGATTGAGTGCATACATCACATGGAGCGATGATGGGCTTCATCAAGATTTATGATCCCACAATTGGCTAGTTTTCTCCATCTTGTCCTAAACCCTGGATACCAACCACGGTTTATGGCTTAGCATGTGGCGTGGGGTTGACCCAACATGTTAGGCGACAAACAATGACTTCCAACTTACAATGCCTCAGCTTCCCAAGGTTATTCCAAAGCCGGAAAAGCCAACCAACCCACCCTGCAGCTTTGCCTGCTTAGGCTGAACCCCAGGAATTCATACTTGCTGCGGCGCCCGACCCATTTTCTGCCCAGACGCTGCTTATTCACGCTACGCCACTGGTCCTAACACACCAAGCAGACAAAGGAGGTCCGATTTACCCCTTCCCCGCGAGGTTAGAAAACTCCGCCACATTCCCTAGAGCAGTGTTTCCCAACCTTAGGAACTTGAAGATGCGTGGACTTCAACTCCCAGAATTCCCCAGACAGCCGGCTGGGGAATTCTGGGAGTTGAAGTCCACGCATCTTCAAGTTCCTAAGGTTGGGAAACGCTGCCCTAGAGGAAGAAATGTCTGCTTGGGATTCTGCTGCAATTACTGCAGGAGAGCCACCAGCCACGCAAGGCAGGCTCAGGCTGGGGGGGGGGCGGGGGCGGGGCGGAACGGAAGCCTTGCCCTATATTCCACAATTAGAACAAGGCGCATTCCGCCAGGCCGCCCCTCCCCCTCCCCGGTTCCCTTCGGAGATCTCTTTTTTTCTCTCTCTTTCTTTTGCGCGCGCCCGCGCGCAGCGAAAACCAGCTCAAGGAAGATTTAAGTTTGCCTTCGGGAGACGCAATTCCGAGCAGAAGATACACCCAGGAGCGACGCCCCTTTCAGCCTTCTCGCCGTCTGCGGGCCTCATTCTTTATTATTACCAGGGGTCTTCAAGCTTGGCCCTTTTATGACTTGTGGACTTCAGCTCCCAGGAGACTTGTGGACTTCAGCTCCTCTCAGCCTGGCTGAGGAATTCTGGGAGCTGAAGTCCACAAGTCATAAAAGGGCCAAGTTTGAAGACCCCTGTTTATTACAAACGGCGAGCAGCGCTGGACACTCCGCCAAACAGTTCCGAGGGCTGGTAAACGACGAGGTGTGCTGCAGCCCCCCGCCGCGAGTCTACTGCAAGCCACAATCGAGACCACGTGTCTCTCGGGACAAAGGGGCGGGGTGTAATTATTCCTGTTATTAAGAGAACAAAACGGCTGTTACAGATATGATTGCACGCTGGGCAGCGCGCGTGCTTTTAGTGTTAATATGGTGTTGCTGTCACGCCAAGCCAACTCTGGGCAGCCCTTGAGGCTCCCTGAGCAGCTCAGTGTGAGCGCGCCCCCCCAGATGTTGCGCCCGGTGCGGCCGGCCCCCCCTGCACCCCCCACGCTACGCCACTGTTTGCAATTACCTTTTGAGGCTTTCCCTCCTTATGGAGGGTGTCAATGATGGTTTTCTGCACAACTGTCAGGTCAGCAGTCTTCCCCATGATTGTGATTCCTACTGTACCAGACTGAGAGACCATTGAAAGGCTCAGGAACCCTTTGCAGGTGTTATGGCTTAATTAGCTGATTAGAGTGGGACACTTTGAGCACCTTTTCACAATATTCTAATTTTCTGAGATTGTGGATTTGGGGTTTTCATGAGCTGTAAGCCATAATCATCACAATTATGACAAATCACGGCTTGAACTATCTTGCTTTGCATGTAATGAATCTATCTCATATATTAGTTTCCCCTTTTAAGTTGCATTACTGAAATAAATGAACTTTTGCATGATATTCTAATTTTTCGAGTTTCACCTGTATACTTGATAGATTGAAACAACTACCAACTCTACCCAACAGGAAGATTCTTTTCCTAAACTTAATCTGGATATTTTACATGCTGATGGAGCTGAGAAAGATGTCTCTATAACTATACTGTATGTAAGAGCTTTGTATGTCCATTAACCACTTAAAGTCAAAAATCTTAATTCTGCACACTATGGGTGCCTTATACCACACCACACGTCAACTCATTCAGTTTAGGACCAGTCTTTAATCCCAGTCATGTTGATTCTGGCTATTGCTGTTACTTCTCTTGTTCTTTTTGTTACATCTGTGGAATCATGATCAGTAACAGAGTTTCACTTCCTAATGCACACCACATATTCAGAAACATCATTTTTTGTTATAACTTAAAGGGAAGAATTATAGCCATCCTACCCCTTGCAGTGTTGATTCTGATTACTCTATCCATATTCCCTTGCACTTGCAGTTTTCATACTAAAAACCCCCCATACAGATGACATTATTAAAAAAACTGCATGGAAATATTACAGTATCTGTGAATTATTTATTTATTAAATAATAAATTTATAGATAAAAGGCAATGATGATGAGAATATGGTAAAAGTTTATTCTTCATTTTTTTATTCTTCAATTACAACAGATATT
Source organism: Vipera ursinii (assembly GCF_947247035.1). Taxonomy (NCBI): domain Eukaryota; kingdom Metazoa; phylum Chordata; class Lepidosauria; order Squamata; family Viperidae; genus Vipera; species Vipera ursinii. Next base: position 25,857,375 of record NC_139521.1, on the reverse strand, counting down.
GAGATTTGGGTGAATTAAAGAAGAGCACTTATTTACAAATTATATATTAATGTATGGAACATGCTTGTTAAAAAATAGGATGATATTCTAAGAGATGGCTCTAGATATGCTAGTAAAAGATAAATGTAATATTAGCAGTTGCTAAGAAGGCTGTAGGCAAACTCAAAAAGCAGAAGACAAATACCTATTGATGGGAAGAGGACATGTGGGAGAGAAACATTGTCATAGGTTCCTCCTCGGGGACTTATGGGAAGTAGCCAGCAGGATGAACAGCATGCTATTTGCTGTAACTGGTTACTGTGCAATTCACTATATCCATTTATTCAAGTCAAACAAGGAACTATCTGGCATTTGGAAAATCTGATATTACAAAAAATATATGGACTTTTGAGTGCTTTGCCTTAGTTGGAATGATACTGCTGGATTCTTCAGAATATTGATGATCCCAAATCTGCATAATTTGCTGGGATGCTTTGCTTTAAGCATCAGTACACAGCAAGTGTGAGTAATAGTGAGAAATCTTGTCTATCACAAGACAATATGAATTGGAGATTATCTTTGGTTGTATGGATATGTATGGCGATTTTCTGTGCAAATAACAGCCTCCTACTGAAGCAAATGTTCTTTGTCCACTATCCTTTCTCAAATTGGCAGAAAATTATTCCAGCATGCATTTAGCTACCCTGAATACCATTTCCTGTTTAGCCATGTTATGTTTTCCGAGTCCCATTCAATGATCATGTCCCAAATGTGCACCTGCAGGGTATGTTAATAAAACGATTGTTTCTCCTGCCTTTGTTTCCCTTTCCCATCCTAATGTCATCTGCCATGGGAAAACTTATTCCATTCATGACCACATAGAATAAATTAAGTTATATATTGTCTATTGTAATGTGAGGGATCCATTTAAATTCCAGTTAAAGAGTTCCTACTCCTCAAAATTCTGAACACAAAAGGACAGAGGTACAGTAGGAGTGAAACTGATGGTTCCACCTCCTCCTAATTTTCAAGGACTGCTCTTGAAATGTTGGAAGCTGAAAATGCGTGTATGGAGCTGGTCATAGAAACTGACCAATCTGATGTTTGTGAGGCTTGCAGAGTGGAGTCTAAGAGGGAGGCCAGCAGGAAAATGAATACTGCAGTTTTGTTTCAGAGTGAGCAAATCTATCCTCCCTCCTCCATTACTTCTCCCCTACATATTATACAATTCTGCACATAATCTTTTTTTCTACAAACTAAATGCTGAAGGATCTAGATTGGGGCAGGGAGTACTGTACGTGTATAAAGAATAAAGACTGCTTTGTAAACCTGGATCTTGAGCAATATGTCACCTTCATAGCCAATCCCTAGTTATTCTACTTATTCCTTCATCTCAGTTCAACCCCTTGCCCTGCTGGGGAGATGGAGAAACCAAAGATGAAAAATCCATCCAAGACTTTGAATGATAATAATAACATTGATCAGCAGTTCAGCCTTGTTTTGACAAGGGAATTGGCATTCTTTTTCAAAATTCTAGTTCTGAAACACTAAACCAGACTAAAAACAAGCCTGACGAACAGCTGATTGCCAACTGAGATGCTAGTCAAGCTAGTGAGATGCATATCTTCAAACTGCAGGATTTTGAGAAAACCCGTCTTCCTGCTTTACAGAGTTGTGCCCCTACCTCCAATAGCTGTTCTACAGGCATCAGGAAGTTGCAGGTATGGGAGCAATTGACATCTGTATCCAGTATTTTCTTCAGCCAAAGAAAGAGCCAGATTCAGAGAGGATATGCATGTACAGCTTAAAAGAGTTAACCCTAAGCATACAATTCACTTGATTCTGCCATGGACAAAAGAGGCTACAAAGCCACCCAATTTTGGATACTCTGAAGCTGCCATGTATATCTGCTGTCTTAAAAGGGAAAACACTCTTTTAAAACTGGCTATTTGTTCATGGGCTAAAGATGAGATACAGACAACCTCAATAAAACATAGCAAAGTAAAAAAGGTTGTTAGGACATGTTTGTATTTTAATTAGTTACAAGTGAGGAAAAGCACAAAGACTGGCATTCTTATTTAGGCATGCCACTCAATTGCTTTTCTGATGTAGGTCTCCTAGCCCAGATCTTTACTATGATCTCTTTGGTCTTGGAAATTATCAGGAAGTATATCAGCTAAATAGTATATGATGCATATAATTTGTATGCAGAAAGTTAAATCTGTGACAAATGCAGCCAAAACTAGGAAAGATTCTAAACTAAAATCATGAAGAGCTGTTATCTGAGTTGTGACCAAAACAAAACTAAATGGACCAATGGTGAGATAATCCCCTGGGTACTCCAAGCGTGAGAAATAAAATTCTAAGGTTTACTTGAGCCAGAGAACTGTGGCAATCAAAGTAGACATTTGGGGTTTGGACAATCAAGTAATCTGACTTGTTGTACTTTAAAGGAATCTCTTGCCATTAAACAGTTCTTTCCTCATAACTCTTCCATCTTTTTATGCCTCTATTGTAACCAAATAAGCATCTTTTGAAATATATGTGCAATATAATACTGATTTAATTGGACCTAAGTCCAGAAATACATCAAAGTCCTTTTTTAATTTGCCCTTAATTTATAGGAACAGGTTACTTTTTTGCTTATATACAAATCATTTACAGCAGAGGTCCCCAACCTTTTGGGCACTAGGGACCGGTTACGTGGAGAGAGGTTTTTCCATGGACTGGAGGGAGTGTGGATATGTGTGCTGCCTGCATCCTGTGGATGGGGCTTTCCTTGTTTGTGCAGACCGGTTGCAGATATGCCACAGCCTGGTACTGGTCCATGGACTGGGGGTTGTGGACCCCTGATTTACAGTCTCTTACCTACACAAAAGTAAACCATAAGATTTCCTTCAGATTAGATTAGTTTAAAATCATTGGAAATGTGTGCAATGTCTTCACAGAATGATTTGAGGGATAATTTTCCTTGGGAACATTCACCGTTTTACAACCTACCAAAATCATGAGATATTCTATGGCAATCCTAGGACAAGCAGTATTTACTAGACCTAATTAATGGCCAACACTTCAAGTTTCTTAGCAGCAGTTATTCCAGAATATTGTAGACGCATTATAAGATGTCTTTGAATTACTGTAGTGACTTGAATGTATTGTGACATTTCCTAAATGATGATAAGAAGAAAAAATAGATACATTTTACTAATTAATTCTGGCTTCTTTCCAGCAGGAAAATGGACTCTGAATAGCAGGCAACTAAATATTACCAGTGTATCATTTGAAGATCGAGGAAAATACACATGTGTTGCTTCTAACATCTATGGCAAAGTGAATAATACTGTCACCCTGAGGGTTGTATTTACCACTGGAGACATGGGGATCTACTACATGATTGTATGTCTTGTAGCATTTACCATTGTTTTGATCTTAAATATTACTAGACTATGCATGATGAGTAGCCACCTGAAAAAGACTGAGAAAGCTATCAATGAATTTTTTCGGACAGAAGGAGCTGAAAAGCTGCAAAAAGCTTTTGAGATTGCTAAGCGCATCCCAATCATCACCTCAGCAAAAACTCTTGAGCTTGCCAAAGTAACCCAGTTTAAGACAATGGAGTTTGCCCGCTACATTGAGGAACTAGCTAGAAGTGTTCCCCTACCACCTCTTATAATGAATTGTAGGACTATAATGGAAGAAATCATGGAAGTCGTCAGATTAGAGGAACAAGGCCATAAATTTGTAAGACAATCAGCTGTGGGGCAAAGGATCATGGACCATGATGAAATGTACATGATTTCCAGTCCCCTAAAGCGTAGTGACTCTCTTGCTGCTGATTCAGATGCATCTTCTTTGCATGAACCACCACTCAAGATTGCTATAAAAGTCTTAGTTCACCAGTTAACTAAGAAGGACAGTATTGATCACCTGACACAGGATAGTGTAGCTTTACAAATGAAAGAAGAGAAAGAAGTTGCTCAGGTACAGGCACAACCTAATGACCTGGTCTTGGAACCTTCTACTGAATTCACCTCAACTGAGACAATTGTGGGAAGCGGCAAGGAAACATGTACTATTTATGAAAGCCATTTATGATTATTTATCAGCAAATGCATAATAATAAAAATAGTGATAAAATGAGGTGGCAGAGGTGATAAATCAAAAAGATTTTTTTGTCAGTAAGCCTTATCTGAACACTATAATTGCAAAAACAATATGGATGGATTACTGATACATTCTTTCTCATTATATACTGTGCAGTATATTTAGCTGAGACACTTGATAGAATAATTCCTATGACACTTAATATTTAATTGCTCTTTTTGTTCCAGTGAGATTTTAATTAATATTATTTTAGCTCACAAAACACTTACTTCAGTTAATGGATTAGGATTCTGTTGATTGCAAGAACATCTAGAAATTGTGTTTACTACTTAGAAATAAGTTCTTAAAATTCTGAATCTGAACATTCCATTTCAGAGTAGAGCTGTTGAAGTCAGGAGAGTTTTTGTAAGATCTGTAATAACAAGATGCTATAATGCTATAGTATAACCTAATGCATACTGTATATACATTACAAAAAATCGCCTTTATTTTTCATTTTGTTCTATCAATTACTCCTTTCTGTATTTTTGTAAATTCAAATATTGTACCAGAAGAACTTTTCTGTAGCCAAACTAAAATATGTAGGACAGTTGTCCTACATTTATTTCATCTGATCGTTTATATTTAAAACAGTGTGTCTTTGGCAGTTTTTAATTTAATAGAAGAAAGTAATAATTTTCTTCACAAACAGGATAATTGGCTATTTTTTTCTTTCACAAGACCATAAGTGGTCTCTAGGCAGAAAGTCTCAAGATAGCTACCCATTATCCCAATTACAAAGTACCTTGATGCTTAATTTTCCCATGGAAAGTTTTTCAGTTAGTAAGTTCATTAGTAATGAAGAATGGAGGCTAAGTGCAAGCACTAAATGGCTTTGGCTGTTTTCATGGGGAGGGAGGATTATAAGAGAAAGCATGAGAGATAAATGTCAAGGTTCTGACTAATGAAACTGAATAAAGTAGAACTCTGAAGCTTGAAAATTCCTCAAAGACCATATTTATTGGATACATAATATCAGCACAATCAAAAGTGAAACCAACTCTAAACTTTCCCCCAGAGATTCAAAGTAATTAAATGTAGCAATTTCCCTCCCTTCTATTGTGTTACTGATCACATTATCCTACAAGTATATTTTGGCAGTCTTCTTGACAGTTCTTCTCTAAAAAGGTAAAGGTTCCTCCACACATGCGTGCTAGTCGTTTCCAACTCTAGGGGCTGGTGCTCATCTCCGTTTCAAAGCCAAAGAGCCAGTGCTTGTCCGAGGACGTCTCCATGGTCATGTGGCCGGCATGACTAGATGCCAAAGGCACACAGAACGCTGTTACCTTCCCACCGTAGTGGTCCCTATTTTTCTACTTGCATTTTTATGTGCTTTCGAACTGCTAGGTTGGCAGAAGCTGGGATGAGTAACAGGCGCTCACTCTGTTACACGGCACTCGGGATTCGACCCATCAAACTGCCAACCTTCTGATTGACAATCTCAGCATCCTAACCCACTGAGCCACCGTGTCCCTATAGTTCTTCTCTACACCTTCAGCATCTGGTGAGAATGACATGGTTCCCAAAGGATCATTCTATGTTTAGTCTAATAAAAGTAAAAACAACCTGATCCCCCCCTCTATGTGGCAACTGAGAACAAACAACAAAAAAGGCATCAGCTAGGTTCGTTGTAGAAGTTCACAGTTGGACCCCCCCCTAAAGAAAAAGAAGTTCCTGCAAAACAAGGATCTTTCCATCTTCCCTTATGTACTGGAGGCTCTGTAGGCTTCTGGGGCTGCTTATCATGAAACTTTTGTATTAATCTATCTGTCTTTACTTCACTACCCTTAACCCAGTAGCCTCTGACAAGGGATACCCCTTCCACTGCACTAGATACTGTAACTTCCCTTTATGTAATCCAGAATCAAGGATGCATTTTATTTCATAGTGGGTCTCCCCTTCTACTAGAATTGGACCTGGCACTTTGTGAGGGATTGGTCTCAAGGTTGAATCTGTCACTGGCTTTAGTAAACTGCAATGGAATACCAGATCAACCTTTCCCAAAAGCTGGGGGAGCTTAAGCTCAACTGTGACATGATTTATGATTCTTATTTTGGGGAAAGGGCCAATAAATTTTGGTCCCAACTTTTTATAGGGTAGCTTTAATCTTACATATTTAGTCGAGAGATAGACTTTCTCTACAACATGAAATGGTTTTTGAGGAGATCACTGCTTGTTGGTGAATTTTAATGGCTTAGTTTAAAGCCCACTTGAAATTTGCCCAATGTCATCCATTCAGTCAAGGTCTGTGAGGAGTGGGGCTCTTGAGGATATTCAGGCATGGGAACAAACTCCCTGCCCATAGCTATTTCAAAAGGACTAAGTCCAGTACTGCCATGCATGGTATTGTTGTAAGCCACTTCAGCAAACGGCAGAAGCCTGCCCAGTTAGTCTGTTGACATAGCATCTTAGGTACTGCTCCACCATTGTGTTTGCTCATTCAGCAGCTCCATTTGTATTTGGATGAAAAGCTGAGGAAAGACCCTGAATTGACCGAATCAATTTCACAAACTCCCTCCAGATTTTTGTTGTAAATTGAAACCTCCCCTGGTCCACTATAATCCTCTTTGGGGCTCCATAGAGCTGGTAAATGTGCTTCAGGAACAGCCTGGTTAATTTCTGGGTGGAAGGAAGCCCAGGGCAGGCTACAAAATGAGCTTACTTGGAAAAACAATCAATAATAGCACAGATCACTGTATTTCCACTGCTCTCAGGAAGTTCTACAATAAATCCATTGCTATCTCTTCCCAGGGTTGGGAAGGGTCCACTACTTCTTGTAATAATCCAGGGGGTTTACCCAGATGTTTCTTCATGGCTGCACAGGTTGCACAGCTCTTAACATAACTTTCAATGTCCTTCTTCATCCCTGGCCACCAAAATTGTCTCCTCACCAAGGTTTTCAGGAACCCAAAATGACCAGCTTGCTTGGCATCATGGCTCCATTGTAGGGCTTGGATCCTGAGAGTGCTAGGAAGGTAAAGTTTGGATCCCTTCCATGCAAGTTCATCTCTATAGGTTAATATCTGTCTGTTGGCTCTGAACCATGGGTCAGACTTAACTCGTCTTTGAGCTGCTGGGTTAAGCAGTTGTCAGGACTGGTGAGCCGTTTTTGAGCTTGGTGCCTAGTTGTCACTTGAGAAGCCATTTTTTAAAAAATTCCATTTATATCCCGCCCTTCTCCGAAGACTCAGGGCGGCTTACAAGTTTAGCAGTAGCCTTCATTCTAGGTATATGCCTGCTTATTAGGGCTTTCATACACCCCCCAAGCGGCATTATTACAAAGTCAGCTTAATTGCCCCCAACAATCTGGGTCCTCATTTTACCTACCTCAGAATGATGGAAGGCTGAGTCAACCTTAAGCCTGGTGGGATGCAAACCTGTACTAATTGCAGGCAGCTGGTGTTACTTAAGGAGGCATTAGCCCACTGCTCCACCAAGGCTCTTGTGGTGGGATGATGGCATTGATTATTTCTTTATGGTGGCTTTTGTATTGAGGCATCCTAGACAAGGCATCAGCCAGGAAATTCTTCCCCCAGGAAGGTATTTTAGGGAGAAATTAAAACGATTAAAGTATAAAAGGTAAAGGTAAAGGTTCCCCCGCACATGCGTGCTAGTCGTTTCCGACTCTAGGGGCCGGTGCTCATCTCCGTTTCAAAGCCGAAGAGCCAGCGCTTGTCCGAGGACGTCTCCGTGGTCATGTGGCCGGCATGACTAGACGCCAAAGGCGCACGGAACGCTGTTACCTTCCCACCGTAGTGGTCCCTATTTTTCTACTTGCATTTTTACGTGCTTTCGAACTGCTAGGTGGGCAGAAGCTGGGACGAGTAACAGGAGCTCACTCTGCTACGCGGCACTCGGGATTCGACCCGCCAAACTGCCGACCTTCCGATCGACAAGTTCAGCGTCCTAACCCACTGAGCCACCGCGTCCCTATGATTAAAGTATAGCACCCAGCAAATTTGTTTAGGGGATCCTAAGTGCCTCAAGATTTTGATGGTCTGTCTACACTTCAACCAGCACTTTATTCCCCTCCAGAAAATGGCATCAAGTTAACAATGCCCACCGCACTGCAAATGCCTCCTCCCACACAGTCCAGCATCATTCTGTGTCTGTGAGTTTTCTGGAAGTGTACGTGCAGGGTTGTAAGACCCTTTAATTGTTTTTCTGGAGGAGGACTGCATACACAGCAATATCTCTAGCATCTGCTTGGATGATGAATTCTGTCTTGGAGTCAGGTTGTTTGAAGACCAGTTCCTCTGCGAACAGTCTCTTGAGCTGTTCAAATGCAGTTTGGCATTTGATCGTCCAATTTCCTTTCCCTGTTCTCAAAAGCTCAGTAATGGGAAGCACTATCTTTGCGAAGGAAAGAAGGAATTGCCAGTAAAAGTTAGCAAACCCGAAAAAGCTTTGCAGTTGCTTGCAGGTTCATGCAGACTGCCATTCTTACACCACCTTTACTTTGGCTGGGTGCATTTCCACTCCTTCACTGGAGATTTGGTGGGAGTGATGGAATTCACATTTAGAAAGCTTTGCATAGAGGTTTGCTTTCAATAATTTCTTAAGTACTTCGCAAACCAATTTGACATGTTCCTCCATGGTCTCAGTGTAGATAAGGATGGTAAACTAGGACCCACTTGTATAAGTGATCATGCAGTATACTGTTTTATCAGTTGCATAAACATGGCAGGGGCTCCCAGGAGGCCAAAAGGCATGACTTTGAACTGGAAACTCCCTAGAGGACAATTGAAAGCGGTCTTCCACTCATCTCCCTCCTTGACTCTTACTCGATAAAAATCTTCTCACAAATCCAATTTGGTAAAAATCTTTCCCTTGGCCAGGTGGGCTGACATGTCCTTCATTAGGGGGAGAGGGTACATATTTTCCATACAGCATTTAATCCTTCAAATCCACACACAGTCTCAAAGATCCATCTTCCTTCTCTTTGAACTGTCCAGGGGCAGTCACGCGACACTTAGCTGGCTGAATGAAACCCCTGGCCAAGTTTTTGTCAATATAACTCCTTAGATCCTTCATTTCTCTGGGAGTCATGGAATACATCTTTGACTTAGGGAGCACCACCCCTGATAGGATTTCTATGGCAGGCAGTGACTCGGTGAGTGTGTATGTGTGTGTGTGTGTGTGTGTGACACTCTCTCACTAAAGGCTTCCATGAGATCCAAGTATTTCTTAGGGATGAGCTGGACTCCGCGTAATTGGAAGGTTGACTCAGCCTTCCATCCTTCCGAGATAGGTAAAATGAGGACCCAGATTGTTGGGGGCAATTAAGCTGACTTTGTAATAATGCCGCTTGGGGGTGTGTGTGAAAGCCCTCATAAGCAGGCATATACATAGAATGAAGGTTACTGCTAAGCTTGTAAGCCGCCCTGAGTCTTCGGAGAAGGGCGGGATATAAATGGAATTAAAATAAAATTAAAAAAATTATTCAGCTGTGACTTTCAATGGTTTGGCAGGTTCACATTCCATCAAAGCAGAGGCAGGTTCCCTTCCTGACCATTCTGTTCAGGGGCGAGGGGCCCCTTTCCTAATCTCATAGTTCTCACCCCAAAATTATAGTCTCAGTCATTCTTGGAATTACCACGAAACAGATAATCTCCCAATGCTGCCCCATCTCTAGTGATACCAGTTCAGTTAGGTATGTTGCTGGGGACCCACCAATCAATAACCTATCAGCCTGCTCAAACTTCATGGTTAGGGGCAATCACTTGGTGCAGATTCCCAACTGAAGTGCAGTTGGAAGGTTGATTAAGCAACACATGCAGCCTGAGTCTATTAGGATGTCTAGGTCTGCCTGAACCCCAGTTTTTGGTACTATAATTTTAGCAGGGATGGCGAAAAGAGGGATGGCTTGACTTTATGAGTCCTTCGGGAGAAGGGCGGTATACAAATAAAATTAATAAATAAAATAATTAATAAACTTACCATTTTTTCAGTCTCACCTTCATAGTCACTGTTGTATAGTGCCAGTAATTGCAGGCGTTCAACTGGAGTTCCATCTCTCCCCCATGGGGGGGGGAGGAGACCTCAATGGCTTGATTTTGATGCGCCCAGTTTGATTTCTCCTGACCCTTTTGTTGTGACTTTTTCTGCTTATAGGTGTTGGCTGTGGTGCTCTTCATCAGAGGAGCTGGTGCCAGACACTCAGCCACATGGTGCCCCATCCCCAGGGGTTGTCCTGGGAGTAGTAGATGATTGCACTCTCTTCTGCATCCTGGGATTCTCCCTGAGTCTTCACTGTCCTTCTGAAAGAATCGGGTAGGTGGTCAGGGCTCAGGATCCCATAGCTCGCTCCACGATAGCCCTCTAACCTGGAGCAGGAAAGTTGTTTTAGGAGAGTTGATTTAAGTGAAACCAACTCTAAACTTTTCCCCAGAGATTCAAGGTAATTAAATGTAGCAATTCCCTCCATTCTATTATGTTACTGATCACATTATCCAATAAGTGCATTTAGCAGTCTTCTTGACAGTTCTTCTCTCCACCTTCAGGGACTGGTGAGAATCCCCTTTGTTCCCACAGGATCATTCTATGTTTAGTCTAATAAAAATAAAAGCACCCTGATCCCCCCCCCCTCTTTATGTGGCAACTGAGAATGAATGATAAAGATGGCATCGGCTAGGTTCATTGTAAAAGTTGACATATATATATACTGCTCAAAAAAATAAAGGGAACAGAATGATAGTGATTGGGTTTGTACCTAATTTTAATATACAATTTAGATTCAGAAGTTTGCTAGGATACAGGCAGGCAACTTACAGTATTGCTGCAGTAATAAGCAATAATTGCTAGTGTACAGAGAGACCTCTCATTAAAACCCTATCAGGTATTATTTCCCAGGCACCCTCACAAAACAGGTTTTCTGAAATCTTTATATAGCAATTCAGTTATTAATAGGCTTTAATATGAGCTTAAGTAAACAATGTTTGTGATTCTTAAATGCTCAAATTTTTGTTGTTGTTGAAGGGATTACTGTCCCTTTACAAGCAGAAGCTGGCTGTATTAAACCAAAGGCCACCAAATTCTTGCAGTAGACCATGCAGTGATACTGGAAAGCCCATTAGCAGGATAGGTGTCCAACCTCTTTCTCTACTCTTTTAGATTACCAGCTGGTGTTTAGACTGTCTTGGTGCTTCAGTATCTACAGTGTCATATGGTACACTTATTCTGAAAAGGAGTAGGTGATATGAATGACACTGAATTTATCTAATCCCATTTAGATTTGAATTTACTTCATTTATATTGGCAGTCATTATCAAAATTGAACCAATCATTTATATGTTATGTGAAGAAATATTGGCTCTGTTCTGCATTTCCTACATTGGCTGTTCCAGTATTATGATGGCAAGTCTTCTCCAAACCTTTGCTATTTCTATTCATTTGCTTTTTCCATTAACTAAAAACATATTCTTATAATTATTCCTTTCTTTCTATCCATTTTTGTTGTAAATCATTTAAGATTGACTAAATATAAGGGGACACAAGATGGAAAAGCTGAGACTTCCATTTCTTGCCTATTCTTAAGAATTCTTACTTGAAAGACCCACATTTCTTGAAAATCATGCAAAAAATAAGTAATTACCAAGCATGAATGAACAAATCAAACAAATAGCTTTTGAAAAATAAGGAGTTGGAATAGGAATATTCTTCATTGGCCAAGTGCTATTGGACACACAAGGAATTTGTCTCCAGTGCATAAGCTCTCAGTGTACATACAAACAGCAAAGTGGTAAGTTATTGATCATAAATCACAAGATACAAACAAGGGATAAATCATACACCAATAGGAGAGGCTAGTAGGAAAGATGAGAAGAATATCTTTAGGCATTAGACAATGCTGTACGAATTGGGTGTTTAAGCAGAGTGATGGCATGGGGGAGTGGGGAGGGACTCTGTCTAGTTATTTTGGCATGCAATGTCCTATAGCAGCATCCTGAGGGGAGAAGTTGCAACAGTTTATGTCTAGGATCTGAGGGGTTTGTAGATATTTTCTCAGCTTTCTGACAGTGTACAGGTCCTCAATCAAAGAGAGGCTGATTGCAATTGTACAATGTAAATTTTTAGATGTCTACTCCTATTCTTCAGGAGTATAAAAGATTAAAAGAGATAAAAATAGATTAAAAGAGAATCTTTTCACTTACCATCCACAGAGAAAACCTTACTCCAATAAATAAATACTCACAAAGAAGTAACTCTAAAATACACTGCATGAGGAAGGTCTGTTGATATAGAAACACTATACTAATTGAAAAATACAGGGATTTTCCCCAGGTAATTAAAATTAGTTTACTGGGGAAAAAGAGAAAGAGCTAAGCATTGGGGATGGGGGGGGGTGTCACCTTTTATTTAATTTGTTGATGCTCTCATGCATACATTATTTTAACTTTATCTTCTGCAGTATTATGTCTCTTCATCAACTTCAAGTCTGTTTCTGCATTGAATTTAATGGAATTTACTTTTCATAGAAGAGCTTACTTATATATCCTCTCTTCAAATCCTGATCTTATATCAGTGGATAAGAGTTAGTTCCAAATAAGATACTCTCCTTCAGTCAGAAGGGGGGAAAGATAGATTTCTCTGCATATCCAAGATTCCCCTTTTCAACCCAGCAACCAAAAAGGGAAGTCCACTATACAGTTGTATAATAAAACCATGTTCTTCTACTGTACCATCAGCAGGGCAGAAAAAAAACACATTGCAATTGTAAATGTAGACTAGCTTCATATTTGATTTAATTTTATATCAGATTTGTTTTTCTTCTGGCCCAATAACTTCTGGAATGTATCCCTCATATTCACCCCTAATTACAGTATCATGTGAAATTGCTCTATCTATTTAAAATATTTGTATTCCACTTTTTTGCAATAAGATCTAAACATCTCATAAATTAAATTATTAAGCATTCATCATACAGTATTTAAGTAACAGCATACTTAGAAAGATTTAAAAAAATAAACATCTAAGATTCATTGAACCATGCCAGCAATAGCAGTGGCAACAAAGTCAGTCACTAAGGCCAAATGATTTTCAGCTAACAATTTTACAATGAGAAACAACCAAATGCTGGTTTCTGTATGACTAACAGAGGAAAGTCTAGTTGTTCTCATGATTTGAGCAGATTCATGAGGAATTGGATATCCTTTGGACAAAGTTAAGGGATTTAAAGATTGTAAATCATTTTTACTTTACATCAATTCTAGTAATTTCAGGTATTTTTCAGTGCAGAATTTGTTACTAAAATCTGTGTGGAAATAAAGACAAAGCAGTGCTTTTTTTGTCATAGAACACACCAGAACGGCATTCTGGCACCTTTTTTGATGGATTTTCTAAGTTTTAAAAGTAACTTTTGAAAATTTGATGTTTGGTCCACGTGGACTTGAATCACCCTGTCGAGCGTAGCAGATCAGCAAAAAATAAAAATAAAAATTCAAAGTGAGCTCAACTGTTGCTTCCTCTCTTTGCCAGAATAGGTTATCTCATTGTTGGTCCATTCTTTGGAAAGTTTCATTCCCATTTTCGTTCCAACTTTTCTACAAGGTGTACAGCCAAGTTTCATTTTGCAAACACAGAGCCATTCATTTTTCCAGCAAAAATCTTTTTTTTGATCATAGGCCCAGCAGTCCAGCCAGTCATTTGTAGTTTGGCTTTGTTTCTAAAGATCAGATTCAGAAATATCAACACGCCTTGTGTTTGACATGTCTGGCCTAAAGGATGAGGGAATTATACAGACCCACTGGGAAAAGGCAAGAAGTCCATTTCATTGGCAGCTGATTTGATTCCTCCAATCTGTGATAAGAAGTTTAGATAAAGGAGAGCAGGCAAAAGAATAACTTATTTTCACTCATGTCTGAAGCACACATGCAAAATGTTAAAATCTCATTTTTGAAGGATATTGAGCACCACACATTTTTCACATCATTGTACGTCTTCATTATCATTATGTAATAAATATTCTTTGTGTGGTGGACTTCACCATTTCCTTTATCAAATGGCTTCATTATTGGGATATTTTTCTGCCTTATAAACGAAGATATTGTTCCTATTGCATTTTGAATCAATAGGAAACAGGTTTTGACATCCTTCAGGTGTCTGAAAAGTACTCCTATGTTCTATGTTCATATTTTTCCAAGACTAAACATGCCTAATTATCTCAGTCTATCTTCATAAGATTTAATTTCTAATCTAAATGATTCTAGATTTTTCTTCCTTTAATTCTCCATATCTTTCATAAAATGTTATGCCCCAAATTGGACACAGTACTTGTCTGACTGAAGGAGAATATATTGGAACTCCTAATTCAGGCATGGAGTCTAAAATTACATATGTTATGCTGAATTGCTGACTCATATATGCCTTGAAGTCAGTTACAGTCCCATCCAGCCCAATTTGCTAATTGGAATGTCATGGAGCACTTTGTCAAATACTTTGCCGAAATCCAACTATATTACAGTATGTCCACAATGTTCTCCTGATCGAATAAGGAAAATGCCTATTCAAAAACTGAAATAAGATTAATTTGTAGAGACTGATGCGGTGGCTCAGTGGGTTAGGACGCTGAGCTTGTCGATCAGAAGGTCGGCAGTTTGGCGGGTCGAATCCTGAGTGCCGCATAACAGAGTGAGCCCCTGTTACTTGTCCCAGCTTCTGCCAACCTAGCAGTTCGAAAGCACATAAAAATGCAAGTAGAAAAATAGGGACCACTACGGTGGGAAGGTAACAGCGTTCCGTGCGCCTTTGGCGTCTAGTCATGCCGGCCACATGACCACGGAGACGTCCTCGGACAAGCGCTGGCTCTTCGGCTTTGAAACGGAGATGAGCACCGGCCCCTAGAGTCGGAAACAACTAGCACGCCATGTGTGGGGGAACCTTTACCTTTACCTTAGAGACTTTAGCATCTACTGTTATTTACACAGCATCGTGTCAACTAAATAACTGAGTTTTGTGAAATTTGAAAATGAATTAATTTCATAGGGCATTAACTTTTGTAGACTGCAGCCCCAATCTGTAAATAACTAGGGATACATGAGAACTGAAGCCAGCAAGGCCAGAAGCAATGGACAAGAAAGAAGAACATTATCAATACTCTGAGCAAACGCCTTCAATATCCAAGGTTGAAGAAAAATGGGGAGCAGTTTGTTATTGCATATGGTTGGCAAGCAATACCAGAGATACAGAGACTCTGGAACTGAAAATGTTTAGATTCAGCTGCAGTAGTTAATATTTGGCATTATAGGAGCTGCTTTCTCATACATAAAGAAAACAATTTGAACTTTTGTCATTCAATATTTTACAACCAAGTTCATGAGAGCAAGATAATGTACTTAAAAATCAATTTATTGCAATGCTCTGGCAAGTGTATACACAATACAGTGGAATTAAACAGCAACGAAATAAAAATAAGTTTCTGCAAAATTAATTAAATAGAAATGAAGGTTATTTCTTTGGCATGAGCGTGTGCACATACACACACATGTATATAAACATTTGCTGACTTCCAGATAAGGCCTCAGAATTTTGAAGTGTAGTATTGGAAACCAAGGAAGAGGTGCCTTTAGCTTTCAAAATTTAAAAAAAATTGCACAACAACTCATAGTATAAGGTTTGCTAATGGTTTAAGTTATGGACACACTATGTAATTTGGGATATCTCAATTGATGTGATAGTTACATCCATGAAATGTTGGACTTCAGCTGGTCTTACCCTATTTTCCACTTTCTTACCCAGTGATTAATGCAGTAGGAACTTATTAATTCATGGATCTTTTTTTCCCTCTTTAAAAAACTGCATCTAAGCCTTTTCTGATTTTAGAAAAACTTTCAGTGTACT
Organism: Vipera ursinii; assembly: GCF_947247035.1. Lineage (NCBI taxonomy): Eukaryota > Metazoa > Chordata > Lepidosauria > Squamata > Viperidae > Vipera > Vipera ursinii. Next base: position 25,841,415 of record NC_139521.1, on the reverse strand, counting down.
TTGGAAACATCTCAGTTTAAAATGTTTCATTAGTTCTAAACAATTATTGATTGATTTTCCAAAATTTATTATTTTGTGATTTTATTCATTAGTATTTCCATTCTTATGTACTACAATGAATTACATGAATTACATGAGCTGATTGACTTATGTCATAACCAAACGTAATAAATGTTACAGTACTTCCTGGACTGAATTTACAGAATCAATTATTTAGCTTTACCTATTTTTAAAATAATATTTCTAAGGTGATCAGATTCACAGAAAATAGAATTTTTACATTTTCGTAACTGCAGAAAAAGTGAATGGATTGCTATTCATCATTTAAAGTCAACTGTACAACATAGCAATAGCAATAGCACTTAGATTTATATACTGCTTCACAGTGTTTTACAGCCCTCTCTAAGCAGTTTACAGAGTCAGCATATTGCCCCCAACAATCTGGGTCCTCATTTTATAGACCACGGAATGATGGAAGCCTGAGTCAGCCTTGAGCCAGTGAGACTCAAACTGCCAAACTGCTGGTAGCCGGGAGTCAGCAGAAGTAGCCTGCCATACTACATTCTAGCCACTGCAGCACCAGGGCTCTACATACTATGGCAAACACAATATAATCACTATGTTTTAATATTAAGAATTTTTCATCCTAGGTTTTGTAGTTTGCAGCAATAACTACATATTATGTTAAAAAGAGGTGATCACCTTGATGAATTACTTTATATTGATCTGATTAAGTGAATCATCTTCAAAATTTAATATTGAAAGAAAAAAAAATGAATTTGCTATGTAATGAAAACTTGTTGTTAGTTGCGAAGTCATGTCCGACCCATCGTGACCCCATGGACAATGTTCCTCCAGGCCTTCCTGTCCTCTACCATCATTCTGGAGTCCATTTAGGCTCATGCCTACTGCTTCAGTGACTCCATCCAGCCACCAATGAAAACTTACTGAGTAGAAAAACAAGCTTGCCAAAGAAATTACAATGGGGAACCAGGAAATTGTAGCATAAAGGGAGGATGTAAGATAAACACGTAGGCAAAAAATTTGGATCTTCAGAGTGGGAAAAGGAAGAACATAAGCTGTAAAAGCAGTTGCAAGAGAAAATTAAATGAATGGCATAATAGGAAAAGTGGCTGAATGAGATAACAAGAAAAGCAGATTAAACTTAAAAAGAGGAAAAAACCTATTGCTCTAAGAAGCCATAAAATTATCTCCAAAAGTCAAAACAAAGATATTATTAATGTACATGTGATGTATAATTTAGTATGTAGTAGGAAATATGTAGGAGGCAGTTGGAAAGAGTATAACATCACAGTACCTCAGCCAATGGGGAACAAGGAGGGATGTGGTGGCTGGGACAGGGTTGTATAAAGAAGGGAATATTTTTGGTTGAAACTTTGGAGAGAACCAAGCTTTGATAGCTTCTCTCCCTGCATATTGCAATAAACGAAACAAAAGGCCTTCACTGTGTCTTGGCTGATTATTGGTCAGGTGAGCTTGCCTCTGATCATGAAGGAAAGTAGCCAGGAGCACATAACAGTCTTGGGCGCTCCTCCAGGATTTGCATCAGTTCCATCATTGGCAGCTAGGGATATCCGAAAGGGAGGGCATACCTGGGTAAGTTTTTCCAAGCCCTAAAGGTCAGATTGCCCCTGCTGCACAAAAATGGAATCTGAGAACAAGACAAAAAGGCAGGACTCAGTGTAAAGCTAAGGGAAAGTCAGCCGAGTCGAGGAAGGACTTCAACTCAGCCTGACAGGTAAGTTACAGAGGGGTATCCATGGCAATAACAGTTTGAAAAGGAGGGATGCCTCCCTGGCCAGTGTGCCGGCCAATAAGGGGGAAAAGGAATGAACTCTCTTAGGGAGATAGCAATCCCTTAGGGAGATTGTTGAAGTATTGGAAGTCAATGCCTTAAACAAGGCACTTGGACAGAGGAAGGATGATACATTACAGTGTATATCTGGCCTAAGTACATGTTTGACCAACCAACAAAGTATATTGGGCTTCTCAACTTGGAAAAAAAGTTACATCAAAGTAGTGAAAGAGCAAATCGAAATAAACATATAACAGAGAGCTCCAAGATTCCTCGTTCCCAATAGAATGGCAGTGTCCCAATAAGGAACTGAGGGGCCTGACATACTGCCCCCCCTAATGAAGTAAAAGTCACCTGGAGAGACAGAAAATAATAAAGTGGAGAGAAAACATAATGATTAATCAGGTTATCTGGGTAAAGGGCATGAAATCATTTGAGCAGCCTAGGGGCTCTAACATGTTTCTTGTGAACCCATTTGTTTTCGGATGCTGGAAGATTTTCCCAAGCTACCAAGTACTGGGTGGTTCCATGGTGTTTATGTGAGTCTAAGATTTCTTTCATTTCAAAATGTTGCTCCCCCTTTACCATGATGGGTTTTGGTGCTGTGGGAGCTACTGGCCATAAAGGCGAGATTATTTCAGTTTTCAAAAGACTGCAATGGAATACAAGGTGGATTTGCCTTATGGCTTTGGGGAGTTCTAATTCCACTGTGACTGGGTTTGTGATGTGTTTGATTTGGAAGGGTCCCACAACTTTTGATCCCAGTTTCCTAGAAGGTTGTAGGGATTGCAGGAATTGAGTTGACAGGTATACTCGATCTCCAGTGTGGGATGATTTGGGTTCCATTCTTTTTCTTATCTGCCTGTACTTGTAGGCTGCTCTGGCCTTGTCTAAAGATTTTCTGACAACTGGTCAAGTATTCTGCAGCTGATTCATCCATTCCTTCAGGGAAGGGATTCTGGGTTCATTGGTTGGCAACTCAGGCATTGGGTTGAACTCTTTCCTGGTAGCCACCTGAAAAGGGGTAGAATGGAATGGAATGGAATGGAATGGAATGGAATGGAATGGAATGGAATGGAATGGAATAGAATAGAATAGAATAGAATAGAATAGAATAGAATAGAATAGAATAGAATAGAATAGAATAGAATAGAATAGAATAGAATAGAATAGAATAGAATAGAATAGAATAGAATAGAATCTGGAAGGGACTTTGAAGGTCTTCTGGTCCAGCCCCCCACTCAGAAGAACCTTTTAGACAAGTGACTGTCCAGTCTCTTCTTAAAAATCTCCAGTGATGGAGCGCCCACAATTTCTGAAGGCAAGCTATCCACTGGTTAATTGTCCTCATTGTTAGAAACTTTCTGCTTAATTCCAGGTTGCTTCTCTCTTTGATCAGTTTCCAATCAGTTTCTTGTCCTGCCTTCCGGTGCTTTGGAGAATAATTTGACACCCTCTTCTTTGTGGCAGTGTCTCAAATACTGGAATACTGCTATCATGTCACCCGTTTCTTCTTTTCTTTAGACTAGCCAAACCCAAGTCCGCAGCGTTATTCATATATTTTAGTTTCCAGGCCTTGGATCATCTTAGTTGCTCATCTCTGAACTTTTTCAACATCTTTTTTGTAATAGGCTGACCAAAATTGGTTGCAGTATTCCAGGTGTGGTCTTACTGGGTATAAAGCGATACTAATACTTTGTGTGACCTTGATTCTATGCCTCTGTTTATACAACCCAGGATTGTAATAGCTTTTTTGGCTGCTGCTGCACACTGCTGGCTCATAATCAAGTGATCATCCACTAGGACTCCAAGATCCTCTCAGTTACTGTTTTTGAGCCAGGTCTCACCTAATCTGTACTTATATCTTTAATTTTTCCTGCCTAAATCTAAATCTTTGTTTTTCTCCACATTAAAACTCATTTTGTTGGATAGGGCCCATTGTTCAAGTTTGTCAAAATCTTTTTGAATCCTGAGCTTGTCTTCTGGGAGTGTTGGCTATTCCTACCAGTTTCGTGTCATCTACAAATTTGATGAGTTTCCCTTCTATTCCCTCAGCTAAGTTGGTGATTAAGATATTGAAGAGTACTGGGCCTAAGACGGAACCTTGTGGTACCCCACTGTTTACTTCCCCCCATGTGGATGTAGTACCATTGAGGACTACTTATTGAGTACGGTTTGTCAGCCAGCTACAAATCCCTCTGGTGGTGATGTTGTTTATTCTACCATGTTCTAGCTTACTAAGCAGTAGATTGGGGTCTACTTTGTCGAATGCCTTACTGAAATCTAAGTATACTATTTCCACAGCATTTCGCTGGTTTACTAATATGGTCAATTTATCAAAGAATGAAATAGGATTGGTTTGGCATGATCTGTTTTTAACAAACCCATGCTGGCTACCCGTTATAATTTTGTTTGCTTCTAGTTGTTCACAAATCTGTTTTTTTATTATCTTTTCCAGGATCTTCCCAGGTATTGATGTTAGACTGATTGGTCTGTAATTTCCTGGGTCTGTTTTTTTTCCCTTTCTTGAAGATGGGAACCACATCAGCTCTTTTCCAATCTCAGGTACTTCCCCAGTGCTCCAGGATTTTTTAAAGATATGGTGCAATGGTTCTGAGATAACATCTGCCAGCTCCTTCAGAACTCTGGGATGTAATCTGTTGGGTCCTAGTAATTTATATTTGTCAAGATCGGCTAGGTTTTCTCTTACCATTTTCTTGCTTATTTTAATTTTTGTTTCTAGTTTGTCTTTGGCAGTATTTTTTTTGGTATGTTGGGCTATAATTTCTTTTTGTGTGAAGACTGATGCAAAGAATGAGTTAAGCAGCTTTGCTTTCTCCCTTTTGCTTCTTACTTCCTAGCCATCTTCTCTCATTAGTGGACCTACAGTTTCCTTGACTTTCTTCTTGTAATTAATATGTTGAAAGCAACTTTTTAAATTATCCTTGATTTATGTTGCAAGTCTTTGTTCATTCTGAGCCTTTGCTTTCCTGACTTCATCTTTCCATGTTCTGCTGTCTGCTGATAATTGGCCTTAATTATGTGTCCCTCTTTCCATTTTTTGTACTTGTCCTTTTGTCTTTCAGTTTGTCTGAGAGATCTTTGTGCAGCCATGCTGGTTTCTTCTTGAATTTCTTGTTTTTCTTATTCAGTGGTGTTGTACTGGACTGGGCTTTTATGATAACATTTTTCAGCACACTTCTTGGGTTGTTTTCCCCTTTAGGATTTTCATCCATAAGATCTTTCCTCTCTGAGTTTGTTAAAGTTAGCTCTTTTGAAGTTTAAGACATTGGTTGGATTTTTCATTGCTAGTGTTTGCATTATATTAAATTCCAGTATGATGTGGTCACTTTCACCCAAGATTCCTGCAATTTCAATTCCCCCTATCACTTCTTCTCTATTTGTAAGGATTAAGTCCAGTATAGCTTTACATTAGTTCCTTCCTCCACCTTTTGGGTGACAAAGTTGTCGGCTAGGTTGGTTAGGAATCTGATTGATCTCCCGCTCACTGCAGAATTTGTCTCCCAGTTGATATCTGGATAATTGAAGTCTCTTATTACTACTGTGGTATGTTTCCTATATACATTTGTTAACTGGTTGGCGAAGAGTTCATCTATTTCTTCAGATTGATTGGGTGGCCTGTAATATACCCCTATGGCAATGTCACTTTTTTAAACTTTTATATTGACCCCTATGCATTCTGGAGGGCTTTTATCTTTGATCATGTGCATTTATGTAAATATGTAATGTTCTCTTACATATAGTGCGACACCCCCTCCTCTTTTTGTAGTTCTGTTTCTTTTGAACAATTTGTATCTATCCATCAGTCCATTCCAGTCATTGGTTTCATCCCACCAGGTTTCTGTAATGCCAACTATGTCATACCCACCCTTGTATACTATTCCTTCTAGTTCACCCTGTTTGTTCCCCTAGCTTTGAGCATTTGTATATAAAAATTTAAGACTTTTATGTCTGTCCATGGGTATGTTTCCTGGCTCTCCTGATTGTTTGATTTTTTTCTTTTTTCTTATCACTTCCTACCTCATTGTTTGATTTGTTTTCTTGGGATTTATGATTGGTTTTGTGTTCTAGAAGATTCTAATGATTAGTCACCCTTCCCCCTCAAATTTAGTTTAAAGCCCTTCTAATGAGTTGAGCCAGTCTTTTTCCAAGTACATTTTTCCCTGTTTTCGTGAGGTGCAGTCCATCACTTGCCAAGAGTCCTTTCTTGTAGGAAATGCAGTCAATTGTCCAGGAAACCAAAGTTTTCTTGGTGACACCAATCCTTTAGCCAGTGGTTTATTTCTGGAATTCTTTTTTCCCTCAATGGGGGTTGGCCTTTCATAGGGATTACTGATGAGAGCACTACTTGTGTCCTAGCTCCTTAATGTTATTGCCTAGTTGCTTATAGTCTCTCAGTATTGTGCTCAGATTCTTTGTTGTGTCTTTCATACCAATGTGATGGAGTAGGAGAGAGTAGTAATCTGTAGGCCTAATTATTTTGCTTAGGTTCTCAGCCATGTTTTTGATTTTGGCTCAAGGGAGACAACATACCTCCCCGGACTGTATATCCGGTCTGCAGATGGTTGATTCTGTTCCTTTGAGAATAGAATCTCTTATCACCAGCACTCATCTTCTTTTGGGGGGGCAGTCTGCAGTGCTTTTCTGTTTCTCTCAGGGGTGTTTGTTGATGTGGCTTTTTAAGCAATATTTGGTGTTGCTTCTTTGCTAGGTGTCTGCATGTTTTCTTTGAGGGGGAGGTTGTGAGTCTGTGTATTTCCATCTAGGGGGAGAAATCAATTGCTCAGTTTTAATGGGGCTGCTTCTGGTTGGATTACATTGGGCTGTTGGGCTTTGTTAGATGTATGCTGCTGCTTCCTTTGATTGTTGGTTGTGTTTCCTTCTATGTGTGACATACCTCCATTTGTCTTCCTCCAAGGGTTTATCAGTAGGGTCAAATCCTCTGGGAGTTATTTGTCCATTGTTTGGTTCAGTTTGGATATAGCTTTGTTGTGTAGGTTGGAGTTTGGCTAGAGTTGCCTCTAGATCCCTTACTTTTTCCTCTTCAGAACTTTGAAGTGAATTGGACCCCCTTGTCCTATATTATGCGACATGGGGCCCCATGTAGGTGATAGATATGGTGGAGGAACAGTTTTGCTAGAATCTTTGCAGTTTGGATCCTTTGGCAGGGAATAAAATGGACCTGTTTTGAAAACAGGTCTGTCACTACCCAAATAATGGTGTTTCCCACGCTTTCTGGTAGCTCTACGATAAAATCCATAGTTTACATTTAATGCATTTATAATTTGGCTGTTCTTTTAATATAAGCACATACATGGAGCATGTATTGCATACCACAATACTATCTGTCACCTGTTCCATGAATTTATTGTTTGAATATCCTTCTTTTATGGTTGGTGGATGTGCTTTGCTGTTAGCCATGCTTCTACCTTCTCTGTTCTAGGTAAATATGCCTGTTTTTTTTCTATTCTATGTTTTGCAAATCAAAATAACATCTGTTTCTTTTTCAAAGAGTCTGCTGTGCGGTTAGTGTTCACAGTCCCCAGCCTGCTGGTCTGCTCCTGCTCACAGTCCCTGATCTGCTGGTCTGCTTCTGTTTGCAGTCCCCAGTCTGCTGCCATTCACAATACCTGGTCTATTGCTGTTTGCAATCCCTGGTGTTGGAAATGGAATTAAAACACCAACAAAATTGGATTGGTAAGAAAATAGTATTTTTCTGCAGAAAATAGAAAAGTGGTTTGCAAAGTGTGGTGGATCTGAGTCGAGACTTCACACAGCAAGTTCCCAAGAAATGGACCACACGTGAGCCACTTTCAGGAGTCATTTTTGTACCTCCTGTCCTTTCCCTCCCCTTTGGTCCTATTGGATAGGCCTGCAGAGGTTACAATCTATCAGAAGCACCTAACTGGCATACATTATTTCTGCCTTTGTCTGCTCAGGTCGCCTCAACAACTGACATACTACCATATATGGGCATGTTTTTGTTCCAGTAAAAATTCAGTTTTTTTATTGAAAAGTTTTAAGATACATTTTTAAAAAATATAAACTACCTCCCTCCCCCACCCCTCCACCTTACCCTCCCTTACCCTCCCCCCCCGACCTCCCAGAGCTGAATACAGGGTATAAACTTTACAAACTTAAGCTAAAATATGCTAACAAACTAAAAAAACCACATTAAATTCTCTCACACTTTAACTCCCCTTAAACATAACTAAATTACCGTACTAACAAATGAATAACTAATAATACATCATATAAAACTAATACTTATTCAAATTTATTTATTTATTTATTTATTGAATTTCTATACCGCCCTTCTCCCAAAGGACTCATGCTAAATTAAACTTTTTAGTCCCATATTTATTCTGAATATATTCGATCCATCTTCTCCATTCCACAATGTATCTCTGTGCGATTGTTCTTTCAAATATGCTGAAATCTTTGCCATTTCTGCCAGGTTTGAAACTTTTAAAGTCCACTCTTCTATAGTAGGCAGTTCCTCCTTCTTCCAATATTGCGCTACTAAAAGTCTTGCTGCCGTAATTAAATTCAACATCAATTTAGTATCTATGACAGTACAATCTGTAATGATACCCAACAGAAATAACTTTGGAGAAAACCTTATCTTTTTCTTAAATATCTTCTGCATGTTCCACCAAATTTTAATCCAAAAAGCTTTGACTTTTTTACAAGTCAAATATGTACAATATATGTCAAAATATACAAATATATGATAATACGTTGCATCCTCACAACCACACCTCCAACATTTAGGCTGGCAGTTCAGATACATACTTGCTAATTTTTTAGGATCTAAAATTCACAGTTTGTTCTTTGGTTTTGGTGCACTCCTCCTATTTATTTTTAAAACATCCTTTTTCCTTGAACTGTTTCCCTCAAATTCCCTCCTTTTCTTTTTATGTCATTTTAAAAATAAAGTTAAAGAAACTTTTGGAGATTGTTCTATATTTCTTGTTCCCTTTCACATTCCACCATAATGGTCCCTTCCATCAGTTTTAAAATTTCTACTTTCTTAAAGTTTAGGTTTTCATAGCCTGAAGTTTGATTCTTTAAGGATTTATCCACTTTTACTATTAGCATGGTTTACTTTTTCCCTGTTGCATTTCTATCATAAAACCCTAGGACCTTATTATTAAATTCCCGTTGTCCTTTTTCATTCCATACACACCACTGATCTACTCTCATACTAACTATTGTTGTAACCAAGGACAGGCAGAGCGCATAGAGTCCTGCCATTCTTGCCATGTTTTAAACCTCTTCCCTGTTTTTAAGTTTATACATTTCTTCTCTTTTGGAACCTCGAAATAGTCTGGTACCAAATTCTCAATGACTACAATGTTACACTCTTGTTTGCAATAACTGTCAGCTAGTCCACAGTCTACACAATGCTGACAACAACAATTCCTTCAATTCTCTTAGGTATTATTTTCTATCAGTGTGTCCTGCACACAGACATAAAAACATAAAAAAATAAAACAACAACAAAAATCTGCAGTTTACTGTTTCTTTCACAGTCTGGAGTGGGGGAGAAACACACACACACACACACACACACAGACAGACACAGGATCAACATATCCACACATCCATTCATACTGCTTGCATAAACACTTTCACATACAGATATTTCATTTCAAACTTTCTCTTGACAAACCAATAACTATTATTATAATTTCAAGGAGCTGTTCAAAATCCAATGGGCTTTTTTTGGATTGGTGTAATAAGGCCTTTTTATTAATTATTATTATTAGACAGACACACACACTCCACACTCCTCTAATAAAAATGGACTATATATTACCTGGGATCCAACAGGCATATAAACGTCTTTTTATTAATCACTATGTTTAGTGCTTGACATAGCCAATTTTTAAAACTTCCATATTTTGAGCAAAATGCACTAGTGCTTTTAACAGGATTTCTTGGCCACTCAAAATAACAATATTGAGTCATGGTACTTTTACTCTTATCCCAGGTATATTTTCCAGATGAATCCATCCCATCCAGCTAACATTTAAACAGCAATACTTTATCATAATACTTTTACTTTTACCCCAAGTATATAGTTTATCCTGTCAAGCTTGCCCTCAAATGAAGTAATTAAAACTACCCAACCGTGGCCACAGAGTTCCTTCATCTATTTGTTTTTGTCCCCAAATAAAATAACAGTATTGAATCATCAGGACTTTATCTAAATCTTTTGCCATTCTACTATAAGGAGGATGATTCCATCCAGCCAGTATCTTCCCCAGGGGACTGTGAGGTGGGATGAAAACATTATTTCCCTTTCCCACATCTTTATCTCCTTGTCCCTGGCCTTGGGAGTCCCCTCTTTGATCCTTTTGTGGACTCTTGGAAGGTCTATTACCCATCAGTGGTTACCATCTGGTTCTTTTATCCTTACCAACCTAGTGAGACCATCTTACACTTCACCACGCTGCTTCCTCCTTTTCACTCAGGAGTCCGTTCTCACTTTGCCTTGCCAGCCCTTATGGCCCTTGGAGTGTCTCATTAACCCTCTCACAGATCTCAGATTCACACCATCCTACCCACCCAGCCGACCGCCTAGGTTTTATTCCTTGGTTTACCCCAAGTTTTACTCACATAGGTTCGTGCATGAAGTTTCCCGGTCCTTGTCCTGGTAATTCTCTGGTCCCCTCTCCTCTGTTCTTACCAATCACTATTTGATTTGTGGGTCTGGCTCTGTTCCGCTTCCTCAACCTGTGACTGCAACCTTGGACCGTTGAAATTAATGGGGCATGCCTTCCTCGGTTGACCTCATCTCCCGAAGATTGCAGGAACAGATGCCCGAGGCCCCATGTTGGGCGCCACGTTGTTGGAAATGGAATTAAAACACCAACAAAATTGGATTGGTAAGAAAAGAGTTTATTTTGCAGAAAATAGAAAAGCAGTTTGCAAAGCGCAGTGGATCCAAGTCAAGACTTCACACAGCAAGTTCTCAATCAACACGAGCCATGTTGAGCAGTCATTTTTTTTATTGAAAAGTTTTACAATACATTTTTTAAAAGATAAACTCCCTCCCTCCCCCTCCCCTCCCCCTTACCCCCCTTACCCTCCCCCCCTGACTTCCCAGAGCTGAATACAGGGTATAGACTTTACAAACGTAAACTAAAATATGCTAACAAACTAAAAAAAACACATTAAATTCTATCGCACTTTAACTCCCCTTAAACATAACTAAATTACTAACAGTGAATAACTAATAATACTGTTAAGGTATAAATCACCTTAGTAGAGGGCGAAGGACCGTGCTTCAGAGAATGCATGATGTGCATGAAGGAAGGAAATAAAACACGACGCATAATCTTACTAAATACCTTTTAATTACAAAAATATAAAAACTAAAATATAAAAACTAAATATATATTATAAAGAGAGCTAGCTGACTACATCCTAACGTAACAGACAGTAACAGCAAAATGAAAGACAATAAAGAAAACACTGTGAGAACTTTTTCTAGACATGCGCACTAAACAGACTGAAACCATAACATAACTAGTCATATGGGATTCACTATGGTTACCAGATAAGTTATCACAACAGGTGCAGAAAGCAGGGGAAATGTACAGGTAGAAATGAACTTTTCTGACGAACAAAAAAAACGTGCAGTGACAAATACATCATATAAAACTAATACTTATTCAAATGCTAAATGAAATTTTTAGTCCCATATTTATTCTGAATATATTCGATCCATCTTCTCCATTCCACAATGTATCTCTGTTGCGTTTGTTCTTTCAAATATGCTGAAATCTTTGCCATTTCCGCCAGGTTTGAAACTTTCAAAGTCCACTCTTCTATACAGTAGTAGGCAGTTCCTCCTTCTTCCAATATTGCACTACTAAAAGTCTTGCTGCCGTAATTAAATTCAACATCAATTTAGTATCTATGACAGTACAATCTGTAATGATACCCAACAGAAATAACTGTGGAGAAAACCTTATCTTTTTCTTAAATATCTTTTGCATATTCCACCAAATTCTAATCCAAAAAACTTTGACTTTTTTACAAGTCCACCATATATGATAATACGTTGCATCCTCAGAACCACACCTCCAACATTTGGGCTGCAGTTCAGATACACACTTGCTAATTTTTTAGGGTCTAAATGCCATCTATAAAACATTTTATAAAAATTCTCTCTTAAATTTTGAGCCTGTGTAAATTTTACATTTCTGACCCAAATCTTTTCCCAAGTATCCATTGTTATAACCTCCTGAAAGTTCTGGGCCCACTTTATCATACAGTCTTTAACAAGTTCCGTTTCTGAGTCAATTTCTATCAGTGCATTATATATACTTCTTATATGTGCTTGACCTTGATCTCTAATTTGTTTTATCAAATTTCCATCAGTTATCGAGATACCAATTTTCTGATCTTCTTTCCATCTTGCTTGTAACTGCCCATACTGGAACCAAGTTTGTACTATCTTTTCTTCTTTTAAAATATTATATGACTTTAATTGCCATACATTCCTTTCTATCCTTAAAATTTCTTTGTATGTAATCACGTCATGTTTAAATCCCACATTTATATTTTCTATTGCATGTTTAGGTATTGCCCAAATTGGTATTTTATAGTTTAACTTATGTCGATATTTTTTCCATACTCGCAACAGAGCATACTTCAATATATGTATCTTAAAAACATTATCTACCTTCTTATCATACAATAAGTATGATAAGAACCAAATAACAAATCATAACCCTCAATATTCAATAATCTCCCTTGTGTTAGATTAAACTAATCACTAATTGATGATAAAGCAGCAGCCTCATTATATAGTTTAAGATTAGGCATTTTAAGACCACCTCTTTCATGTATATCTTGCATTATCTTAAATTTAACTCTTGGTCTTTTCCCTGCCCAAACAAATTTATTAATACCTTTCTGCCATTCCTCCAAATTTGAATCTTTTTTAAGTATAGGTATCATTTGAAACAAAAATAAAAATTTTGACAAAACATTCATTTTTACTGCTGCAATTCTTCCCAACTAACTCTTTTTGTATTTTTAACCATAACAATTCATAATTATTTTTGTATAATTTTACATTTGAAGCTGAAAGATATACCCCCAAATATTTAATCTTTTTAATTATTTCAAATCCCGTTAGCTCTTCTAAAACAACCTTTTGTTCTATGGTCATATTTTTAGACAATATTTTAGTTTTTTGCGTGTTTATCTTAAATCCAGAAACTTTTCCATATAACGTTATTATCTCCATCAATTCTACAACTGAGTAAGTCGGTTGACTTAATGTAATAACCAAGTCATCTGCAAACGCTCTCAATCTATAATCTTGATCTCTTATTTTAATTCCCTTAATTTTATTTGAATCTCGTATCTTAATAATATTTCCAATGTTAAAACAAACAACAAAGGTGACAACGGACACCCTTGTCTTGTACCCTTTTCAATATTACATGTTTCTGTCAAACTACCATTAACTATTATTTGAGCTGTTTGCTTCTGATATATTGCCCTAATAGGTTGTAAAAAATTATCCCCAAACTCCATTTTCTCCAGTGCCTTAAATAAAAATTGCCAGTCCAATTGATCAAAAGCTTTTTCAGCATCCAAAAAGATCAGCGCTTCAGAGACCTGGTTATTTCTTTCCAAAAATTCCAGTAAATCTACAATATGACTCACGTTATTCTTCATTTGTCTGCCACTTATAAATCTTGTTTGGTCACTATGAATCATTTGCTGCATTACCTTCATTAATCTATTTGCTAAAAATTTTGCAAATATCTTATAATCAGTATTTAAAAGCGATATTAGCCTATAATTTTTAGCTTGGGTAATATCTTGATCTTTCTTCGGAATCAGCGATATAAAGGCTGTTTTCCATGATGGAGGCACTTCTCCTCCCAATTGAATTGTTCTAAATAGTTCTCTTAAAGGTTCCACCATTTCTAACTGTAAATCTTTATAATAGACGGGAGTCAAACCATCTGTTCCTGGTGCTTTCCCCACCTTTAATTGTTTAATTGCTAAAATAATTTCTTCATCATTTATCAATTGATTCATCCCTTCCTTTTGCTCTTGTGTAAGAACAGGGATATTAACTTCTCGTAAATATCTATCTATATCTACATCTTGAATCTTATCCCTAACATACAACTTAGAATAAAACTCAACAAAAGCCTTTTTAATAAGATTCTGCTGAAACACCTCTTTACCCTTGTAGTCTATTCTATCTATATTACGTGACCTTTGTTTCTTCCTTAACAAGTAAGCTAACCGCCTACCCGGCTTATTAGCATTACAAAAAGTATTGTGTTTAACATACCGTAAATTGGTTGCCACTTGATCTGCCATCAACATATTAAACTGACCTCTTAGTAAAGCAATTACCTCTTTAATCTTCCTATCAGATGGATTCAAAATTGGAGCCTTCTCTTTCCTCTTAATTTCCTCCTCTAATTTTTTTCGCTTATATTCCAGTTTACATCTATGCTTATTGTTCAAATATATTAACACTCCTCTCATATAAGCTTTGCTTGCATCCCAAACCAATTCAATAGAAGTACCCTTATACATATTCATATTAAAAAATTCTTTCATCTGTTTTTTACACTCTTCCACATTTTCTTGATATCTAAACAAATTTTCATTCAGTCTCCAAGACCGCCTGTCTCCACTCTCTTTTTCTAGTTCCAACCATACTGGACTATGATCTGATAGATTTCTTGGACATATCTTAATCTTCTTAATCCTAGAAAAAAATCATTAGTAGTTAATACAAAATCGATCCTAGAAAAAGATTGATGTCTATCAGAAAAGAGGTAAAATCTTTTTCTTGCAAGTTTCTTTCTCTCCAAACATCTCTCAATTCCAGGTCATCTTTCATCTCAAAAAAAGATTTAGGCAATCTAGCATGATTTGGTATACTTCTAAAAAGACCTTTTTTATCCTTTTGTGCATCCAAAACACCATTCCAATCTCCCATCAAGATACACAATTTATAATCCCATTGAGTTATCTTGCTATGTAATAGTTTATAAAATTCTCCTTGCTGTTGATTAGGAGCATATAATCCAACCAAAAGTATTTTCTTGCCTTCTATTAATAGTTCTATTATAACATATCTTCCTTGTTTATCTATTTCAATTAAATTAGCTGTTAAATTCTTCTTAACATAAATAACTACTCCATTTTTCTTGTCTGCAGCAGATGCAATAAACTGTGTACCCAGTCTAAAGTTTATCAAATATTTTTGATCAGCTGCTCAAATATGCGTTTCCCGTAGACAAATAACATCATTTCTAAATTGTTTTAAATACTGAAATACTTTCTTTCTCTTGTGCATGGAATTTAATCCATTAACATTCCAAGTTAGAAACTTTGTCACCATCTTTTGCAACCTGAAGCTTTCGGAGCACCTCTTGCAAAACCACCTGCACTCTCTTCAGCTTCACTCCTCCCACTGCTTCACTGTAAGTAGGTTTTTGAGATATAGTTGTAGCTTTCTGTTGTTCTTGTCTCATTCGTCTAATTGCAGCCCGTGTCATTCTTTGTTCTCTAAACTCTTCTGATGGCACCTGGGACTGGTCCACTTCTGAAATTTGCTGGTATTCTTTATCCTTCTGCAAAGTAACTCCTTCAGCTCCTTGTATACTCTCCACTCAAGACTGACACTCTCCTTCATCATTCCTTCCTTTAAATTCTGAAGATGGAGGAGAACCTGCCTTCAAAATATTAGAATAAAAATCTCGTGCCTGCAAAACTGTATTAAGACGATATCTTGTGCCTGCATACATCATCGCCATGCCTACTGGAATCTCCCATCTAAACTGAAGTTGCTGTTTCTTTAATTCATCTGCCAAAAAAGCAAATTCTTTTCTTTTCCTTAAAATTCTTGGAGGAATCTCTTTCAAAATTTAAACTTCTTGCTCAGCAACTTTAAACCTATTGTTGTAAAAGGCTTGAATGACCACATTTGTAATTGATCTCTTTGTAAAGTAAACCACCACATCTCTAGGTAGCTTTCTTTGCCTTGCAATCCAAGAATTAACACGAAATATTTTGTCTATATCCCCCATAATATCTTCTGCTTGACACTCCAAAACCGGTTTAAGGGCTTGTGCCAATAATTCTTTCAAATTTTCCTTCTTTCATTCCTCTAATCATCCATATCTCTATATTGTAACATAACTACATCATCATCAATCTTCTCCATCACATTTTCAGCATCCAGCATTTTAGCATCTAATCTCATATTGTTTTGACTGAGCTCTTCCACACAATCATCCAGACGCTCAGTACAAACTGCAAGCCCTTGAAATGCAACTAAAATGTCTGGTCTTATTTCAGTATTCTTCTCCTCAATCAGTTCAGCTATTTGCTGAGATTGTATTTCTAAGGCATCTTGTAAATCTTTTATAGTTAATGCGGGTGCGGAAGCAGGTGCCGCAGGAGGAGGCATCAAAGCCTGTAATGAAGAATGCTAAACTGGTGAGGCACCAGCACTTCTAGGAGCTTTAGTTGGTTTAGAAGCCATTTTAACACCCATTTAATTTCTGCTGCGCACTTTCACTTTCCACACCGCTTGCAACTTTTTCTCTCAAAGTAATAAGAGTTAAAGTTCAAATACTTGCTATTTCAATATTTTCCTGCACAGCTCTGCCTGCATCCAGGTGATCCAAAGTTAATTATTGATTGCAGGGATGGTTGCAGCGTCCTGCTCTACTCCAAAGCCTTGGAACAGAGGAGTCCCGGAGTCCGGAGCTAATTCAGGCTTTGGGGAGGCTCTCACCCTTCAACCACCAGAATTTAAGCTCTGGTAGTCTAGGGGAGCTCTACCCCTACCTAAATGCTCACCCCCCCTCTTCTCCCGAGGAGAGGGTTTCCGAGCCACCAAACAGCTGATCGTTGCTGTTTTTAGTGGCTCCAACGGAAAACAGCGAGGCTGACGGCCGAAACAGCCACCATCGACGGAGCCTTGCCACCTGGAAGTCCCCCGCAGCAGTCATTTTTGTACATCCTAACGCAACACCCCATTTCCCTCCCCTTTAGATTAGGATTAGGATTTATTAAATTTATATGCCACCCTTCTCCCCAAGGACTCAGGGCGGCTCACAACAATAAAAATTAAGAGACATAAAATACAAAAATTAAAAAAGAATTAAACAATGAATATGTGAAATATGAGACAATTTAACACAATAAAAACCAAATTAAAAACCACGGTCAGTCCAGGTCTGCTTGTTGGAACAACCATGTCTTCAGGTCACGGCGGAAGGATTGAAGGTCAGGGGCTGTCCGCAGCTCCAGAGGCAGTTCATTCCAGAGGGTCAGTGAGCCCACAGAGAAGGCTCTCCCTCTGGGAGTTGCCAGCCGGCATTGCCTGACCAACGGAACCCTGAGGAGGCTGACTCTGTGGGAGCGAACTGGGCGATGGGAGGTTGACATTGGCAGCAGGTGGTCTCACAAGTACCCCGGGCCTAAGCCATGTAGGGCTTTAAAGGTAATTACCAGCACCTGTAGTAAACTCCTTGCAGTGCAAAACTGCGGGGGCTCTGTCTTTTGCACCCCACGAGCAAAGGAGGAGAGCAGCCAAGCAACTTGCTAGTCCAAACTACAAATACTTCTTCTTGGGATGGGGTGGGGGGGATGGAGAGGAAACATCTGGAACTCAGGCAAGAACTTTTCCTCTTATTATTACTATTATTCTTCCAAGTTGCAAAGGAAAAGCAGAAACAGCCCAGCCATGCAGGTCAAGCTCGGCTCTCTCTCTCTCTGTCCCTTAAATGTGGTTCATCAGGAGCTCTGGCACTTCCTACACTTGCAGCGGGGAGACCAGCGGCTTTTCCACCGACCTGGGGCAACTTTGCAAAAAACATCAAAAGAAGCACAGAGAAGCGTGGCTCAGCTGTAGTTTGCTTGTGGAAAATATGCTGCTTGCTAAGTGAAGCCCCAGGATCAGCAGGCTACCCAGCGCTGATCCTGGGGCTTCACTTAGCAAGCAGTATGTTTTCCACAAGTGAGCTGGGCAGGAGCCATTCGCTTGCTAGCCCTTCCCCCCAAAACACGCCACTTGCTCACTCACCCTTCCTTGCTCACTGTTCCTCCAAAAACAGGCCGGTCTGCCCCTTTTATATCTTTTCTTCTCTCCGCCCTCCTCCTTTTCTCTTCCATGTGCACTGGAAGTTCCAATTAGTATGTCACCACATGGCAGATCCTGGGGATTCTGGCAAGCTGCAGCTCCAGCTGATCTCCTCCAGGTCTGTGCAGCTCTGTTTTAACTGGTTCCCTCCCCCAATATAATTAGCTAAGCTGGGCTCACGTATCACCAGCCATGTGCCACAGGTTGAAAAGCCCTGCTATAGGTAGTCTCACATTTCTCATTCTTTTCTCCCGCCAGATAAACAGCTTCCATTTGTCCAACCAGGCTAATTCTAGGATCACAGTCTCAGTCATTTTTGGGGCCACCAGGAAGCGAATAAATTCCCAGTGCTCACCTATTTCTAGGTGTAGGGGCTCTGTTAATTGCATGACTAAAGTCCCTCCCATCAGGGAGCCATCGGCTTGCTCCAACCTCACAGGTTTGGAGAGCAGGTTTGCCCAGTTTCATGGCAAATGGAAATTCATTGGGAGCATCCAGAATCAACTAGCAACTAGGGTTGAAATTAAAAAAGGAAAAGTGCTCTATAGGGGTGACATCCACAGAGTTCTTGGGCTATAGAATTGATGCTCAGGGCATTCACCCCATAGAATCAAAAATAAAGGCAATTAAATCAGCTCCAGCACCAAAGAATAAGGCTGAACTGCAAGCATTCTTGGCACATAAGGCTGCAATAGCAGAACCTTTGCACAGATTGCTTGACAAAAAACACCTTGGAATTGGCAAGAGGCCCATGAAAAAGTTTTGAAAATCTAAAAAAGTTACTCTCTAGTGACTCCACAGTCACACATTTTATTGAGGACAAACCAATATGCATAGCATGCGATGCATCCCCTTATGGGGTGGGTGCTGTAATCAGCCACCTGGAAAACAATGGGTACCAGAAACCCATTGCATATTATTCCAGAACCCTGTCCAGGGTGGAGAGAAATTACGCTCAAATTGATAAAGAGGCATTGGCAATTGTGGCAGGTGTTAAAATATTTCACGATCATCTATATGGAAGAGAGTTCACAATCTTCACTGACCACAAGCCATTGCTGGGTCTATTTACCACTGATAGGCAAACACCTCAAGATAATGTCCCCAAGGATGCTGAGATGGTCAATATTCCTCTTGGCATATTCGTATACAATAGTTTACAGACCCAGTAAGGAGATAGGACACGCAGATGCTTTAAGCAGATTACCCTTACCAGAAACAGAACCAGACCCTGCCCCGGTGGGTCAAATCTTAGCCCTACAAGAACTCCCTGAATGCCCTCTCACAGCAAAAGACGTTGCAGCTGCCACAAGCAGTGATGTAACCCTTAGCAGGGTGGCAATGTGGGTCAAATCGGGCTGGCAGGAAAAGAACCCAGGACAGCAATTTCAGGCGTATTTTGTGAGAAGGAACGAGATGTCCTCACACAAGGGATGCCTGTTATGGGGCAACAGGGTGATAGTACCAGACAGACTCAGAAGTAGGGTTGTAAGGGATTTGCATGAGGGACACCCTGGAATTGTGCACATGAATGCCCTTGAGAGGAGTTACCTGTGGTGGCCAGGACTGGATAAGGCCACTGAGGAGCAAGTAGCCAGATGTTATCAATGTCAGAGATACAGGCCAGAACAGGCACATGCTCCAGTGCACAGGTGGGAGGTCACTCAGAACCCATGGTCCAGAATTCACATAGATTATGCCGGACCATTCCAGGGTCAAATATTTTTAGTGGTCGTAGATAGTTACTCTAGGTGGTTAGAGGTGGTGTCTGTGAAAAGTATGACGTCTGCCAAGACCATACAGGTACTGAGGGGGCTCTTTGCCACACATGGGTTACCTGATGTAATTGTATCTGATAATGGCCCTCAATTCACATCTACCAAATTTCAGGACTTCCTCAAGGTCAACTTGATTAGACACACAACGGCTGCACCCTTCCACCCATCCAGTTAATGGTTTGGCTGAGAGGAACGTAAGATCTACAAAGGATGCACTGCGGAGGATCATTGTTGGCGATTGGCATCAGAGACTGGCTCAATTCTTGTTGGCTCAACACACCACTCCCTGCACAGCAACGGGTAAGAGCCCAGCGGAGATGCGCTGGGGAAGGAGGCTGATAACCAAACTGGACAGACTTCATCCAGATAGAGTGGCCGCAGAAGCAGAACAGGCTAATACAGCCAGGTATATAGGGGATTTAGTGTGGGCCAGGAACTATGGCATGGGGGAGAAGTGGATGGAAGGAGTGGTAGTGAACAAAACAGGACCCTTATCTTATATCATTGAGGGGCAAGGGGATAGGCAGGTCAGAAGACATATTGACCAGCTGAGGAAACGGGCACCAGAGAACCGTCCCCAGAAACAACAAGAAGGTCGTACACAGCAACAGCCCAAGGCTCGGAGTTTGGAGCCACTACCAGTATGTCCACCTAAAACACTAACAGTATGTCCACAATCATCTGGAGCACAGGCAGCAGAGCCAGCTGCACATCTCCCAGGAAGGGGATCAACAACAACAACAACGTGTGGTCCAATGACAATGGTAGCCAAAAACAACACAGTACCAGCGGGACTTACCTCAGCCAAATCTACCTCAGAGCAGTTGCGGGGAGAACATCAGGCAATGCCAAGAGAAGCAACTCAGGGGTGCGAAGTAGGGTCAGAAAGGCAACAGGGAAGGTACCCGGCCAGGACTCACAAAACCCCGGCTTACCTGAGGGATTATGTGGAAAAGTAAAAGTAGTAGTTAGAAAATTGTAGTGTAGCATCGTTCACGTTGGGGGGAAAGGGGTGTTGTGTATGCCACCCTACACCTAGTGGCATGAGCCAGGCATCCGATTGGTTCACCTGTCCGGCGGGAAAAGTAGGACACCGGGTTGGGTGTCACCTGTCTGGCAGGAAAATAGAGCCAGTGGATTGGCTGACTGCGGGGATGTGGAAAAGCTATAAGAGGGCACCTGGGGAAGAAGGACTCAGTTCCATCTTGTATTCAATAAAGATATTAACCCTGGCTGCTGTCTCCTGGTCATGACACGTGGCACCCACTACAGAACACCAACGTCATGTTTGGTTTTGGTTTTTTGGTGCTGTGTGGAGGATCTGCAGCTGCCTGGGCTTGAGGACTGGAATGCTAGAATTGCTTCTGTAAGTATTTTAAAATATTCTTATTCATTACTTTATAGTACTGTACTGTTTGTTTGTAAGCACTCTGGGAACTGCTCTGCTTTTTAAGTACTGTACTTTGCAAACTATTGTGTTTGTAAGTACAGTACTTTGCAAAGATAAAGTTTGTTTGTATTTGACTTGAAACTGCTTGTAGAAATGGTAGTCAGCATCTACACAAAGCATTTCTGTTTCTGTCAGACCCTCAAATTATATATTCATTTTATTTGTTTTCAGGTACTGCCATTCTGTTGGGAGAGGGAGGGTCTCGCTTTCTGGGGAGGGGGGAAGCTCATTACTCTATGAAGGGCTTTCCAACCTTTTCAGAGATTGTACCACTTTTAGGACATGACAATATTTGAGTACCACCAGTGCTTAGCAAGATGTCAAAAACTTGATGACTAAAAAGGGGGGGTGGATTTGGGGTTTTACTGATTAGATGCATTTGTTATTACAGAAATGGCTAGTTTATAATATTATGGAAAAGTAAAAAGTTGAGGTTCAATGTTAATGCTTCCTTCTCCGTTCTTGTTTCCCTTCTCCCCCCCCACTTTTCCCCCCTTTTTCCTCCACACTGTGTCCTACTATTTGCTTTTGTACTTTTGTATTTTATTCTATAATCTAATAAACTATTACAAACTGTACAAAAAAAGGAAAAAAGTACAAGTTTTAATTTCTTTGGTGGCTGTTCCTTTGCTGAATCACTTTCCCTTTGCACTGACAAATGTATGATTAATTTATCCATGTTTATTAATATGCACCACTACCAGCTAGTTAGGGGTCCTCAAACCTAGCACTTTTAAGACTTGTGGACTTCAACTGCCAGAATTCCTCAGCTCTCATGGCTGGTTGAGGAATGCTGGGAGTTGAAGTCCACAGGTCTTAAAGTTTCTAAGTTTGTAGACTCCTGAGCTAGCTGGTTGGCCCTTCTGAGCTCTTCCACAGTGTAGCAAGAATGCACAACCCCCCCCCCAAATCCCTTCCCTGTACCCTTAAAGACACAGGAATCAAGTGCAAGGCAAAAAAATAAACACAAACTCCGTGTTTTTTTCTCTTTGTTGTTGTTGTTGTTAGCTGCGAAGTCGTGTCCGACCCATCGCGACCCTATGGACAACATTCCTCCAGGCCTTCCTGTCTTCTACCATCTTCTGGAGTCCATTTAAGCTCACACCTACTGCTTCAGTGACTCCATCCAGCCACCTCATTCTCTGTCGTCCCCTTCTTCTATTGCCCTCGATCTTTCCCAGCATTAGGCTCTTCTCCAGTGAGTCCTTCCTTCTCATTAGGTGGCCAAAGTATTTGAGTTTTAGCTTCAGGATCTGGCCTTCTAAAGAGCAGTCAGAATTGATCTCCTCTAGGACTGACCGGTTTGATCGCCTTGCAGTCCAAGGGACGCGCAGGAGTCTTCTCCAGCACCATAGTTCAAAGGCCTCAATTCTTTGGCGCTCAGCCTTTCTTATGGTCCAACTTTCACTGCCATACATTGCAACTGGGAAGACCATAGCCTTGACTATACGCACTTTTGTTGACAGGGTGATGTCTCTGCTTTTTAGTGTGCTGTCTAGATTTGCCATGGCTTTCCTCCCAAGGAGCAAGCGTCTTTTAATTTCTTGGCTACAGTCCCCATCTGCAGTGATCTTGGAGCCCAGGAAAACAAAATCTGTCACTACCTCCATTTCTTCCCCATCTATTTGCCAAGAATTGAGAGGGCCAGATGCCATGATCTTGGTTTTTTTCATGCCAGATGCCATGATCTTGGTTTTCTTAATGTTAAGTTTCAACCCAAGTTTTGCACTCTCCTTCTTCACCCGCAACAAGAGGCTCTTTAGTTCTTCTTCACTTTCTGCCATTAGAGTGGTATCATCTGCGTATCTTAGGTTGTTGATATTTCTTCCGGCAATCTTAATTCCAACTTTTGATTCATCTAGCCCTGCCTTTCTCATGATGTGCTCTGCATATAAGTTAAATAGGGCGACAGTATACAGCCTTGCCGGACTCCTTTCCCAATTTTGAACCAATCAGTGGTTCCGTGTCCAGTTCTCACTGTTGCTTCTTGACCCGCATATAGGTTTCTCAAGAGACAAATAAGATGGTCTGGTACTCCCATCTCTTTAAGAACTTGCCACAGTTTGTTATGATCCACACAATCAAAGGCTTTAGCATAGTCAATGAAGCAGAAGTAGATGTTTTTCTGGAACTCCCTAGCTTTCTCCATGATCCAGCGTATGTTGGCAATTTGATCTCTAGTTCCTCTGCCTCTTCGAAATCCTGCCTGTACTTCTGGTAGTTCTCGATCCACATACTGCTGAAGTCTAGCTTGTAGGATTTTTTTTTATTTAAAAAGTTTTACAATACATTTTGACTTTAATCCCCTCCCCCACCCCTATCCCTCTCCCCCACTCCCTCCTCCCCCCCCAACTTCCCAGAGGGCATAAAATCAAAAAACAAACATAAACACCCCTATATTATCAACAATAAACTATAAATTCTATCTCTCTCTAGCTCATATAAAATGAGTACAAACAATATTAATATTACAAATAAAGTAGAGAAGAAAAAGAGGAAAACAAAAAAAGATCTTTACTCAAAATAAATTTTCTTAATCCCAGTCCTTATTCATATTAATTTCAAAAAAAAAAGGGGAAAAGAAAAAAAAACTTTCACCTGCTATTTGCATTCTCCCACCTTTCTCTAATTTCCAAACAAATTCTCAGTTACGCACCAAAAGCGCTTATCTCTGTTAATCTTAATAATCTCCAACCAAACTAAACTATAATCTAAAATAGTTCTTGCGTGTATCACGCCAAATGTCTCACAGTTCCAAATCATCCTTAAGTTCAAATAAAAGTTCAAATAAAAAGAGTATATATAAAAAAAATTTTTTTTAAGCAATCTCTAAGACAACTTGTTATTAATTAGAAGCTTACATACCCACTCTTAGTTCAACACATACTTTAAGTCCGTAAGCCTAATATACTTTTCTAGCAAGCAAATAACATCAATCTTAAATTGTATAAAATATTAAAAAAAAGAAAAAAAACTTTCTTTCTCCTCTATAATAATTTTACTCCATTGACATTCTAATCTAAAAATTTAATCAGCAATCTTAACGCCCCAAAACTTTTGGAGCACCTCTGTCATGACCCCCAAAACTTCTTTAGACCGCTCTCCTCCTACATCTTCATTGTAAGCACACTTTGAAGATTCCATAACTTTCCGCTGGTCTTGCTCTTGCTCTCGTCTCTCTCTTCTTAGGGCGGCACGCGTCATCTTCTGGCCTCCTGCAGCAACCGATGAGACTGTAGCTTGATCCCCTCCACCACCATTGTCCTCTGTCTGTCTGTCTGCAACATCTTGAAACTTTCCCACACCGTGTCCTTTTGCCACTTCCAAAAATGATAGGGGGGTTGCTTTTAACACATTACTATAAAAATCACGTGCCTGAGCCACAGTAACCAAACGATGTCTTTTACCTTCGTGCGTTGTCACCAGCCCAACTGGAATCTCCCATCTGAACTTAATATCACGTTTCTTAAGTTCCTGTACTAGAAATGCGAAATCTTTCCTTCTCCTTAGGATCTTCGGAGGAATCTCTTTTAAAACCAAAACTTCTTGCTCAGCCACTACCAAATTAGTATCATAAGCAGCTTGAATGACTTCATCTCTAATTACTCTCTTTGTAAAATAGACCACCACATCTCTGGGTAACTTCCTCTGTCTTGCAATCCATGAATTTACACGAAAAACTTTGTCCATATTTCCCTCAATTTCAGATGCTGACTGGCCCAGTACCCCTTCCAGAGCCTCAGAAATCAGCTGCTTTAAATCTTCTTTACCATTCTCCTTTAAACCCCTAATTCTAATAGCATTCTGCATCTGATTATACTGAACAAGGCTCAATTCTTCATCCATTTTATCCCTTATATTTTCATTTTCTAATACCTTTGCTTCTAATATAGAGTTCTTTTGACTGAGATCCTCCACTTTTATATCCAGCTGTAGCACACATTCAGCTACGGATACAACCTTAGACAAGATGTCCACCCTCATTGCTCTCAGCTTCTCTTCCATCTTCTTCTCCAATTTCTCCATTTTCTCCTCCATTTTCTCCTCCAATTTCTCCTCCAGCTTTTTCAACATTTCATCCATCATATCAGACATCAGTTGTGCGTGCTTTCCAAGAGCGTCTTGTAAATCCTTAAGCGTCAATACCGGAGGAGATGCAGGAGGAAGCAAAGCTTGCAGTGAGGTCTCTTGCACCAGGGAAGACCCCGCATTCCGAAGAGCTTTAGAAGTTTTAGCCGCCATCTTCCCCCACTTTCACTTATTACGCACTTTCACTTTAAAGCTATAAAATCCATTGAGCTAGAGAGTAAAAATAAAGAGTCCTCTTCACCTTGACCTCCTGTACCGCTCTGCCTGCATCTTGATAATCAAAAGTATTTCCTTTTGGCAGGGGTGGTTGCTAACGCCTGGCTCTGCTCCAAGAATCCCAGAGCAGAGGCGCTGCGCAGCTCGGAGCAACCCAGGCTTCGGGGGGGCTCATCCTTCAGCCGCCCAAGCTCTCAGCTCAGGCGGCCCAAGAGAGCTCAACCCCTACCTGGGGCCTCACCCCCTCCTCTTCTCCCGAGGAGGGGGCTTCAAATCCATCTAAACAGCTGATAGACGCTGTTTACAATGGAAAAACACAGCTGCGGAGCGGGCAGCCCGAAAACGGCTGTTTTTCGACGTCGCGTCGCCACCGGAAGCCCTAGCTTGTAGGATTTTAAGCATGACTTTACTAGCATGAGAAATGAGTGCAATGGTGCGATAGTTTGAACATTCTTTGGCACTGCCTTTCTTTGGAATTGGAATGTAAACTGATCTTTTCCAATCCTGTGGCCACTGTTGAGTTTTCCAAATTTGCTGGCAAATTGAGTGTAGCACTTTTACTGCACTGTCTTTTAAGATTTTGAATAGCTCAGCTGGAATACTGTCACCTCCACTAGCTTTGTTGTTGCTCAGCTTTTCTAAGGCCCACTTCACCTCACATTCTAGGATGTCTGGCTCGAGGTCAGTGACCACCTCATTGTGATTATCTGGGACGTTAAGCTCATTCTTGTATAGTTCTTCTGTGTAATTTTGCCACCTCTTCTTAATCTCTTCTGCCTCTGTTAGGTCCCTGCCATTTTGGTCCTTTATCATGCCCATTTTTGCATGAAACGTTCCCTTCATCTCTCCAATTTTCTTGAAAAGATCTCTGGTCCTCCCTATTCTATTGTTTTCTTCTATTTCTTTGCACTGTTCATTTAAGAAGGCATTCTTATCTCTTCTAGCTATTCTCTGGAATTCTGCATTCAATTGGGCATATCTATGTTTTTCTCCCTTGCCTTTCGCTTCCCTCCTTTCCTCAGCTATTTGCAAAGCTTCCTCAGACAGCCATTTTGCTTTCTTGCATTTCTTTTTCTTTGGGATGGTTTTGGTTGCTACCTGTTGTACAATGTCGCGAACCTCTCTCCATAGTTCTTCAGGCACTCTGTCTATCAGATCTAATTCCTTAAATCTATTTGTCACCTCTACTGTATATTCAACAGGGATATGATTTAATTCATACCTGAGTGGCCTAGTGCTTTTCCCTACTTTCTTCAGTTTAAGCCTAAACTTTGCAAGGAGAAGCTCATGGTCTGAGCCACAGTCAGCTCCTGGTCTTGTTTTTACCGACTGTATAGAGCTTCTCCATCTTTGGCTGCAGAGCATATAGTCAATCTGATTTCTGTGTTGACCGTCTGGTGATGTCCATGTGTAGAGCCGTCTTTTGTGTTGTTGGAAAAGAGTGTTTGCTATGACCATCATATTCTCTTGACAAAATTCTATCAGCCTGTGCCCTGCTTCATTTTGTACTCCAAGGCCAAACTTGCCTGTTATTCCAGTTATCTTTTGGCTTCCTACTTTAACATTCCAATCCCCCATGATGATAAGGACATCATTTTGTTAGTTTGTTAGTTCTATAAGGTGCTGTAGGGCTTCATAGAACCGGTCAATTTCATCCTCTTCAGCACTGGTGGTTGGGGCATAGACTTGGACTACTGTGATATTGAATGGTTTGCCTTGGATTCGAACTGAGATCATTCTGTCATTTTGAGGATTGTATCCCAGTATTGATTTTCATACTCTTTTATTGACTATGAAGGCTACTCCATTTCTTCTGAGGGATTCTTGCCCGCAGTAGTATACCTGATGGTCATCTGAATTAAATTCACCCATTCCTGTCCATTTTAGTTCGCTGATACCTAAGATGTCGATGTTCAGTCTTGTCATCTCTTGTTTGACCACGTCCAGCTTTCCTTGATTCATGGATCTTACATTCCAGGTTCCTATGGAGAAAAAATCTTTACAGCATCGGACTTTCCTTTCACCACCAGACATATCCACAGCTGAGCGTCCTTTCGGCTTTGGCCCAGTTGCTTCATTCTTTCTGGCGCTACTAGTACTAGCCCTTTGCTCTTCCCCAGTAGCATATTGGACGCCTTCCGACCTGAGGGGTTCATCTTCCAGCATCATATCGTTTTGCCTTTTGGTACTGTCATTTGCCATTTCCTTCTCCAGTGGATCACATGTCACATGTCACAATGTTGCAGTTCCAGACCAAAAGGCTCTGGTAATTGCAAAAAGCTTTAGTTTTAAATTAAACCAGTTTACCTTCAAGAAAAACTTTCTAAAAGCCACAGACAGACTCAGTTAAAGGGGGTAAAACTAATTACATTTGTTTAAAGGGATTAAACTTTTTCTGTTGTCTTTTTTCCCCTTCCCCTACCCAAACCATGTTCTTTTATAGCCTCTCCTCTCTTCCCCGCTTTTCATTCAGTTCACCTCCAGCTCTGAGTTGCTTCCGGAAGCGCCAATCAGCTAGACCTCTGCCAGCTCCTGGGGCTTCTGCCAAGCCCAGACAGTCGTGCAGCTGCACCTGCCTCTCCCTCTCCCTCTCCCTCAGGCTTGGCTCACTTAGGCTCATTCCCCTCCCCTGCTACACTTGGCTAGCAATCATGTACCACCTGCCATGTGGCAAAGTACCACAAGTGGTACACGTACCACCGGTTGAAAAGCCCTGCTTTAGAAGGACAGGAGGAGCCTGAGACATAAGATTGTCTTGGTGGAGCAGTGGGCTAATGCCTCCTTAAGTAACACCAGCTGCCTGCAATTAGTGCAGGTTCGCATCCCACCAGGCTCAAGGTTGACTCAGCCTTCCATCCTTCCGAGGTAGGTAAAATGAGGACCCAGATTGTTGGGGGCAATAAGCTGACTTTGTAATAATGCCACTTGGGGGGGTGAAAGCCCTAATAAGCAGGCATATACATAGAATGAAGGCTATTGCTAAGCACATTGATTTGTGCTTTAAATTGTAAGCCGCCCTGAGTCTTCGGAGAAGGGTGAGATATAAATGGGATTAAAAAAAAATAAAAAAAAATAAGTAAAGATTGCTGTGACATGCTGGTACACGCCTCAGACTGTTGTGACTTAGGATGAAAGGATGAGGCTTTTTTAGAGGAGTGAGAGGAAGCTACATGTGACCACTGTGATGGCACATACGAATGATGGGTCACTTCAGACTTGGCCTTCTTGCTCAATGTGTCCTTTACCTGAAGATCGGCTTGGGAAAGGTCTTTACTACTTTGTAGGAACTTCTCACATTCCTTGTTTATCAGCTTGAGGTGTTGTATTTCCTTTTGAGTGTTAGATCTCCTATCTGTGAGGCGCTATTAATAACCTATCAATTGTGTGAAAAGCTCTTCCATCTCCTCTTCCAATGAGTGAATGCACTCAGGAGAAGGCTCCTCTTTGGATGCTTCACAGAGTTTCTGCATCCTCTCCCAGGATTTTTCTCCATCAGGCTCGACTTCATGGCTTCAGTAGGCTATCTTTGTTGCCTCAAGTCATAAGGTTTCTGAGATGTTTCTGCTTTTTCTAAATCTGGATACAAGTCGAAGTTAGTTGGTTGGACCAGCTCTTCTGGCCCATTAGAAGACTCTGCCATGACTAGGGAAGATTGAGAGGATTTCCTGGACATTTTAAAGGAGTTCAGTAAATTTCACTCTTTGACCACCAGGGTGCACTGTTTGTGTGGGTAAAGACTTCAATAAAATTCACTCTTTGACCACCAGGGTGGGGATGCATGTAGCATAAATACAAGCCTGTTGTTTGCAGATTAGCCACTAGAGGGTGGTGCACCTAGACTACATTTGGAAACAATAGCTGCTGCCGTCTTCCCTTCTGATAAGGATTGTGAGGCGGAATTTCTGTTCTGGAATTTCTAGGAGTCTGGGCTCCTGAGCCTGAAATCCCAGTTTGAATTGTACATGCTTACAATTCTAAAAAGTGTTTGGCTACTTTATTGTTTCTCCTTAAGTGACAGTCAAGGGGACAGGTGGATTGCTGGCTTCAGTTAAACAAAGGCTTGGATTCACTTATCTCCCCCATGAACAACACTAGACAAACTGATTCACATGCAGAGTGATCTGGCTAGCTGCTTCAGCCACAGGCAGATGCTTGTCATGCAAATAAGCAAGAAGGGGAGGGGAACGGCTGGCTTCAGTTAAATGCAAGCAGAGTCTCTCTTTGAGCAGTTAATTAGCTTTTCCTAGAGTGAAGATGCAATCTACTGATGGGAAGGCAACGTTTTTCTTTCTTTTTTTACTGTTCTGGATACAGGCAGCTGCTTTTGCCTGAGCCTCAGACAGATTAACTCCATGGAAAGGATTTCATGCAGACCATTTAATTCATCAGGAATTCTAAATATTAACTCAAAGTTATTGCAGAGATTCATCTGATATACGTTTCATAATCTGTCCCTTCACGTGGTGTAAAAAAAGAAAGGTAATTTCATCCCATGTGTTGTGATTCCGTGCCAGCCTGTGATCCCAGCAGCTGAGTCCGGGGAATCAGAGGAGGAGGAGGAGGGCCTGGGGAGCCATCAGAGTCAGAGGAAGGCTCTGATGAGTTACAAGACTTACAAAGTGAGGAAGAACCTGGCCCCTCCACTCGTGGTCAAACTGAAAGCCAGCTGTGCTGGGAGGATGAGTCAGACTCAGAGGCAGCACAGTTAAAAGACCTCAGAGACACACGTAAACGTACACAGGTCACATGAGCAAATCAGAGAGAGGCAATGGGTCGACTCCAGGGGAGAAGGAGAAAGCAGTGAAAAGCCATGCCTGGGGTGTTGCGTAACAAAAAGGGAATGTGTGGGCAGGGCTGATTGCTGGAAGCAACCGTTTGCAAAAAACTTCTGTGTCAAGAGATGATGGCCTGTTTATTTTACCAGTGAGTTATTTCTTGTTTTGGCTCATGCTATGTTCTGTTTGTGGACAAGGTCTGTAACTTCAATAAAAGGGGTTTATTTATCCAGTCTACTGCTAAATTAGGGGTTGCCTTGTGAAGTAACAAGGAGGTATGTAGGCTGGGACAGAACACCATGTTTGTACGGAGCAGAAAGCCTCATGGCTCCCTGGCTAGAATTCATTAACAAAAGACAGCCCCCTGCACGTATACAGGAAACCTAGGTATCCCAGACAGAAGTCCCATCCAATGGCCAATCCAAAACACAGATGTGACCAAGCAACTTAAAACTACATTTCCCAGAAAGCTATCCCTTAAGGGGACAGTTCTTAATTCCTAGAATACTACTCGCTCTAACAGCACAGATACCAGAGGGGTATCTAGATACCAGAGGGGTATCTATGGCAATAAGAGTTTGAAGAGGAGGGACGCCTCCCCAGCCAGTGGGCTGGCCAATAAGAGAAAAGAGGAAAAGTATTTACATTCCAGAATGAACTCCCTTAGGGAAATGGGAATCTCTTACGGAAAATGTTGAAGTATTTTAAGTCAATGCTTTAAACAAGGCATTTGGACAGAGGAAAGATGATACATTGGAGTATATATCTGGCCTAAGTATATGCCTGGAGAACAAGCTACAAGTTGCCTCAAGAGAGTAAAAGTGGAAATTTAAAGGGACATAAACCTCCACAGGTCCGGAAATGATGTTTAAGGATCTGTAGGTCTCTGTGTTTGTGCTGACTCATTTCTAAAGACCTGGGGGAGGGGGGGAAACCCTCTATCAGTGATATACAAAACAACAAGGCCTTATTCCAAAAGGAAATTTGGGAAATGGAGCTCATTGGCTTGTGAAAAAAAGCTCCTTGAAAATAATAATGATTGCTTTTGTTCGATCGTGAGTTCTGGACGGCATGGCCAAGATGGACAACTCAGGACAACAGGGTTCACAAAGCACACTTTATTGATTCAGCACAGACTGGGAGAACAAAACTACCCTTTTATATACCTAGCCAGGTATACATTGCACCAATCCCAATATCCGGATTTCCTGCCAGAGGATGCCCTGCCAATCCTGACAGGGCACCCTGCCACCTGGTGTTGATAGTGGCTTATCTCTGTGTGACATCCCCTCTGTACATAACACCCCTTCCCCCATGCAAAAAAAGGAATAAACATAATAAACAACAAGAGGGAAAAAATAAAGAATGACAATACAACACCCGCAGTGTGAGGCTTCATTTGTTACCCAATAATGACCCTAACCTCAAGACCTTACATAATCCTTGAGGTACTCGGGAGGCCTATGTTCTCTAGTTGACCTTCTCACAGCTAACTTGGTGTCCAGTTCCCCTGGGTCAGTCGTGGAGTCATCAATTGGGTCACCTGCTAACAAAAAGTCATCAATTGGGTGGCCAGCTAGGTCCTGATTCCTATCCATGTTTATCCCTGCCTGACTCTGGCCTGTGGACACCATTTGAGGCTTTTCTGGTTGACGCTTTCTCAACTGATCAATGTGTCTTCTCACCTCACGGCCCTCCTCCAGCTCAACAACGTAAGATACAGGACCTGTTTTATCAATTACGACCCCCTGAACCCAGCAATGTCCAGGACATTGGTTGCGTTCATTTGGGATTGGTCCTCTTGAGCGGCCACTTTGTCAGGGTGCAATCTGTCCAGCTTAGTTATGAGTCACCGACCCCAACATAATTCCGCAGGACTCTTTCCTGTCGATGTGCAACGTGTAGTATGTTGTGCTAAAAAAAACTGAGCCAACTTTTGATGCCAGTCACCATCGATGATGCGTCTCAGTGCATCCTTTGTTGTTCTCACCATTCGTTCTGCCATCCCATTAGACGATGGATGGAAGGGCACTGATGTGACGTGTCTAATCAAGTTGGCCTTGGTGAATGCCTGGAAATCAGCAGATGTGAATTGTGGGCCATTGTCAGAGACCAACACATCAGGCAACCCATGCGTGGCAAATAGCCCCCTCAGTACTTGAACAGTCTTTGCAGTAGTCATGCTAGAGACTGGAACCACTTCTAGCCATTTGGAGTGACTGTCAACTACCACTAGGAACAATTGCCCCTGAAATGGTCCAGCAAAGTCAATATGCAATATGTTGCCTCCCATTTGTGAATGGGAGCCTGATCTGGCCTCGTTCTCTGACATGTATAACATCCTGCTACCTGCTCCTCTATGGCTTTGTCCAGACCAGGCCACCAGACATAGCTTCTAGCTAGTGCCTTCATCCTTACAATCCTGGGTGACCCTCATGCAAAGACTGCAAAACCCTTTCCCTCAATTTCTCAGGAATAATGACCCTACTACCCCATAACAGACATCCTTTATGGGAAGACAACTCATGTCTCCTCATAAAATATGCCTGGAATTCCGGGCCCGGGCTCTTATCCTGCCACCCAGACACTACCCAAGTGGTGACTCTGCTCAGTACCTTGTCTGCAGTGGTGCCAGAAGCAATATGTCTCACCTGGAGTGGGCATTCTGGAAGATCCTGGATGAGTAGAATCTGCTCCGCTGGTGCTGGGTCAGGATCAATGCTCATTAAAGGCAACCTGCTTAATGCATCAGCATGGCCCATGGTCCTTCCCTGGTCTGTGTACCAGTTTACAAGCATAAGCAGATAGGAATATGGACCATCTGAGCATTCTTGGGGAAAGAATTTGTGGTGTTTGTTTATCCGTGGTGAACAACCCCAGCAATGGTTTGTGGTCAGTAAAAATTGTGAACTCTCTACCATACAGGTAGTCATGGAATTTCTTGACTCCTGACACAATTGCCAGTGCTTCTTTGTCAATTTGTGCATAATTCCTTTCCGCTTTTGACAGTGTCCAGGAGTAGTATGCAATTGGTCTTTGTTCCCCATTGTCCTCAATGTGACTCAATACTGCACCCACTCCATAAGGGGATGCATCACACGCGATGCAGATGGGCTTATCCTCAATAAAATGTTGATGGTTGAGTCACTGGACAGTAGTAACCTGAGGTTAGTGAAACTCTGTTCATGGACCTTGGTCCAATTCCATGGGTTTTTTTAATCTAACAGTCTGTGTAAAGGTTCTGTGATTGCAGCTTTGTGGGGCAAAAATGCATGATAAAAATTAAGTAACCCCAGAAAAGCCTGCAATTCTGCCTTGTTGGTGGGTGTGGGAGCCAATTTAATTGCCTTGACCTTGGAGTCTGTAGGGTGAATGCCCTTAGCATCAATCCTGAACCCTAAAAATTCAGTGGAGGCAACTGCACTCCAATACTGCACTTACTTTTTTTAAGCTTAAGCCCAGCAACACGAAATCTACATAAAAAAGCAAGCGTCAGCCAGGATCTCCTCAGACTCCCCAGCAATGAGGACATCATCAAAATACGGACACACACCAGGAATTCCCTTCAAAGTTCTCTCCATGACTTCTTGGAAAATTCCAGGAGCCACTGAAATGCCAAACTGTAAACAATTAATGTGGAAGGCTCTTTTATGTGTCACTATGGTTTGAGACTCTGCTGATTCTTTGGTGACAGTCAGCTGCTGATACGCTTGCGCCAAATCAAGCTTAGCAAAAACCCCGCTGCCTTGAACAGCTGAGAGAACCTGCCGGACCATCGGGACCGGATAAGCATGCAGATTTAAAGCTCGATTGAGGGTCGCCGCCTTGAACAGCTGAGAGAACCTGCTGGACCGTTGGGACCAGGTAAGCATGTGGATTTAAAGCTTTTTACTCTAAGTTGTATGTTAGAGACAAGATTCAAGATGTGGATATAGATATAGATAGATATCTGCAAGAAGTTAACATTCCTGTTCTTATACAAGAACAAAGGGAAGGGATGAATCAATTGATAAATGATGAAGAAATTATTCTAGCAATTAAGCAATTAAAGGTGGGTAAAGTACAAGGAACAGACAGTTTGACTGCCATCTATTATAAAGAGTTACAGTCAGAAATGGTGGAACCTTTAAGAGAATTGTTTAGGACAATTCAATTGGGAGGAGAAGTGCCTCCATCGTGGAAAACAGCTTTTATTTCGCTGATTCTGAAGGAAGATCAAGATGCTACTCAAGCTAAAAACTATAGGCCAATATCGCTTTTAAATACTGATTACAAGATATTTGCAAAAATTTTAGCAAATAGATTAATGAAGGTAATGCAGCAAATGATTCATAGTGACCAAACTGGATTTATAAGTGGTAGACAAATGAAGAATAATGTGAGACATATTGTAGACTTATTGGAGTTTTTGGATAGAAATAACCAGGTCTCTGCAGCGCTGATCTTTTTGGATGCTGAAAAAGCTTTTGATCAATTGGATTGGCAATTTTTATTTAAGGCATTGGAGAAAATGGAGTTTGGGGATAATTTTTTACAACCTATTAGGGCAATATATCAGAAGCAAACAGCTCAAATAATAGTTAATGGTAGCTTGACAGAAACATGTAATATTGAAAAGGGTACAAGACGGGGTGTCCGTTGTCACCTTTGCTGTTTGTTTTAACATTGGAAATATTATTGATTAAAATACGAGACTCAAATAAAATTAAGGGAATTAAAATAAGAGATCAAGATTATAGATTGAGAGCATTTGCGGATGACCTGGTTATTACAGTAAGTCAACCAACTTACTTAGTTGTAGAATTGATGGAGATAATAATGTCATATGGGAAAGTTTCTGGATTCAAGATAAATACGCAAAAAACTAAAATATTGTCTAAAAATATGACTATAGAACAAAAGGTTGTTTTAGAAGAGTTAACAGGATTTGAAATAGTTAAAAAGACTAAATATTTGGGGGTTTATCTCCCAGCTTCAAATGTGAAATTATATAAAAATAATTATGGATTGTTATGGTTAAAAATACAAAAAGATCTAGATGGTTGGAAAAAATTACAACTATCTTTATTGGGAAGAATTGCAGCAGTGAAAATGAATGTTTTGCCAAAAATTTTATTTTTGTTTCAAATGATACATATACTTAAAAAGAATTTAAATTTGGACGAATGGCAGAAAGGTATTAATAAATTTGTTTGGGCAGGGAAAAAGCCATGAGTCA
Source organism: Vipera ursinii (assembly GCF_947247035.1). Classification (NCBI taxonomy): domain Eukaryota; kingdom Metazoa; phylum Chordata; class Lepidosauria; order Squamata; family Viperidae; genus Vipera; species Vipera ursinii. The sequence goes on along the minus strand of NC_139521.1, from coordinate 25,805,899 downwards.
AATTTAAGATAATGCAAGATACACATGAAAGAGGTGGTCTTAAAATGCCTAATCTTAAACTATATAATGAGGCTGCTGCTTTATCATCAATTAGTGATTAGTTTAATCTAACACAAGGGAGATTATTGAATATTGAGGGTTATGATTTGTTATTTGGTTGGCATGCATATTTATTGTATGATAAGAAGGTGGATAATGTATTTAAGATACATATATTAAGGCAGACATGTCAAACACAAGGCCCGGGGGCCGGATCCGGCCTGCGAAGTGGTTTCATGTGGCCCGTGAAGCCATTCTGGAAACAGTGAGGGAATGGCCCCCACTACCTTGGCCCTGGCCCAGAGACCCTCCTTCTGCCAGAGACCCTCAGATCTGTCCCACTCCTGCCCAGGCCCCCATAGGCACCCTTGATGCGAACGATGTAGAGCTGGCCATGCCCACCCAGTAGGTCATATGCACTCTAGCCACGCCCACCCAGTAGGCCACACCCACCCAGCCCCTTGAGGGCAACCGCAATGCTGATGCGGCCCTCAATGAAATTGAGTTTGACACCCCTGTATTAAGGTATGTTCTGTTGCGAGTATGGAAAAAAATATAGACATAAGTTAAATTACAAGATACCAATTTGGGCAATACCTAAACATGCAATAGAAAATATAAATGTTGGATTTAAACATGATGAGACTACATATAAATAAATTTTAAGGATAGAAAGGAATGTATGGCAATTAAAGCCATATAATATTTTAAAAGAAGAAAAGATTGTGCAAACTTGGTTTCAGTATGGGCAGTTACAAGCAAGATGGAAAGAAGATCAGAAAGTTGGCATTTTGATATCTGATGGAAATTTGGTAAAACAAATTAGAGATCAAGGTCAAGCACATATAAGAAGAATATATAATGCATTGATAGAAATTGACTCAGAAATGGAACTTGTTAAAGATTGTATGATAAAGTGGGCCCAGAATTTTCAGGAGGTTATAACAATGGATACTTGGGAAAAGATTTGGGTTAGAAATGTAAAATGTACACAGGCCCAAAATTTAAGAGAGAATTTTATAAAATGTTTTATACCCTAAAAAACTAGCAAGTATGTATCCGAATTGCCAGCCCAAATGCTGGAGGTGTGGTTGTGAGGATGCAACGTATTATCACATATGGTGGACTTGTAAAACAGTTAAAGCTTTTTGGATTAAAATTTGGTGGAATATGCAAAACATATTTAAGAAAAAGATAAGGTTTTCTCTGCAGTTGTTTTTGTTGGGTATTATTACAGATTTTACTGTTACAGATACTAAACTGATGTTGAATTTAATTATGGCAGCAAGACTTTTAGTAGCACAATATTGGAAGAAGGAAGAACTGGCAGAAATGGCAAAGATTTCAGCATACTTGAAAGAACAATTGCAACAGAGATATATTGTGGAATGGAGAAGATGGATCGAATATATTCAGAATAAATATGGGACTAAAAAGTTTCATTTAGCATTTGAATACGTAGTGGTTTTATACGATGTATTATTAGTTATTAGTTATTTGTTAGTAATATAGTTATGTTTACGGAGAGTTAAAGTGCGATAGAATTTAATGTTTTTTTGTTGTTAGCATATTTTAGCTTAAGTTTGTAAGTTAATACCCTGTATTCAGCTCTGGGAAATCGGGGAGGGGGGAGGGGAGGGGAGGATTGGGGGGAGGGAGTATGTTTTTTAAAAAAATGTAAAACTTTTCAATAAAAAGAAAAGCTTGGTTGGGGGTCACTACCTTGAACAGCTGAGAGAACCTGCCGGACTGTTGGGACCGGGTAAGCATGTGGATTTAAAGCTCAATTGAGGGTGGTCTTATAATCAGCGCATATTCTAATTTCCCCGTTTGCCTTTAATGGTGTCACAATAGGGGTTTCCCAGTCTACCCCATCCACTGGCTCTAAAACTCCTTGTTCCACCAGCTTGTCTAATTCGCACTCAATCTTCTGCTTGAGAGCGAACAGAACTCTCCGAGGCTTAATGCACACCGGTGAGACCATCGGATTTAACTTCAACTTTATGGGGGGACCCTTGTACTTCCCCAGCCTGTCACCGAACATGTCTGCAAATTCATTGCAAATGGATTCAAGACGCTTGGGCTGAATGCTATTCACTCCCCGCATCCAAATACCCAGGGCATCAAACCAATCCAACCCCACTAAACTAGTTCTCCACCTGTCAGTCACCAATATGTCTAAGGGACCCTGAAAATCCTTAAATCCCACAGACACTGTGGCCATTCCCCTGAGTTTAATGGGAGCATGTTGGAAATCTGATAGCTTTAATGATGTGGGCTTCAGAGGAACCCTCTTTCTACTCTTATCGCAAATTCCCTTAAATGTCTCATAAGAAATGATGGAGACCACAGAACCTGAGTCCAGCTCCATCACACAAGGTACCCCTTGCAGATGGACCTGAATAGTTATTTTTAGCTTGAGTAGCTGATGGACCTCCGTGTGAGACACAGTCTGTATGCACTTTCCAGGATTGGGGGGGATAAGCCGGCTTTTGTGCCGAGGGGTAACAGTACCTTCGAGTGCTGATGCCATGGATTGTAACTCGTTGAGGCTGTCCTGGCTTTGGTTCTGGCAGATGGCTACGATGGGACCTGTTTTGCCACAGGAGCGACACTTTGCTGATCTGAACCTGCAAGTCACCCATGGATGATTTCCCGCCACAGCTGGCACACCTCTGGTTTGGTGAGTTGGCTCTCTTTTGTTCCTTGCTGCGGTAACCACCCACTGAGTCTCTGCTGGTGGGTGCATGTCTCCTGTGACCTCCGTCATTCTCTTGCCGCGATGGACGTCTCCCCAATCGTTGCTGTACCTCAGCCTCGCCATCCGTGTCTCTGCTTCTGCTGCTTGAGACGTGCTCATGATGGACCATCACACCTGAGCTGCCGCTGGATCGGTGTGGGGCTTTGTCAGGTTCCATGGCTACCTCGAAAGCCCTCACCTCAGCCAAAACCTCCTTCAGGGTCATCAGCAGTTTGGCCAGCAGCATCCTTCAGCACTGCTGGTCCCTCAGCCTGAACACTACCCGGTCTCTTAGTCTATCATCGAGATTTGGGAATTCACACAGGCGGGCAGCCAGTCTCAGAGCCCCAACGAAGTGCAAAGTCGACTCACCAGGCTGCTGGATGCGCTGGATGAATTGATACCTCCAGTATATCGAAGCTCTCTCTGGCATGAAATGCTCAAACAATTTTGCCTTGAGGTCATTATACGAGATGTTCTCGACCGGCATCGGTGAGCACAGACCCACAGCCGCATCATAAACGTCTTGCCCACTGAGACACAGAAGCGCCGCCGCTTTCATCTTGTCTTCTGTAATCTTGTTGAGCATCAAGAACCCTTCGATCCGTCCAAGATGTGCTTCCCATCACTCGGTTTCATCAATGTTGAAACGGAATTCAGTGGTCCCGAATTTGGCCATATTGCTGGTCCTTGGATTGCTGCTTCATTAGGGATGTTCAGAAGATTTTTTTCTTCAGCACCGTGCGTTGCAGCATTAGGAGGTTTCCTGGGAAAGATTTGCCTTTCCCTCCTTCCTAGAGATCCGTGCTATTTGAAACAGCATCCCATCTTCGTCGCCAGTGTTCGATCGTGAGTTCTGGACCGCATGGCCAAGATGGATGACTCAGGAAAACAGGGTTCACACAGCACACTTTATTGATTCAGCACAGACAGGGAGAACAAAGGCAACTACCCTTTTATATAGCTAGCCAGGTATACATTGCACCAATCCCAAAATCCAGATTTCCTGCCAGAGGATGCCCTGTCAATCCTGACAGGGCACCCTGCCACCTGGCTTATCTGTGTGTGACATCCCCTCTGTACATAACAGTTTTGCCTGGGGTGAAGTACATGGAATTTTTTTGTGTCTGGTGTAAATGCAAGAAAGGGTAAAGAAGGCTAGTTTCTTAGTAATTAGAAGGACAATAGAAGGTGTTAAAAGAATGGAAATAATCAGATGGAAGAGAGTGAGAGAGAGAGAGAAAGGAGCTGTGTGAAGTTTTATGTCTGGCCAGGATGAAAGGCAAGATCTCTGATTTGCTATTTTGTGTGAGAAAGTTTAGTAAAAAGCTATGTAATTTTTGAGGTTCCTATAGTTTGGAAGGTGACAAGAGAGGGGAAAACGCCTCTCCAAGGAAAAAAAAATTGTCCCCCTAACAGCTTTTGAAATCAGGCAATTTAGGAAAAAATTGCCCAAACTAATAGAAGATCCTACTGAAGTAGGAAAACAGGTTAGAAATGTTTTTAGGACCAATGGAATATTCATGGGGAGAAATGCAACCCATTTTTAACATGTTTACACCAGAGGAGAATGGGATGATTAGGTGAGTAGCTAGGAAACAGTGTAAGAAAAAGTTTTCACAAAAAAATGAACAGGCTGAAATCCCTGTTGCAGATCCAAAGTGGAAGGTAACAGAGTGCAGAGAGGAATGCTATGGCTGAGTATAGGGGATAAAAAGTGTTTAAATATGCAGTGCCTCTGAGTCTTAACATTCAGAAGCCACTGTGATAAGAACAAGGAAAGGAGGAAGCATGACTGAATGGCTAGACAAATTTAAAAAGCCAACTTCAAAAATATGGAAATTTGGATCCTGGTAATTCAGGACATCAAATGATTTTGAAATATCAATTTGTATGGAAAGCATAGGAAGATATTAGGGTAAAAATGCAGAAATTAGACACATGGAAAACTAAAACAATAGAAGATTTATTACCGGTAAGAGAGGCACAAAAATTATATAGAAAAAGAGAAGAGGAGAGAAATAAACGTGAGATAAGATAAAAATGATGGCTCAATTGGTGCAAACAGGCCAACAAAGAGGATAGGGAGGAGAAATCACGAAATCAGTAAGGGGTCTTGGGAGAGCTCTAGGCTGGGGGTGAGGACAGTATTTGGCACCAGGGGATATAAACCCCCAAGGAAAAGAATGTCCCCAGTCCCTAAATAAATAAATAAATAAATGTGCTGTTTTTAAAGAGGAAGGATACTTGGAAAATGAGTGCCCTAAGAGGAAGGAGGGGAAAGAACTAGCAAATTTGGTGAATTTTGAGGATTAGGGGTGTCAGGGGACTAATCTGTTATCTGGTCCAGCTTTTTAGGAACCCGATAAACCTTAAAGGTTGGACCCCTGGAGGATGAGGAGGAAAGTGTGACCTTGGTGGATTCCAGAGCCACCAGATTTACCCTGAACTATATACCTCCACGAATGCAAATTGGGAAAGGGAAGATTAAGGATCAGGGAATTGGGGACATGTAGTAGAAGCAACAATATTTAAATCTGTGATGGTCCAGACAGTAGCAAAAGGACCTGAACTATGGTGCACCTTTGTATTGGTAAAAGGGAACTGCAATTTGGCCAGGAGGTACTTAATTGGTAAATTGGGGGTTGTTATTATGGGGAATAAAAGAGAAATAATTGTAAATATTATGACCTTGAGCGAGGAAGCTCAAGGAAATGTTGACCCTCTTATATGGGCCCAAGAGGGCAATAGAGGAGGTGTACACATGGACCCTTTAAAGGTGACTTTAAAGAACCCTGGTGAAGTAATTCACCAGAAACAGTATATAACATTACATTGGAAGGAAGAATGGGTTTAAAGCCCATGGTGGAAGGACTATTGAAGGGGGGTGAAATTTTTGAACAATCCTTTTAAACATTTTTAGTTTGTTACTTTTTTTAACCCAAAAATTTCTGCCTTGGAAAAGTAAAGAGATGCAGAAAAAAGAAAGGAAAAAAAAAGGGGGGGAAGGCAGTTTCTTCTGCATATTTGGGTTTTTGTTTGTTTTAAAGAACAGAAATTGGCTAAAATTTCCTGACTGTAAGGATAATTAATCAGAGGGATAATTATCTCCAGAAACTGTGGATGCTTCATTATTGGAGGTTTTTGGGAGGAGGTTAGAAATTGATAGGGTCTGAAATGGATAGAGTTTCTTGTTTCAGTAAGGGGTTGGACTAGGAGACCTCTAATGTCCCATCCAACTCTGATATTCTGTTTTTGTATATATGGCATGCTTCAGTGATTTTCCTTTGCATTTTAGTTTGGATTTATCCTCAATAATATATTTGAAGGTATTCTTGTCAAAGGAACAATCATATGATGTTTTATTTAACATCTGATAAATATGTGTCTTTGGGACTCCTTGCTACTGCAAAAGAGATGATTAATTACTGCATACTGTATGTGTTCGATTTGTTTTCCTTTTCCTTGGAGCCAAGGAGGGGAAGGGAAAACTTTAGAGAAAACCAATTTGGTTTCAGGGTTATAGCCACAAGCTGCAAGGCTGGATTTGAGTTCAAATCCTGCTTTGGCCATGAGGGATGGTTGAGTGTTTTGGGCTGATTTATTTTTGTTCATCCCTAGGAGGGAGGTTTTGGCAAGCCACTTCTGTAAATGTTATGGCAATTTTCTTCCTGAGGGCTGTTTCAGGTTCCCTGAAAGCAAAAGTTTTGTTTTATTTTTACTCTGTCTGGTTTGGTGAGTGGGGGAAGGGGGAGACAATCTTTTGTCTTCTTAGCTATCCTGTTGTTCTTTGATGTGCTGCCACAAGAGTGATTTCAATATTATCTGAGACAAAACGCATTCCAGAAATGTTGGCCCAATACTGATCGGTGAACCTATGTGCTTTACCTTTTATCCTGAATGTGTTATTTACAATAAGTTTATTGAGTTATATTTTTGTAACATGGTATCTAATCAGGGTGAAAGGGGGAGGAGAAAGAAAAAATGTGACAATTTTTGATAGAGCTTCCATGGACAAATATAGTCTATCTGTAAAGGTAAAAGTAAAGGTTCCCCTGCACATGTGTGCTAGTCATTTCCAACTCTAGGGGCTGGTGCTCATCTCCGTTTCAAAGCCAAAGAGCCAGCGCTTGTCCGAGTACGTCTCCGTGGTCATGTGGCCGGCATGACTAGATGCCAAAGGCGCACGGAACACTGTTACCTTCCCACCGTAGTGGTCCCTATTTTTCTACTTGCATTTTTACGTGCTTTCGAACTGCTAGGTTGGCAGAAGCTGGGACGAGTAACAGGCACTCACTCTGTTATGCGGCACTCGGGATTTGACCCGCCAAACTGCCAACCATCTGATCGACAAGCTCAGCATCCTAACCCACTGAACCACCGAGTCCCTATCTGACACAGGACAAATAGTTTTCCCTTTTTCTCTTTCCTCCACTTTTAAGCTGTGGAAGCAAATACATTCTTATGTAGCTTCCCAGTTTTGTAAGATCTTATTCTGGGAATTATCAAGAAATGGGAAAGCAACTTTTTGGCAGAAGAAATGATTGAGGGTGTTTAGCAAATAAAGTTCAATTGGTATGAAAGGAAATAAAATATCTAGGATATATTATAGTTGAAGGGGAAAGGAAAATAGATAGTAAAAGGATTGAGGCTATAGTAGATTTATAATTATCAAACAATAAAAATGGCATTAAGTGAATTCTGTGGTTATCACAAGATACTGCAAGAAAGTTGATCCAAAAACTATATGGGGGGAGTTCATTGGGGAATTAAAAAAATAGGTAGAAATATATTTGAAATTCTATGCTACCCTTGGAATTTATGGGATAGCTCAAAGGGCTACAGAGAGATTTTTGATATGTAATAAAGGGTTAAGGCTCCCAAAGGAGGGAGACCAATAGCTTATGTAGAACAAGTACTGGGGTCTCTGTTTTCTCTTTGACAGGAAGGTTTGGTGGCACAAACAGCTCCTTTGGAATTTCCAGTCCATAAGATCCAGCTGGGACAGTGGGTGCTGATTCGTAAATGGAAGGAGGAACTTCTACAGCCAGAGGGAAGTTCCTTATATTGAATCTGCTGTCCAGAGGGCTGAGAAGGGTTGGACTTACTATGCATGAGCAAAGGTGGTGACTGGATCTGAAAGAGGCTGGACGGTCATTCCAGGACAAGGACTGAAAGCCACACTTAAAAGGACTTGAATTGATAGTGGACCAGAACCCCTACCTGTTTTAAACATTTCTATTAGAATTCCAGGTGATCCCAGACAAAGAACAAAGGTGTTGGTGATGATTATGAGAGAAGTAAAAGTGATTTGTTACAAATAAAACCAATAACTGAGACAGAAGTCACACCATTAGAAACTGAAAATGTAGAATTGTAAATTGTAAAAATGTATATTTTTGTTATTGTCAGTGTGATTGTTATTGCTGTTGTGATTGTGGATCAATTTGTGGGTGTGAAATACTGTGAAATAATCATGAGGGGTGGATTCTAATTCTAATATTTCTGAAGACAACACACCAGAGCAGCCTGGGAAATAAAGGTAAAAATTGTTTGTGGGATTTAAAGGTAGATGACAATCATGAAGCAGTAATGGATATTGCAAAAGGAATCAGGAAAGTGACTAAAGCTCCTGAGCAAAAGTATGAAAATATGTGGAGTGATTGGGGTTGAACTGTAGACAGATATTGTATTTGCACATTCCAAAGCAATCTTTGGATTGAATCCTAAATACTAAGTATCCTAGTAATCAGAAATAATATAAAAAGTGTGGAACCATGGATAATGTATTGCAAGAAGCACAAGAGCTTATCTATTTTTTATGTGACACAGATGTAAAGATGACAATAATAATGGATCTAAGAAATATTTTATATATGATTTTTTTGGCATTTAAACTCTTAAATTAAGCTCTCTGTATTTTTAATCCTGAAAGAAATATGTTGCCCAATTAATTTTCTATTCTTTATTTAATTCTATTTCTGATCTATCAAACAGTCCATTAATCAAAGAAACAATGTTTTTATAGACACATAAATGTCACAGGTTTGTTACACAAACTGCTTCAGAGAATTTTAAAGACCAGAAACTTTTAAAAAAAAAATGTTGCCAGACAATGCCAAACAAATTTCAAACAATCTTTACTGCCTGAGAAGACCATATGATACCCAAGGAGTTTCTGTTTTGGAAATATTAACCTACAGTACAAGTTTAAGCTATTTAAGTCCTAGTATCATTAATAAGGATCGTGTGGCTGATAACACAGGTCCATGCTAACAAAAGCTTATTTCCCAGAGATTTAATCAGAGAAGGATTCTTTATGGGGTATTGAAACTGTGAGCCACAAAGCCTTGTTCAGATGTGAGAATACTTCAGGAGATTGAAATTGGGGGTGGGTGCATAGCTTGTTCAAAAATATTTTGATTGCATTTAGCACAGCGGAAGTTTTTAGTTTTTGTGCAACTAAGTAAAAAAATGTGAATTCTCCTCCCCCCTCCACAAAAAGTAGATCATTGCCAGAACTCAGTCCCCCTGCCTAGACTAATCCCAAGAAGCTTGGACAGGAATGATGTCCAATGAAAGAGATCTAGGGCTCTTAAGAGGATAATTCTTTTTCTGGATAACAATTTATGCTACAATTTATTTCTCCACAGGGAAAAGCAGGATTCCAAAATAACATCTTAACACCCAACAAATATATATGCTTTTAGGGTTTTGTTGAACCATGGTAGTGCAGTGGTCAGAGTGCAGTATTGCAGGCAAACTCAGTTCACAGCCAGGAGTTTGATCCTGACCAGCTCAAGGTTGACTACAGACCTATCAGCCTGACCTCAATACCTGGGAAGATTCTGGAAAAGATAAGCAATGAATCAGCGAACACCTAGAGGCAAAAAAGTCATTACCAAAAGCTAACATGGGTTTGTCAAAAACAGATCATGCCAGACAAATCTTATTGCACTTCATGATCAGGTGACAAAATTAGTGGATCAGAGGAATGCTGTGGATAGAATTTACTTAGACTTCAGTAAGGCATTTGATAAAGTAGACCACAACCTACTACTTGATAAGATTAGAAAAATATGAGTTAGATAGCATTACCACCAGATGGGTTCGTAGCTGGTTGACTGGCCGTACTCAGCGTGTGGTCCTCAGTGGAACTAGTCCTCAATGGAACTGCATCTACATGGAGGGAAGTATGTTAGATCCCGTCTTGTATTGCCACAATCGATCTCATCCTAAGTAAACTTTTCCTTTTTGGACAAATTTGCATCCAAGAGTTCTTATTTCCTAAGATGTGGATTGAGGTGGGTCCTGACAGTAGACGGGATCTGCTACAAGAGTCAACCTGGAAGGGAAAACCTTACCAGGGGGGGGGGACTTTGCAACAAATACAATGTCTGGCGATGAAGCAAGAGAGGAGGGAAGTCCCACGGAGAGGGAGTCTTCCCCCTGAATGGATTTGGATGAGGGGATAGATGGGGAACTCATCAAATTTGCAGATGACACCAAGCTGGCAGGAATAGCCAACACTCTAGAAGATAGGCTTAAGATACAAGAGGATCTTGACAGATTTGAACATTAGGCACTATCTAACAAAATGAAATTCAATGGTGAAAAAAGTAAGGTTCTACATTTAAGCAAAAAAACCCAAACAAACCCAAATGCACAAGTATAGTACCTTGCTTAAAAGTGGTAAGTGTGAGAGGGATCTTGGAGTCCTAGTGGACAATCACTTAAATATGAGACAGAAGTGTGCTGCAGCTGCCAAAAAAGCCAACACAGTGCTAGGCTGCATTAACAGAGGGATAAAATCAAGATCATGTGAAGTGATAATACCACTTTACAATGCCTTGGTAAGGTCACACTTGGTATACTGCATCCAGTTTTGGTCACCACGATGTAAAAAAGATGTTGAGATTCTAGAAAGAGTACAGAGAAGAGCAACAAAGATGATTAGGGGACTGGAGGCTAAAACATATAAGGAATGGTTCCTGTATGTCTAGTTTAATGAAGAGAAGGACGAGGGGTGACATGATAGCAGTGTTCCAATATTTCAGGGGTTGCCACAAAGAGGAGTCAAACTATTCTCCAAAGCACCTAAGGCAAGACAAGAAGCAACAGATGGAAACTAACCAAAAAGAGAAGCAATCTAGAATTAAGGAAAAATTTCCTGATAGTTAGAACAATTAATTAATGGATCAACCTGCCTCCAGAAGCTATGAATGCTCCAACACTGGAAGTTTTTAAGAAGACTGGATAGCCATTTGTCTGAAATGGTATAGGGTAGTGATGGCGAACCTTTTAGAGACTGAGTGCCCAAACTGCAACTCAAAACGTACTTATTTATCACAAAGTGCCAGGGCTATGTCAGCATTGTGGTGCCCTGGAGGGAGGGGAAGGGGCATGCTCCACTGGGTGGGTGTGGCTGTGGTGGTGAACAATAGACTGGGTGGGTGTGGCCTGGGTAGGCTGGCCACCTCGATGTTGCTCATGGGGGGGACGCCTATGGAGGCCAGGCAGGGTTGGGAGAAATCCGGGGGTCTCTGGTAGGTGGGGCGGTGGGCAGGAGGCTCATCCTGCCGAGTGAGACGGGCAAGGCAGGGGTGCCATTGCCGCAGGGCAATGCAAAGCGAGGCAGGGGCCGGGGCGTCTGCTGCCTGACATCATCAGCCCCTGCACACAGAGGCCAGCAAGCACATGGAGGCCGACGGTGTCCATCAGCCGCCACAGCCTGTTGGCCCCTCAACCGGCGCACTCTGTGGCTCCGCAGCCCACTGTCAATAGCGAGCAAGCCCTCCAGCAGAAGGCATCGTAGTGGAGGGGGGAGGCACATGATGCAGGCAGTCGGATTTGTCTACTTCGTCCCATCTGTTTTTGCTTGCGGTTGGGGAGCAGGTCGCTGCTGGTCATCTCCTCGGCTCCCTCACAGATCTTGCCCTTGGCCCATCCGTGGAGCATGTTCCCTTGCGCACCCAATGCATCTGGGCCCCGCCTCGGGCCAGCACCTCGCACAGATCCATTAGGTTGTCGCCGCCGCCCGGAGCACCTGACCTGCCCAAGCATAAAGGAGGCAAAGCGGCCAACTAGCAAACTCGAATAGAGGTGGTAGAGCATACTCACGCCTAACAAGCCAAAGGACACCCCGAGCGGGGAAAGCCGGATCCACATTTGGTATACAATTAAGTTTTGTATACCAAAACGCTTGGAATTCTATCATTGATTATTTAAAATAAATTTACAGATGTCTGGTTATAAAGTAGTAAACTGCATTCACATGGAGGTGCATACATACACTTTTCTCCATATCAGAAATTCTGCTACGATAACAGCCACAGACTCTTTTATTCATCAGACCTGCATCTTTAAAGGTGCAGAAGAAGGGAAGCCGCTTTTATCTCCGTAATCTCAAAACAGAGACGACTCGAGATGAGGTCGGCTGAACTCCTTTCTTGGGAAAAAGTGCCGACAGCAATTCCCCCGCCCTGAATGCAGAGGCGCTCTTTCCCACGAAGCCGGGCAATAACACAGGAGACTCCGCTCTCCGTTTTCCACTCCGCTGTGACATTATTTAGTTCCGCTTCCGTGAGAAAGCGAGAAGCGCGAATTGGAACGGATCATCGCTTCGTTTTGATGTTGTAAGGAGGCTTGGGTTTTTTTTTTTGTGTGTGTGTGTGGGGGGGTGTAAATTAGTTTCCTGGCTGTTTATTTTTAATTGGTCTGTTTTTCACTCTTGTTTCTAATAGTTGCCGCCTGTTTTGTTCCCTGCCTCTTCCGCTGTTTTTTTCTTCGTTCTAATTTTTTCCCTTTTTATAAGCTGCTGTTTTTCTCCTCTCCCCCCCCTCTGTAAAATAGTGTAGAGTTGGTAGGTGTTTTGTGTGTTGTAATAAAAATGTAAGGAAACTTGGGTTCAGTAGGACTCGATTCTATATATGTTTTGCCTTCCTTCAGACTACCCTGTGTATCCTACCGATTCCCTCTGTCCTCCCCTCCTTTCTTTTTTATTGCCCCAGTTTCCTCGATTCCTCCGGAGGTGCTTTAAAGATGAACACACGCATGACTATATATGCGCACACATCTGTGACTACAGTCTAGTCTTTAGGTGAACCTTTAAGGTACCAGAGAGTTTTCAAATGAGCTTGCTACAACAGGCTTAACACAGCTCCTCTTTAGAGCTACTTCCAATCCGTTGGATTTGAGCTCTTTTCTTTCCTCTTGTCTCTATTAGCACTGTTGGTCAGAAGGTCAGAACAGCAGCTCTCAACAGAGTTTGCTTGCATTCTCAATTTTTTATGGTACAAACCAATTTTGCCTTTCTCACTGTTGAGGTTTATGACTGATACAATAAAGTATTTGCTTTATAGAAATTTATATTTGCTTTGATAGAAATTCTACAGAGTTCAGGGGAGCTTACTTTGAAAAGTACAAAAGTGTAATTTACTTTAAAGATATTCTCGGCATAGTCAGCTTACTATTTATTATTTTGCCTATTTAAAACACGTTTGCTAAATCTGACTCATTCCAGATATGTTAACTAAAAGCTATCTAATCATTATGATTATGCTGTCTCAGGATAGTGAGAGTTGGAATTAATTTATCTGAAGGAATCAAAATAGAAAATGCTCCATATAATTTTTTTGAACCTAGCAATGCAAATATTTAGCATATTATTATAATAGAAGCATTGGTTTAATGCGGTTTTCCTATACAAGATATGAGGCCTATTCCTCAGCAAGAACATGTCTAAAATCACAACATATCCCTATGTTTTCTGGAAGCTTCCATTCAGTTCAGTAGTACTTGCTTAAAATTAAACATCAAATTATGAACTTAACAGTTTATGACCAATACTACAATATTGCTCCTTTATTAGTTTTTGTACCAAAATCTTTAACCTTTACTAGCTACCTAAATTGCAGTATGCATGCTTTGTCTTACCCCCTTCTATTCTTGATTGACTTAGAAACTTTTGTGCAATGCCATCACAAGGAGAACATGGAAACTGTTACAATCGCAAAAGACAGAATATAGCAATGGCCACAGCAGGTACCAGAATGGCTGGAGGTAGGAAGCAGAGATGTCATGCAGAAGCACAAAAGCAGGTATCAGTAATATCTCCCCATCTCCATTCCAACACTATCCAAGATCTGGAGGTTTTGTGTCTTTCAACTATTGGGACAGACAAGAGTTCAAAACACCATTCTAGTATCTGTCAGAATCCATTTATATCACATTTCATAAATGCATAGGTAGAATATTGTGCTTATTCTGGGGATTCTGCCATCTCTCCGAGGGGGGGGGAGGATGGTTACTCAGATTGCAATAGGCTGTCTTCAAACACCAGGGAAGCTTTTGATCTGGGGGGGACGGGGAGAGAGAGATCTGGATCGCATCTCCATTTACAACTGAAAAGGAAGAAGCAATAACAATAAACACAAGGAGAGTTCCCTTTCCCACAAAAGGGCCTGACACCTAAGTAAATGATGGGAGCCTGACCAAATGGATGAGGGGAGGGGGTTGAAATGGGAATTCTTTTTTTTTATTGAAAAGTTTTTCAATACATTTTATCTTTAACAATCCCTCCCCCCACCCAACCCTTCCTAGCCCTCCCTAACCCCCCTCCCCTTCCCCCGTCCCCCATCCCCGACTTCCCAGAGCTAAATACAAGGTATAAAAGTAAAAACAATCATAAACAACCATATGCTAACAACAATAAGCTATTAAGTCTATCGCACTCTAGCTCATGTAAAATGACTACAAGCAATACTAATATCACATCAAAACTTATGCAAATGCTAAATGAAACTTTTTGGTCCCATATTTATTCTGGATGTAATCAATCCACTTTTTCCACTCCATAATATAACGTTGTTGCGAATGGTCTTTCAAATAAGCCGATATCTTTGCCATTTCTGCCAGGTCAGAAACTTTTAAAGTCCATTCTTCTATAGTCGGCAGTTCCTCCTTCTTCCAATATTGACCTACTAAAAGTCTTGCTGCCGTAATTAAGTTCAACATCAACTTAGTGTCCACAACAGTAGTATCCGTAATTATACCCAATAAAAACAATTGCGGACAAAACTTTATCCTTTGCTTAAATATCTTCTGCATATTCCACCAGATTTTAATCCAAAAAGCTTTAACCTTTTTACAGGTCCACCATATATGAAAGTACGTTGTGTCTTCGCCACCACACCTCCAACATTTAGGTTGATAGTTCGGATACATACTTGCGACCTTTTTAGGATCTAAATGCCACCTATAAAACATTTTATAAAAGTTCTCTCTTAAATTTTGGGCTTGCGTAAATTTTACGTTCCTCACCCAGATCTTTTCCCAAGTGTCCATTGTAATAACTTCTTGAATATTCTGAGCCGACTTTATCATACAATCTTTAACAAGTTCTGTTTCTGAGTCAATTTCTATCAATGCAAGATATATCCGTTTGATATGTACTGGACCCTGGTTTCTAATTTGCTTTACCAGATTTTCATCAGTCATTGAAAAACCAATTTTCTGATCTTCTTTCCACCTGGCCCGTAATTGACCATATTGAAACCAGGTTTGAACAATCTTCTCTTCTCGTAGAAAATTATACGGCTTTAAACACCAGACGTTCCTCTCCAAACTTAGGATTTCCTTGTATGTAGTCACATCATGTTTAAACCCAACATTTATATTTTCTATTGTGTGTTTCGGTATTGCCCATAAAGGTATCTTGTAATTTAACTTATGTCTATACTTTTTCCAAACTCTCAACAAAGCATGTCTGAAAATATGCACCTTAAACACATTATCTACCTTCTTATCATACAATAAATATGCATGCCAGCCAAATAACAAGTCGTGGCCTTCAAGATTGAATAATCTCCCTTGTGTTAAATTAATCCAATCACTTATCGCTGACAAAGCAGCAGCTTCATAGTATAATTTAAAGTTGGGCATTTTGAGAACACCTCTTTCACGCGTGTCCTGCATAATCTTAAATTTAACTCGTGGCCTTTTCCCTGCCCATACAAATTTATTGATACCCTTTTGCCATTCCTCCAAATTTGAATCCTTTTTAAGAATAGGTATCATTTGAAATAAGAATAAAAATTTAGGCAAAACATTCATTTTCACTGCTGCAATTCTTCCCAATAGAGACAATTGTAATTTTTTCCAGCTTTCCAATTCTTTTTGAATTTTTCCCCATAATTTTTCATAATTATTTTTATATAACTTTGCATTTGAGGGTGACAAATACACCCATTTAACCCTTTTAACAATCTCAAATCCAGTTAACCCTTCTAGAAGGGCCTTTTGCGATGCTGTCATATTTTTAGCCAATATTTTAGTTTTTTGTATATTAACCTTGAATCCAGAAACCTTCCCATATTGCATTATTATCTCCATCAGGTCCACAACAGAATTTTTTGGCTGAGTCACCGTAACAACCAGATCGACTGCAAACGCCCTCAATCTATAATCCTGATCTCTAATTTGAATTCCCTTAATTTTTTCCGAATTCCGTATTTTAATCAATAATATCTCCAATGTTAAAACAAATAATAAAGGTGATAACGGACACCCTTGTCTTGTGCCCTTTTCAATATTACATACTTCAGTCAAACTA
Source organism: Vipera ursinii (assembly GCF_947247035.1). Taxonomy (NCBI): domain Eukaryota; kingdom Metazoa; phylum Chordata; class Lepidosauria; order Squamata; family Viperidae; genus Vipera; species Vipera ursinii. Next base: position 25,789,508 of record NC_139521.1, on the reverse strand, counting down.
TTATTTACTATTATTCGGGCTGTTTGTTTTTGATATAATGCCCTAATTGATTGTAAGAATTTATCCCCAAAATTCATTTTATCTAATACTTTCATCAAAAATTGCCAATTCAATTGATCAAAGGCTTTTTCGGCATCCAAAAAGATCAGCACCGCAGGGATCTGGTTGTTCCTTTCCAAAAATTCCAACAAATCTACTATATGCCTCACATTATTTTTCATTTGTCTGCCACTGATAAACCCAGTTTGGTCACCATGAATTATCTGTTGCAAAACCCTTATCAATCTGTTAGCTAAAACCATAGCAAATATCTTGTAGTCCGTATTCAAAAGTAATATTGGTCTGTAATTTCTTACTTGAGTGACATCCTGATCTTCCTTCGGAATCAGAGAAATAAAAGCAATTCTCCAAGACGGAGGCACCCCTCCTCCCCTTTGAATTGTCTGAAACAATTCTCTTAATGGCTTTATCATCTCCAATTGTAAATTTTTATAATACACCGCCGTCAGTCCATCCGTGCCTGGCGCTTTATCCACCTTCAATTGTTTAATTGCTAAAAGAATTTCTTCTTCTGTTATCAATTGATTAATCTCTTCCTTTTGTTCTTGTGTAAGAACCGGGATGTTGGCATTCCTCAAATATACATCAATATCTGCTTCATTAATCTTATCTTTAGCATATAATTTAGAATAAAAGTCCACAAAAGCTTCCTTAATAAGATCCTGTTGATACACAACCTTTCCCTTATGTTCTATTTTATCTATATTAGAAGCCCTTTGCTTCTTCCTTAACATGTAAGCTAACCATCTGCCTGGTTTATTGGCATTGCAAAAAGTATTATGCCTAGCAAAACCGTAAATTAGTTGGCACCTGATCAGCCATCAACTTGTCAAACTGTCCTCTTAACAAATTAATAACCTCTTTGATCTTCACATCCGATGGATTCAAAATTAGGGCCTTTTCTTTTTCCCTAATTTCATTCTCCAATTCTTTCCTCCTGACTTCCAAGTTACGTCTGTATTTATTATTCATATATATTAACACCCCTCTCATATAAGCTTTACTAGCATCCCAAACCATGTCCATAGAAGTATCCTTGTTCATATTAATTTCAAAAAAGTCCTTCATCTGCTTTTTACATTCTTCCACATTACTCTGATTTCTAAACAAATTCTCATTTACGCGCCAAGAGCGCCTATCTCTATTGTCCTCTAACCAGACTGGACTATGGTCAGATATAATTCTTGCACAAATCTTTATCTTCTTAATCCTAGAAAAAAATCATTAATCGTTAATATAAAGTCAATCCTGGAAAAAGATTGATGTCTATCAGAAAAAAAGGTGTAATCCTTTTCTTGTAAATGTCTTTCTCTCCAAATGTCTCGCAACTCCAAATCATCCTTCATCTCGAAAAAAGATTTAGGCAATCTAGCGTGGCTTGGAGTACGCCTAAAAGAACTACACTTGTCCAGTTGTACATCCAAGACACCGTTCCAATCTCCCACAAAAATAAAAGATTTATAATCCAACTGAGTGATCTTACTGTGTAATGAACTATAAAAATCAGCTTGTTGTTGATTAGGAGCATACAGTCCAACCAAAAGCGTTTTTTTGCCTTCTAACAACAAATCTATTATAACATATCTTCCTTGTTTGTCTGCTTCTATTAACTCCGCTGTCATAGTATTCTTGACATAGATAACCACTCCATTCTTCTTATTCATTGCAGAAGCAATAAATTGTGTACCCAATCTAGAGTTCAATAGGTACTTTTGGTCCATAGCCCTAATATGTGTTTCTTGCAAGCAAATAACATCAGTCTTAAATTGTTTTAAGTATTGAAAAATTTTCTTTCTCTTCTGTGGTGAGTTTAAGCCATTAACATTCCAGGTTAGAAACTTAATCGCCATCCTCAGCGACCCGAAGCTTCTGGAACACGTCTGCCAGGAGTCCCTTAACTTCCTTAGGCTGCGCCCCTCCCACAGCTTCGCTATATGTACGCTTTGAAGGTTCCATAACTTTCTGTTGATCCTCCTCTTGCTCTCGTCTCGCTCGTCTCAAGGCAGCACGCGTCATCCTCTGATCTCTGGCATCTTCCGATGAAGCTGTAATTTGATCCACTCCAGTAGTTTTCTCATCTGCCTGCGTTATTCCTGCAGCATCTTGAGACTTTCCCTCGCCATTCTTCTTTGTAGATTCCAAGAGTGGTAAAGGGGTTGCTTTTAAAACATTGCTGTAAAAATCACATGCCTGCATCACTGTGACAAGACGATGTCTCGTACCTTCATGCATCACCACCATACCCACTGGTATCTCCCATCTAAACTTGATATCACGTCTCTTAAGTTCCTGTACCAGAAAAGCAAAATCTTTCCTTCTCCTTAAAATTCTTGGAGGGATCTCTTTTAGAACCAAAACTTCTTGTTCAGCAACCACAAGCTTAGTATCATAAGAAACTTGGATAACTTCATTCCTAATTGCTCTCTTTGTGAAGTAAACAACCACATCTCTAGGTAACTTCCTTTGCCTTACAATCCATGAATTCACACGAAAGATTTTGTCTGTATTTCCCACAATTTCAGGTGCTGACTGTCCCAGTAGCCCTTCCAAAGCCTCAGAGACAATCTGCTTCAAATCTTCTTTAGGATTCTCTTTTAAGCCTCTGATTCTGATAGCAAACTCCATCTGGTGGTACTGGACCAAGGTCAAGTCGCTGTCCATTTTATCCACCACATTTTCAGTCTCTAACACTTTTGCTTCTAATCTGCAATTATTTTGGCTAAGATCTTCCATTCTTTCGTCCAAGCGTTCAATACATAAAGCCATACCTTGAAGTGCAGGCAAGATGTCTGCCCTCATTTCTGTGAACTTCTCCTCCAGCTTTTCATCCATCTTTTCATCTATAATATCTGCTATTTGTTGTGAATGCTTTTCCAAAGTATCCTGTAAGTCTTTAACTGTCAATGCTGGAGCAGGTGCAGGAGGCAATAAAGCTTGCAGCGAGGACTGTTGCACCGGGGAAGCCCCCGCACTCCTGAGAACTTTGGAAGATTTAGCCGCCATCTTCCCCCACTTTCACTTGTTATGCACTTTCACTTTCAGAGTCTATCAAATCCGTTGAGCTAGAGAACAAAAATCCACTTTCACCTTGATCTCCTGTATCGCTCTGCCTGCGTCTTCGCACTCCAAAGTCCTTTCTGCTGGCAGGGGTGGTTGCTAACACTTTGTTCTGCTCCCAAAAACACGGGGCAGAAATGCTGCGCAGCAAACCCAGGCTTCGGGGGGGCTCAATCCTTCAGCCGCCCGAACTTAAAGCTCAGGCGGCCCCGGAGAGCTCAACCCCTACCTGGGTACTCACCCCCTCCTCTTCTCCCGAGGAGGGGTTTCCGAACCGCCGAAACAGCTGATCGGCGCTGTTTTCGGCGGTTCTACGAAGCCGCGGACGAGACAGCCTAGAAATGGCTGTCTTCAGCGTCGCGTCGCCACCGGAAGTCCGAAATGGGAATTCTTTATATAGAATTGAAATGTAACTCTGTTAGATCCCGTCTTGTATTGCCACAATTGATCTCATCCTAGTAAACTTTTCCTTTTTGGACAAATTTGCATCCAAGAGTTCTTATTTCCTAAGATGTGGATTGAGGTCGGTCCTGACAGTAGTCGGGATCTGCTATAAGAGTCAACCTGGAAGGGAAAACCTTACTGGGGGACTTTGCAACAAATACAATGTCTGGCGACGAAGCAAGAGAGGAGGGAAGTCCCATGGAGAGGGAGTCTTCCCCCCGAATGGAATCCCAGAGACGATGGGAAGCTGAAGCGGCATATTTCCCCGGGGAAGAAGCGATGGAGAAGTATGACCGAAAACCCCGGTAGTCGATGGGCTTTGGAAGGAAAAGTGAGTGGGAAAAGGCATCGAGAGAAGTGACCCTGAGACGGAGTGACCACCAACCGGAATGGAGGCAAGAGATGGAGAGCTCCCTGCACACCAGTGAGGAGGAGCGGATCCTGGAAAAAGCCATTGATCTGATGAAAGCAACCCTGAGCTCACTAAGGGAGGAGAGAGCTGAAAACTGCAACCGAGGCAGCGCCTGGGGCCGCAACTGGAAAGGTAACGGAGGGGATCCAGCACCTGAAACCCCTGGGGCTGTCCAATAGAACAGGAATTGCTGCCACAGCAGTACCTCCTCCCCAGAACCACAGACGGGGACCAGGATGAGAAGCGATACCAGCTGCGGCACAGACAACACTTCCACCCCTGGAATTCAAATTCAAGGGGGAGCCATCACGACTGGGAACACAAAGAGGAACACATCAACCTAGTCAGAGCAGTCCTGAAAAAGTTGCGAGCTGCTCACCTATATGCTAAACTATCAAAGTGCGAATTTCACCAGGAAAAAAATTGACTACCTGGGATATCGCATATCCCCAGAGGGCATTGAAATGGACCCTGAGAAAGTCAGGGCAGTATTAGAGTGGGCACCCCCCCCTGCACACGGAAGCAATTGCAATGTTTCCTGGGGTTTGCAAATTTCTACCGCCAATTCATCCCTAAGGGAAAGGTAAAGGTTCCCCTGCACATGCATGCTAGTCGTTTCCGACTCTAGGGGCCGGTGCTCATCTCCATTTCAAAGCCGAAGAGCCAGCGCTTGTCCGAGGACGTCTCCGCGGTCATGTGGCCGGCATGACTAGACGGCAAAGGCGCACGGAACGCTGTTACCTTCCCACCATAGTGGTCCCTATTTTTCTACTTGCATTTTTACGTGCTTTCGAACTGCTAGGTGGGCAAAAGCTGGGACGAGTAACAGGCGCTCACTCTGTTACGCGGCGCTCGGGATTCGACCTGCCAAACTGCCGACCTTCTGATCGACAAGCTCAGCGTCCTAACCCACTGAGCCACCGCGTCCCTACATTTGGCCAAATAGCCATGCCCCTGACAAACTTGTTGAAAACGAAAGGGGGGTCTCCCATGTAATCCAGCCAGCCTGTAAAGTGGACAATGGAGTGTCAAGCAGCATTTGAGAGGCTAAAGAGACTTTTTTCTGCTGAACCTGTCCTAAAACACCCAGATCCAGACAAACCTTTTGTAATACAGGCAGATGCGAGCGATGTAGCAGTAGGAGCCATACTATTACAAGAAAATGATGGGGGGACGTTGCAACCATGTGCATACACATCCAGAAAACTCACAAACAGAACAACGTTGGCCAATATGGGAAAAGGAGGCATTCTTGTTCAGGTGGGCATTACTAACATGGCACCAATTTTTAGAAGGAAATAAAATACCTTTCCAGGTCTGGACAGACCACAAGAATTTGGAAGCACTAAAAACGCCCAGGAAGCTCACTCCTAAGCAAGCCCGCTGGTCCCAACATTTTCACCAATTCAATTTCACTCTCAAACACTTACCAGGGGGAAAGAACTTCCTGGCAGATGCATTATCCCGCATGCCCCAATATAACAGCACAAGAGTTACTGACTTTAAACCACTTGTGCCAGAACAACAACTGGCAGCACCAGTCACCACCAGGGCACAAGAAAAAATGAAGCCGAAGGCAGATAGCCAAACTGGAATAGAATTCAGAAAGTCTTTGGAAAGTGATGAATGGTTCCAGAAAAATAGACATGTGTGCACAATTAAGTAAATGATGGGAGCCTGACCAAATGGATGAGGGGAGGGGATTGAAATGGGAATGCTTTATATAGGATTGAAATGTAACTGTTAGATCCCGTCTTGTATTGCCACAATTGATCTCATCCTAGTAAACTTTTCCTTTTTGGACAAATTTGCATCCAAGAGTTCTTATTTCCTAAGATGTGGATTGAGGTGGGTCCTGACAGTATCTCCCATCCTCAGGATCTTTGATACAATAACAAATGTTATTAATTCATGCAAAGTGTTTTGGTCTCATCACTTGTTACTTAGAAGCAGGGATTTCCTAGGGTAGAACTTCCTTTAACTTAGCATATTTTTTCTTAGTTTGAATCTGTAAACAGTTGCACATAAACAATATGGAGAATTATATATTCACTTTGCTGCTTATTTACTTCTATTGCATTAACGTCTGTAGTCATGAAATGCTTTGAAAGATTGGTTCTCCAACATCTTAGGACATGCCTCCCAGTGGACTTCGATAAACATCAATTTGCCTACAGGGGAAATAGGTCGACAGATGATGCCATAGCTACTGCTTTACACTGTAGCAAGTCATCTTGAGAGACCTGGAAATTATGTCAGGATGCTTTTTGTTGACTTGGCTTTCAACACCATTTTGCCGGGCATTCTCATCGAGAAGCTGACTGACTTGATATTCTCCCCCGCCATCTGCGATTGGATTCAAGACTTTCTTAGGGATCTGTTACAAACAGTGAGGGTCGGGTCTGTTTTGTCCCCCCCCCCTGAAGCTTTGCACCGGCACACCACAGGGCTGTGTGCTTAGCCCCTACCTGTACTCTTTATACACTTATGATTGTGTATCATCTGACCCATCCACTGCGATAATTAAGTTCGCAGATGATACAACTGTGGTGGGTCTTATTACAGGTGGGGATGAGACAGCATATAGGGCGGAGGTACAAAAACTATCCATATGGTGTAGTAACAACGACTTGCACCTAAACATTGGCAAGACAAAAGAGATGGTGCTAGACTTCCGGAGAAAAAAGGAGGAACCTGCCCCACTTTACATCAGGGAGGACTGTGTGGAGAGAGTTTCCTCCTTTAAATTTCTGGGAGTCTACCTCTGTGAAGATCTGACCTGGAAAGTTAACACAACCCAGGTGGCTAGAAAGGCCCAACAGAGGCTTCACTTTCTTAGGGTCTTGCGGAAGAACAGGGTAGAACAACGGCTAATGACCCTCTTTTACCGGTGTGCTATAGAGAGCATCCTCTCGTATGGTATTGTGGTTTGGTATGCTGGTCTGACAGCCGCGGACAGGAAAGTATTACAGAGGGTAGTGAGCACAGCACAAGACATTGTGGGCTGTTCCCTGACACCACTGTATGACATCGCCAGGGCTCGTTGCCTTGGAAGAGTGAGGAAGATTCTCAGGGATGACTCACACCCTGGACGGTATCTCTTTACTCTCCTACCATCCGGTAGGAGATATAGGAGCATAGCCAGCCATACCAACAGGCTGAAAAATAGCTTTTATCCGTGGGCTTTTAGGCTTTTAAATGGGATATAATCTCTGTGAACTTATGCAGAATTGACTTGGGAGGCCGGTGTGTGGTGTAGTTGGTTCATATGGTGTGGTAGGATGGAGGGTTTGTTGTCACTGTGTGTTGGGGTTAGAGAGCACGGGGGGAGGCTCAGCTAATCTCAATGTACACATGTTGTACTTTGACAATAAAGGTTTATTATTGTTGTTATTATTATTTATTCTTACTGCACCACTTTATTTGCTACAGATCAGAAGTAAGCCCACAGATTACATTCGACTTTTGGCTTCTTTCCTTGTCTTAAAATGATATATGTATGATCTTATTTCTTCCTTGATTTTATGTTTACTGGTAGGGTGAAAGCATTAAAAAAGTAAAAAATGTACAAGCTGGCACAGCAGATGTCTCTGATTGTATTCGCCAAGAAATTGAAAGCTGTTACCGGCTCAAGATGCCTGAAGACTTTTATCATTTCTGGAAATTCTGTGAGGAATTGGAACCTGACAAGCCATGTGGTAGGTCTTAAATGTTTATCTTCTTTATATGAGTGCTTTTGTGTGTGTAGATATATATATAAATAAATATATTTTTGTGTTTGTGTGCAATTTTATTTTAGGAATAACAGTATCTTCAAAATTCCAATATTTATTTTAGAAATTTATAAGGCTACCCATTTGTATAATGATTTTGGGTGGCATACAGTAAAAGTAATACAATTAAAATAAACAAGTGTACCCCCACCCCCCTCCAGAAAAGGAGACATTAACATACAAACTTGCCACTCACTGTAACCCAATTCTTATGGAAAGAACCAGGTTTTCAATGCTCTTTTGAACATAACTAGGGTGGAGACAAGATGGAAGAGGGAATAGTTCTCTAGAAAGCAGCTGTTGTGACCAAGAAGGTACACTTCTTAGGTCCCATCAAGTGACATAGTTTAATTGATGGGATCTGGGACATGTCAACTGTGCCTGATTGGCTCACTTGACTTCTTCCTGTCAATACATATTGGACTTGACCACAAAGAACAGAGGGAAACCACCATAACACTATGTCTTTCAGTCCCTTCTGGTGGGTTAGAAGAATGCTATGGTTGATATTGTGGTTTGATATTATTTAGTATAACTAGTAGTCCTTTCCACATGTAATATAAAATGTATTTAGCCTTCACTTTTTTGGCTTATTTCTAATACCATCCCATGTCAGTCAGCATGTTCAGTTCTCTGAGGCAGAATCCCATTTTGGGATTTTTTATATATATATAAAAGGTAAAGGTTCCCCCGCACATGCGTGCTAGTTGTTTCCAACTCTAGGGGCCGGTGCTCATCTCTATTTCAAAGCCGAAGAGCCAGTGCTTGTCCGAGGATGTCTCCGTGGTCATGTGGTCGGCATGACTAGACGCCAAAGGCGCACGGAACGCTGTTACCTTCCCACCGTAGTGGTCCCTATTTTTCTAGTTGCATTTTTACATGCTTTCAAACTGCTAGGTTGGCAGAAGCTGGGACGAGTAACAGGCGCTCACTCTGCTACACAGCACTGGGGATTCGACCCACCAAACTGCCAACCTTCTGATCAACAAGCTCAGTGTCCTAACCCACACTGAGCCACCGCGTCCCATAGATAGATGATAGATAGATAGATGATGATAGATAGATAGATAGATAGATAGATAGATAGATAGATAGATAGATGATAGATAGATAGATACGATATAGATATAGATATAGATATAGATATACATACATACACACTTCTCGCAGAAGAACAAAGCTGAAGCTACCAGCCTGAGGATGACGGATGAGATTTCGTTGAAACGTTGCCCTGATACCTCCAATTCTACGTGGAAAAAAACCCGAATGACCAAAGATCTGTAACCCGAATGACCAAAGATCCACATACGAACACCCGCGAAAACCTCAGAAAACATATATATATATATATCTCAGATAATCTCAGATAAAGGGTATGACTAGCTGATGAGAACATAAGAGTTCGAAATGATCATCTTAGCCTCCCAAATTCTTTATTAGCAATTTGAATAATTTGCATATATATATATATATATATATATATATATATATATATATATATATATATGTATGTATGTATTTATATATGTATGTATATGTATATATATATATATATGTATATGTGTATATGTATATATGTATATAATTTAATTTAATTTAATTTTAATTTTAATTTTATTAAATTTATATACCGCCCTTTCCCGAAGGACTCAGGGCGGTTTACAGGGTATTTAAAATCAAACAGTACAAAATACAAAAGTTAAAAAACAATTTAAAAAGATTAAATTATCCCTTAGCTAAAAACTTCAGTTAAAAATTCTCAGCCTGGGCCGGAGAGCTCAAAGAGACAGGTCTTCAGGTCCCGGCGGAATGAACGAAGGTCAGGGGCGGTCCTAAGCTCCACGGGCAGCTGGTTCCAGAGGGCAGGCGCACCCACCGAGAAGGCCCTCCCCCTGGGTGTTATCCGCCGGCAATCTTTTCCCGGCGGCACCCTGAGAAGACCCTCCCTGTGTGAGCACACTGGACGAAGGGAGTTTGATGCTGGCAGAAGGTGTTCCCTCAAATATCCCGGACCCAAGCCATTTAGGGCTTTATAGGTCATCACCAGCACCTTGAATCTCACCCGAAGGGCAACCGGAAGCCAATGTAGGTCGCGGAGTAGAGGTGTTAAATGGGAGTATCGGGAGGCCCCCATCACTACTCGTGTGGCCGCATTCTGCACCAGCTGAAGCCTCTGAGTGGTCCTCAAGCGCAGCCCCATGTAGAGAGCGTTGCAGTAGTCTAAACGGGAGGTCACAAGCGCATGAGTGACTGTGCGTAGGGCATCTTGGTCCAGGTAGGGTCGCAACTGGCGCACCAGGCGAACCTGGGCAAAAGCCCCCCTGGTCACGGCTCCTATATGATCTTCAAAATTGAGCCGCGAATCCAGGAGGACACCCAAGTTGCGAGCCCTATCAACGGGGGGGGTAACACTTCACCCTCCATCGTTAGAGATGGAATAGTCTGGTTGACCCGAGATGCCGGTATGCACAGCCACTCAGTCTTGGCAGGATTGAGACGAAGCCTGTTTCTCCCCATCCAGACCTGGACCGCCTCCAGGCAACAGAACATCACGGCGAGGGCATCGCTGGGTTAGTTCGGGGTTGAAAGAAAGAGTTGGGTATCATCAGCGTACTGATGATACCCGCCCCGAAACCACGAATGACCTCACCCAGTGGCTTCATATAGATGTTGAACAGGATGGGAGAGAGAACCGATCCCTGAGGAACTCCACAAACGAGAGGCCTCGGGGCGGATCTCTGCCCTGTCAACACTGACTGCGAACGACCCAGGAGATAGGAGAACCCCCGTTAAACGGTGCCTCCCACTCCCAACCCCCTGAGGTGTCGCAGTAGGATATCATGGTCGATGGTATCGAAAGCCGCTGAGAGATCTAATAGGACTAGGACAGAGGAGCAACCCCTGTCCCGAGCCCGCCAGAGATCATTCACCAGCGTGACCAATGCCGTCTCCGTGCTGTGCCCGGGCCTGAAACCCGATTGGTACGGGTCCAGATAATCAGTTTCCTCCAGGAACAGAGGAAGCTGATGCGCCACCACACTCTCGACAACCTTTGCCAGAAAGCGAATGTTGGAGACTGGACGTTAGTTATTTAAAACAGCCGGGTCCAGGACAGGCTTTTTGCGGAGGGGTCTCACCACCGAAGACACCCTCCTTCAAAGAAGCAGTTATTAAAGTAAACCCCCTTCCCCTGGAACCAGCCTCGTGTGACCTCCCGGGCCGCATAAACCAGCCAGGAGGGGCACAGATCCAACAAACAGGTGGTGGAGCTCAGCCTCACCATGATCCTGTCCACATCAGCAGGGGAAACAGGATCGAACTCAGTCCAGATAACATGCTCAAGACCGTCTGATTCCTCCACGTCAGACTCCGCCCAGTCAGAGTCCAAACCGACCCGGATCTGAGCGATTTTGTCCGTCAGATGATGACTAAACTCCTCGGCCCGTCCCTGCAAGGGATCCTCCCTCACCTCCTGGTTAAGAAGGGAGCGAGTCACCCTAAACAGGGCGGCCGTGCGATTATCTGCGGACGCGATGAGGGCAGCGAAGTAATTAGCCCTCGCCGTCCTCATCGCAGCAAGATAAGACCTTATAAAGGTTCTTAACTGCAATCGGTCAGATTCAGAACGGCTGGACCTCCAACCGCTCTCTAGACCCCGTCTCCGACGCTTCATCTCCCGGAGCTCCGCAGAAAACCATGGAGCCCAACGGGATCTGCACTGGGTCAGAGGTCGCAAGGGTACAACACAGTTGAGTGCCTCAGTGGCCGCCCTTTCCCAGGCATCCACCAAGGCATCAGCTGGGCTGTGAGAGAGGGCGATAGGTATAGACCCAAGCGCCATCTGGAACCGTTCAGGGTCCATTAGGCGCCTGGGGTGGAACCATCTAGTTGGTTCTGATGCCCGGCAGCGGGGGGTGGCATAACGGAAGACCAGCCGCAGGAGATGATGATCGGACCATGACAGGGGAGTAACAACCGGTAAACCCCCTTCCAAATCATCCAACCACTGCCCAGACAGGAACACCAGGTCGAGAGTGTGACCCCCCACATGGGTCGGGCCTTGAATTACCTGGGTCAGGTCCATGGCCGTCATGGAGGCCATGAACTCCTGGGCTAGCTCCGATGACCCTCCCAGGGAAGGCAGGTTGAAGTCTCCCAGCACTATAAGCCTGGGGGACTCCACCGCTAACCCTGAGAGGGTGTCGAGCAGCTCAGGCAGAGCTGTTGCCACACAGCTGGGCGCCAGGTATGTAAGCAACAAGCTCATCTGAACCCGAGAACCACATCTCAGGAGGAGGGACTCACTCCCGCCAATCTGGACAATGGTGGTCTCCCGCGGACATAAAGTCTCCCTGATAACCACCGCCACCCCACCGCCCCTACCCTGAGCCCATGGCTGGTGTAGCACACGGAAACCTGGGGGGCATAACTCAATCAGAGGGACCCCTCCCTCCGAGCCCAACCAGGTTTCCGTAATGCATGCCAGATCCGCGCGTTCCTCCTCGATCAAATCTCGAACGAGGAGAGCCTTATTAACAACGGATCTGGCATTAAGGTACATATATATACACACACACACACACACACACACATACATACTGTATATATGTGTGTGTGTGTGTATTTTTTTTATTTATTTTTTAATCCCATTTATATCCCACCCTTCTCCAAAGACTCAAGCCGGCTTACAATTCTAAAGCACAAATCAATGTATGTATGTATGTATGTATATGTATATGTGTATATGTGTGTGTGTATATATATACACACACACATATATATATACACATACATATATATATACACATACACACACACACACACACATATACATATACGAGCAGTGGGTTAATGCCTCCTTCAGTAACACCAGCTGCCTGCAATTAGTGCAGGTTCGCATCTCACCAGGCTCAAGGTTGACTCAGCCTTCCATCCTTCCAAGGTAGGTAAAATGTGGACCCAGACTGTTGGGGGCAATAATAATGGGGACTTTGTAATAATAATGGGGACTTTGTAATAATGCCGCTTGGGGGCCCCCGAAAGCCCTAATAATAAGCAGGCATATACATATAATGAAGGCTATTGCTAAGCACATTGATTTGTGCTTTAGATTGTAAGCCGCCCTGAGTCTTCGGAGAAGGGCGGGATATAAATGGGATTAAAATTAAAATTAAATTAAAAATTAAAAATATATATATGTGTATAAATATATGTGTGTGTGTGTGTACACATATATATATGTGTGTGTGTATGTGATGTGTATATGTATATATGTATGTATGTGTATGTATATCTGTATGTATGTATGTATGTATTTACCAGTCTTTTAGTTCTTCCAAGATGGCTGAACTATAACTCTGCATGGACAAAGCAATTTTGGTTTTTTAAGGATTTGATCCTAATCTTTGAGAACAGAGAGAATTATAGATAGGTATTTTTTAAAAGCATACATTATATGAAAACAATAACTGTTTTGCATATTCAATATATTTAATTTTATGTATTTAAAACTGACTGTAGGAAACATAATAATCAAACCCAGAACTTTTCATGTAATTTAGATCAGAGATCCAATAGTTTTGTTTTAGTTAGAAAGTCTTTATTTTCTCCAACCTTTGTGTAACATGACCAGGAGGTAATTATGTTAATTGAAGTTTGTTTTTGCCTTGACTGATGGTTCTATATGTTATTTTCATTGTTGGTTGTGTTTTATACTGTAACTGTTGTTTAACTGCCCAGGGTCAGTGTGGTGAGCTAGGCAGCTAAATAAATTGAATAGAATAATTAAATAGTACTTTATTTTGTGAGCTTAATGAGAAAGTGAATCCAAAGCAAGTGTTAAATGCAACCCTTCCATTAATCCTAGAAGCAGAAAGGATTGTGGCCAAATACCGTATATACTTGAGTATAAACCGACTCGAGTATAAGCCGAGACCCCTAATTTTACCCCAAAAAACTGGAAAAAGTTATTGACTCGAGTATAAGCCGAGTATAAGTATAAGCTTGGCCCCTTCTTAGCAACATATCTATATTCTGTGCCACGACGAGCTGCTCGTTGACTCCGCCGGCGGCTGTTTCTTGCCGCCTCTCAGCTGATGGAGCTGCGCGACCACCAGCAGCCGTCTCCAGCCTTCTCCCAGCCATCCCTGCCGGCACGTGTGCTCTGTGGCCGTTCATGGCCGCCCCCGTTCACCCCCGACCGTGGGTGCGGCCGCGGGTCCGGCGTTCGCCCACTGACCAGCTGATGGGCGTGGGCGTGGCCGGGCTGTCCCCGGAGCCGGGCGGGTTCCACCGGCGTTGGCCCGCCGAACAGGTGATGGGCGCGGGCGTGGCCGGGCTGTCTCCGGAGGCGGGTGGGTTCCACCGGCTGGGCTCCCCACGGCTGCCTCAGCAGTTGGCGCGGCCGCGGGTCCGGTGTTCGCCCGCCGAACAGCTGATGGGCGCGGGCGTGGCCAGGCTGTCCCCAGAGCTGGGCGGGTTCCACTGGCGTTCGGCGTTCGCCCGCCGAACAGCTGATGGGCGCAGGCGTGGCCGGGCTGTCCCCAGAGCCGGGCGGATTCCACCGGTGTTCGGCGTTTGCCCGCCGAACAGCTGATGGGCGCAGGCGTGGCCGGGCTGTCCCCAGAGCCGGGCGGGTTCCACCGGCGTTCGGCGTTCGCCCGCCGAACAGCTGATGGGCGCAGGCGTGGCCGGGCTGTCCCCAGAGCCGGGCAGGTTCCACCGGCGTTTGGCGTTCGCCCGCCGAACAGCTGATGGGCGCGGGCGTGGCCGGGCTGTGCCCAGAGCCGGGCGGATTCCACCGGCGTTCGGCGTTCGCCCGCCGAACAGCTGATGGGCGCGGGCGTGGCCGGGCTGTCCCCAGAGCCGGGCGGGTTTCACCGGCGTTCGGCGTTCGCCCGCCGAATAGCTGATGGGCGCGGGCGTGGCCGGGCTGTCTCTGGAGCCGGGCGGGATCCACCGGCTGGGCTCCCCACGGCTGCCTCAGCAGTTGGAGCGGCCGCGGGTCCGGCGTTCGCCCGCCGAACAGCTGATGGGAGCGGGCGTGGCCGGGCTGTCCCCAGAGCCGGGCGGGTTCCACCGGCGTTGTGCGTTCGCCCGCCGAACAGCTGATGGGCGCGGGCGTGGCCGGGCTGTCCCCAGAGCCGGGCAGATTCCACCGGCTGGGCTCCCCACGGCTGCCTCAGCAGTTGGCGCGCCCGCGGGTCCGGCGTTCGCCCGCTGTACAGCTGAGGGGCGCGGGCGCAGCTGGGCCTTCTCTGATGCTGGGTAGTTGCCACCGGTCGTGCTCCCCCGATCCCCACTGTGTTGTCGAGCCCATAGGGCTTGACACCTGGCAGCACATCCCGCAGGGAAGGTCTGCTAGGGAGGCGGCAGTCAAGCGTTGTTTCCCTCCTCGTGCGTGTGTGTGTGTGTGTGTGTGTCAGACCCGTGGGAATGGCTGGCAAGGAAGCGGCGTCCCCCCCTCCTGTGTTTCGGGCCCACGGGGCTTGACACACAGAAACGCAAATGCCGGACTGCCGCCACCTTTACTAGCCATTCCTGCGGGTCTGACACACACACACACACACACACACACACACACACCATTCTTTGCTGTCATGTCACCCCAATGATACGTTTGGTTTGCCATTAGGGTGCTGTGTGAATGTGGTCTTTAAATAAACTGCTGTTTATTAAATAAAACAGTTTTTTAAAAAAACAAACAAACAAACCCCCTTTAAATAAAAGGGAAAGTCTGTAGCTTGGGAGTTTGGAGAGAGAAATGTTTTGACACAGTTAATGTGTGTTTCTGTGACGTTCACGAAGCCCCGATTGAATGACATGAAACGAATCCCAGTTTATGGCCAATTTGGGGAAGGCGGCATCTGAGCGCTCGTTTTCCCCGCACCGGGTCCGGTCAAATTCACACACTCTTGAGCCAATCGAACGCATCCTTGTCTTTTAATCCGGTTCGCGCTCCAGAAACTGAGATTGAAGGCAGAAGAAGAGTTCAAGCTTTTAATCGGGGGGGCGAGGGCTGCTTTTCTGCATTCCAGCAGGACAGGATTTATTTTTATTTTTATTTTTATTTTTTTTAAAAAAGCGCCTTTTGCAGAACAGAGACAGCACGGGCGCGCCCACAAACACACACACACACGCACACGCACCCGACCACGTCCTCTCGCCCCCAAAGTCTGCATGCACCAACCGACGCAGCTTTCGTTCCAGAGCAGGGACCCCCGGAGAGACGCTGCAGCGATCCTCCCCCCGCGGGAAATCCACCCTCTTTCAAGCCCCGCCGCACCCCCCCACCTTTGGCAACCCCGGGAGCGCCTTGGGAGAGCCTCCGCAGCGGAGCCCCGGGCTTGCAGGAGGGCCGTGCTCTGTGCACGCTCAGGAGCCGCCTTCTCCTTTGCGGGGGGGGAGGAGGGAGAGAAGGCTTCCGTCCAGCGCCGGAGCGAAGGCGGAGCGGCCCGAAGGAGGAGTCACGCTGTGTGGTTGTATGTTTGTGTGTGTGTGTGTGGCGCGCCGTGGGGCGTCAGGCCCTTCCCGGCTGGGGCTCCGGTGCCTCCGCCCTGCCGGATCCCGGCGCCGTCGAGCGCGCCCCCCAGATGTTGCGCCCGGTGCGGCCGGCCCCCCCTGCACCCCCCACGCTACGCCACTGTGCATTGGGCAGCGAAAACAAGCCGAATCGGGGAAAAGAAGCGAGAGACAGAACCGGGAAGAACCAAGACCAGCGACTCCCCCTTTCTAATCACTTCCGGCCGTCAACCGGAAGCAAACCCCCGAGCCATCTGACATCGCCTAGCTAGGGCGTAGGGTTTGTCTGTGCTTGGCAGGTAGCGGGAAGCTGAGAGTCGTTGATTAGGACCGGGATGGGGATTTTACAGCAATTCGGGTTTGCAGGCTAGAGTGGAGACAGAAAACAATTCCAGAACAACCTGCCTCCAGAAGTGGTGAATGCTCCAACACTGGAAGTTTTTAAGAAGAGACTGGACAGCCATTTGCCTGAAATGGTATAGGGTTTCCTGCCTGAGCAGGGAGTTGGACTAGATGACCTCAAAGGTCCCTTCCAACTTTATATTATTATTATTAGAAGAATACATGGCACTTGTATTCTTCTGGAATAGTTTTCTGCAAAACCGAATTGTTGTGAAATCCCCCGTCCCGGCACACTTCTGTAATAACTGCTAAGAAAACCTTTGTGTGTGAATCATAATTCTCACTGTTCCTCATTGGTCCTTTTTTCATTTTTAAATGTTTCTTGTATGAGATATGAAGAGGTTTGTACAAGTGAATAGTGGATCAGAGTTGTAACACAGCTGGAAAAAAAAATACCGGCATATCATCATCCGTGCTTACTTTTTAATCATGTTTTATGTGAAGTGAGTACATACAAATTTCTTTGAATTTGTAAGGAGCTAATAAAACTGACAAGAGTCTAGTGATTCCCATAACGTTTTCCAGTGTTTTAACATAGCAATGGCAATTTCCAACAATTCTGCAGTATTGTAAATTTAATATTTTATTACAGTTTGACAGATTAGTGTAATACAATTCTGCAATGTGTACTCGCGCTGTTCAACGCGGGGAATGAAAGGCGGGAGAGAGGGTGGGCGGAGAGCTCCTCCCTGCTTCCCTCTCCCGGCTCATTTTTGCCTTGCAAAATGGAACTGGGTTAAGCCAGCCGAGAGCACGCGCTTTCCCCCTCCCCAGCCGGCCTGAGGGACCCCTGCCCCCTTTGTGCCTTTTGCCTTGCCAGAATGTCGCCAAGGCACTCGGCCGACTTGCCCTGCAGTCTGCGTCTCCTTGGAAGTCCAATACCTCTGGAAATCTCCATGTTGGAGAAGCGGCAGAGGCTTGCAGGGCTGGCAGAGGTGGCGGCAGTCCAGCGTTTTCTCCCCCTCGTGCGTGTGTGTGTATGTGTGTGTGTGTGTGTCAGACCCGCAGGAATGGCTAGTAAAGGTGGCGGCAGTCCGGCATTTGCGTTTCTCTGTGTGTCAAGCCCCGTGGGCCCGACACACAGGAGGGGGGGAATGCTGCTTCCTTGCCAGCCATTCCCGCGGGTCTGACACACACA
The DNA here is from genome assembly GCF_947247035.1 of Vipera ursinii. NCBI lineage: Eukaryota > Metazoa > Chordata > Lepidosauria > Squamata > Viperidae > Vipera > Vipera ursinii. The sequence goes on along the minus strand of NC_139521.1, from coordinate 25,771,702 downwards.
CACACACACACACACACGCACGAGGAGGGAAACAACGCTTGACTGCCGCCTCCCTAGCAGACCTTCCCTGCGGGATGTGCTGCCAGGTGTCAAGCCCTATGGGCTCGACAACACAGTGGGGATCGGGGGAGCATGACCGGTGGCAACTACCCAGCATCAGAGAAGGCCCAGCTGCGCCCGCGCCCATCAGCTGTTCAGCGGGCGAACGCCGGACCCGCGGGCGCGCCAACTGCTGAGGCAGCCGTGGGGAGCCCAGCCGGTGGAACCCGCCCGGCTCTGGGGACAGCCTGGCCACGCCCGCGCCCATCAGCTGTTCGGCGAGTGAACGCCGAATGCCGGTGGAACCCGCCTGGCTCTGGGGACAGCCTGGCCACGCCTGCGCCCATCAGCTGTTCGGCGGGTGAATGCTGAACGCCGGTGGAACCCGCCCGGCTCTGGGGACAGCCTGGCCACGCCCGTGCCCATCAGCTGTTCGGCGGGCGAACGCTGAATGCCGGTGGAACCCGCCCGGCTCTGGGGACAGCCCGGCCACGCCCGCGCCCATCAGCTGTTCGGCGGGCGAGCGCCGAACGCCGGTGGAACCCGCCCGGCTCTGGGGACAGCCTGGCCACGCCTGCGCCCATCAGCTGTTCAGCGGGCGAACGCCGAATGCCGGTGGAACCCGCCCGGCTCTGGGGACAGCCTGGCCACGCCTGCGCCCATCAGCTGTTCGGCGGGTGAATGCTGAACGCCGGTGGAACCCGCCCGGCTCTGGGGACAGCCTGGCCACGCCCGTGCCCATCAGCTGTTCGGCGGGCGAACGCTGAATGCCGGTGGAACCCGCCCGGCTCTGGGGACAGCCCGGCCACGCCCGCGCCCATCAGCTGTTCGGCGGGCGAGCGCCGAACGCCGGTGGAACCCGCCCGGCTCTGGGGACAGCCTGGCCACGCCCGCGCCCATCAGCTGTTCAGCGGGCGAACGCCGAATGCCGGTGGAACCCGCCCGGCTCCGGGGACAGCCCGGCCACGCCGGCGCCCATCAGCTGTTCAGCGGGCAAACGCTGGACCCGCGGGCGCGCCAACTGCTGAGGCAGCCGTGGGGAGCCCAGCCGGTGGAACCCGCCCGGCTCTGGGGACAGCCTGGCCACGCCCGCGCCCATCAGCTGTTCGGCGAGTGAACGCCGAATGCCGGTGGAACCCGCCCGGCTCTGGGGACAGCCTGGCCACGCCTGCGCCCATCAGCTGTTCGGCGGGTGAATGCTGAACGCCGGTGGAACCCGCCCGGCTCTGGGGACAGCCTGGCCACGCCCGTGCCCATCAGCTGTTCGGCGGGCGAACGCTGAATGCCGGTGGAACCCGCCCGGCTCTGGGGACAGGCCGGCCACGCCCGCGCCCATCAGCTGTTCGGCGGGCAAGCGCCGAACGCCGGTGGAACCCGCCCGGCTCTGGGGACAGCCTGGCCACGCCCGCGCCCATCAGCTGTTCAGCGGGCGAACGCCGAATGCCGGTGGAACCCGCCCGGCTCTGGGGACAGCCCGGCCACGCCGGCGCCCATCAGCTGTTCGGCGGGCGAACGCCGAACGCCGGTGGAACCTGCCTGGCTCTGGGGACAGCCTGGCCACGCCCACGCCCATCAGCTGTTCGGCGAGTGAACGCCGAACGCCGGTGCAACCCGCCCGGCTCTGGGGACAGCCTGGCCACGCCTGCGCCCATCAGCTGTTCGGCGGGCGAACGCCGAACGCCGGTGGAACCCGCCCGGCTCTGGGGGTAGCCTGGCCACGCCCGCGCCCATCAGCTGTTCGGCGGGCGAACGCTGAATGCCGGTGGAACCCGCCCGGTTCTGGGGACAGCCCGGCCACGTCCGCGCCCTTCAGCTGTTCGGCGGGCGAGCGCCGAACGCTGGTGGAACCCGCCCGGCTCTGGGGACAGCCCGGCCACGCCCGCGCCCATCAGCTGTTCGGCGGGCGAACGCCGGACCCGCGGGCACGCCAACTGCTGAGGCAGCCGTGGGAAGCCCAGCCGGTGGAACCCGCCCGGCTCCGGAGACAGCCCGGCCACGCCCGCGCCCATCAGCTGTTTGGCGGGCGAACGCCGAACGCGGTGGATCCCGCCCGGCTCTGGGGACAGCCTGGCCACGCCCGCGCCCATCAGCTGTTCAGCGGGAGAACGCCGGACCCGCGGCCGCGCCAACTGCTGAGGCAGCCGTGCGGAGCCCAGCCCTCCCTTCTCAGCAGCCTGTTCCGAACGAAGGGACAGTTCTTTTTTTTTTGTTGACTGGAGTATAAGCCGAAGTGGATTTTTTCAGCCCAAAAAGTGGGCTGAAAAATTCGGCTTATACTCAAGTATATACGGTAAGTAAAAACAATAGCACCTTTTAAATAATTTTAAATATATATTTGGTATGGACACTTATTATCATGAAACAATAGGTGTTTTTGTGTTGTAGATGCTCTCAAATCAAGTATTGGACTTCAGCTTGTTGGACCATATGACATTCTTTCTGGAAAACACAATACTAATAAATCAAGAGAAATAAATTTTAATCTTCACTGGAGATTTTTTTATGATCCTCCTGAATTTCAGACAATTATTGTTGGAGACAGTAAAACACAATTTCATATGGGATATTTTAGGTAAGAAATACCTTGGGCCCTGAAGAGGAGATATAATTCTTTAATGTTCTTCTTCCTGCTGTTGCCTTAAAACAATGAGCAGGGCATTACTGGGATTTCCTTTCTAAGATCTTTTCATTGAGCAGGATATAAAGTTGAAAAACATTTCTAACATAATTTTTTTGAGATAATCAAAGCCTGTGTTGTCTGTCTTGGTGTGTCATTAGGATGTTTAATTCATATGTACTTGCCAAGAATATTTTGGAATAGAATAAAAGGCATTTTGCCTTTGGGAACTTTTGATTTATTTTCCCAGTGAATTTAGAGTTGGTATCTTCAAAATCTATTGTATGTTTGCTAGATTGTATTTTTTATCATCCAGTTTTGTCTTAGACAACCTAGCTTACAAAGTTCATTTTACTGTTTTAAAAAAGATTTTTTCTTTTACAAATTTAGAATTATTCAATACAATTATTATACTGACTTCATTATACAAAATGTTTATAATGTAGAGGCATTGCAGATGTATTTTTGTAAAATTTCTTCTCCATATAAAGTTATGTTTTCCAATGTAGTGAATTGCACAGCTTTCACTTATATTGTCTTTATATTTTTAATTAAGACTGTGCCATAATTTTTGATAAAATTTGTGATCTTATTAGATGCATTTTAAATTTATAGTCTAGTCATCCTTCTGACAATGCTGATCCAGCTGTGTTAGGGGTAGTCAGGTAGATTTCATAAAGTAATCATCTGATCTTGAAGCAATTTATGATGTCCTAATTGGAATCTCATGTCTCAAACATGAAATATTTACAGTTTGAAAAAATAATTTAAAAATTGTCAGTTTGAAGGGTAGGTCTTGCATATATCCAGAGTTGATATGTGATTTATCTTTTTAAATATTTTTACGGGTAGGAAAAATAGTGTTGAAAAATCTCTCTACATTAACGTAGCTGCTTCAGCTCTAATTCTTAAAATGTGTTCAGTTCTAAATATCTTGTATATTTTATAGGGATATACCAGATCAACTGCCAGTGTGGGTTGGTGAAACCGAAACCCAGAAAGACTGTACAATTTATCAAGTTGGTGACAATATATTTGCCGCTATAAAGTAAGACTTTAATATTTTCATCCTTTAAAAAGAGGTTAATTTGGAAATAGCAGTCTCAGTTTGCAAGGGATTGTTTTTTCCCTTTTACTAACATATAGTAGCTCTGTACCATTTGAATTACAAAAAATACACTCCTTGCCACTTCAGTACATGATTTTGTGGGAGGAGTACTGGGATGAAGCTTATTCTTGTCCTCTTTTAAAACTGTTAAATATAAGTTACTGTTAATCCTGTAAATCCTTGTAAAAAAGTTTGTTGTAATATAGTCCCTGTTTATGAAAGTCAAAATCTAGTCTCATGATCCAGAAAAAGTTGCTGCACTTCTGTTTTATTTATGACAGGAATTTGTACTTGTGTCAGGACCTACTTCAAGCCCACATCTTAAGAAAGCAGAACTCTTGGAAACAGTTTCTTCCAAGCAGGAAAGGGAAGATAACATCAATCAGGTTCCGTTTGCAGAATGATCATTCCACAGCTCTTTACACCTCCTTTTGAGGGCAGAGAAATAAACCAGATCCCGGAGTTTCCCCCCCCCCCCCTTTTTTTCCCCCTAGCTGCCTGGTAAGGGAGAAGAAGTTCAGAGAGATGCATAGTATAGGAGGCAATTTGTTATATTGTAATGGATAGCAGACACAGGCGAATAAACAAAAGGTTACATAGTGGTTAATAGAGGAAGTGAAAGTAATAAAATCTGCATGCATATCCCCTCTCCCCCTTTGGGGTATGGCAGAATGCAGGGAAAGGTGGGATTTGGTTTTAGATCAGAGGAGATAGTTAGAAATGAAATATAAATCGATTCTGACATCCTCCCCCCCTTAAAAATAGGACAGATCCACCTGTAGAGGAAAAAAAATAGAGGTTAGTCTAGCTTGTTGGGATATTCTGAATGAAACTTCTTTAGCAGTTTTGGTGCTCTGATGTGACATTTATTGACCCACTCGTTTTCTGAGAAGGGAAGGTGTTTCCATGGTACTAGGTATTGAGTTGCTCCATGATACTTCCTAGAATCTAGGATTTCTTTTATCTCGAAGTGTTGTTCTCCTTCAACCATGATTGGAGGTGATGGTGGGGATTTTTGGCCGTAAGGGTGACTGTTGTTCTCTTTTCAGCAAACTGCAGTGAAAAATTGCGTGTATTTGCCTAAGATTTTTGGGTAGTTCCAATTCTACTGTTACTGGATTTATGATTCTTTTAATTGGAAAAGGTCCTATATGTTTTGGTCCAAATTTTTTACAGGGCTATAGTGATTTTAGGTATTTTGTAGATAAATATATCATTTCTCCTACACTGAATGGTATGGGTTTGACTCTCTTTTTGTCTGCTTGTGCTTTGTATCCTTGCCTAGCTTCGTCTAAGGCTTTACTAGCAATTGGCTAGGTGTTTTGTAATTGTGCAATCCATTTTTTCAGTGATGGGATTTCCAGTTCATTCTGGATTAGTACTGGCATAGGGTTGAAACTTTGACCAGTGGCTATTAATAATAATAATAATAAGTTGGAAGGGACCTTGGAGGTCATCTAGTCCAACCCCCTGCTCAGGCAGGAAACCCTATACCATTTCAGGCAAATGGCTGTCCAGTCTCTTCTTAAAAACCTCCAGTGTTGGAGCATTCACCACCTCTGGAGGCAGGTTGTTCCACTGGTTAATTGTTCTAACTGTCAGGAAGTTTCTCCTTAGTTCTAGGTTGCTTTGAAAGGGAGTGTGCTTGAATGGACTGCGTTATTGTAAGCAACTTCTGCGAAAGGGAGTAGGTCTGTCCAATTTGTCTGCTGGAATGCTCAAGTACTGAGTTAGAACATTCTGATTGGCTGTTACATTGAGGATGATGACTAGATGAAAGTCCCTGAGTGGCTCCTAAGAGGGATAAAAATTCTTTCCAAAATTTTGACATAAACTGCACTCCCTATCAGATATGATGTGTTGGGGTGCCCCATGCAGTCTGTAGATATGCTGCACAAATAGTTTCACTAAGGTTTTGTGCACCCCGTATGCCTCTTTTTCCCACACGGCCCAGCACTGTTCCATTTCAGTGAGTTTCTTGGACGTGTATGCGCACGGTTGCAATATCCCTTCATTGTTTTCTTGTAATAGTACAGCTCCCACTGCCACATTGTTTGCATCTGCCTGTATTACAAAAGGTTTATCGATGTCTGGGTGCCTCAGTACTGGTTCAGCAGAAAACAGTCTCTTTAACCTCTCAAACGCCGCTTGGCATTCCATTGTCCATTTTAGTGGCTGGCTAGGTTTCACTGAGGATTCTCCCTTCGTTTTTAGTAAGTTTGTGAGGGGCAGGGCTATTTGGGCAAATGAGGGGATGAATTGGCGATAAAAATTTGTGAAACCCAGGAAACTTTGCAGCTGCTTCCTTATGCAAGGTGGTGCCAATTCTAGTACTGCCCTGACTTTCTCGGGGTCCATTTCTATACCCTGCGGGGATATGCAATACCCCAGGTAATCTATTCTTTCCTGGTGGAATTCGCATTTTGATAACTTGGCATATAGGTGGGCAGCCCGCAATTTTTTAAAGTCCACTCTGACTAGGTTGACATGCTCCTCTTTGGACTTGGTGAAGATAAGGATGTCATCTAGATAAACCAGGACCCCCTTAAATAGGTGCTCCCTTAGCACTTCATTGATTAATTGCATAAATACTGTGAGGGGTCCTTGTAGTCCATACGGCAAAACTTTGAATTGGTAGCATCCCATTGGACAATTAAATGTGGGCTTCCATTCATCCCCTTCCTTGATCCTAATGAGGTAGTACGCTTCTCTTAGGTCTAGTTTGGTAAAAATCCTTCCTTTCAATAGGTGGGATAACATGTCCTTTATGAGGGGTAGGGGATACAGATTACTTTCACTAATTGCATTCAGGGCACGGTAATCCATGCACAAATGCAAAGTGCCGTCCTTCTCCCTAAAGATGACCGGGGTGGCCACTTTGTGTTTGACAGGTTCGATAAATCCCCTTTCTAGGTTTTTATTTATGAATCTTTTCATTTCCTCCTTCTCTTTAGGGCTCATGGAGTACAGTCTGGGCTTCAGGAGTTTTAGCCCCAGGTTTGATTTCTATAGCACAGTCCGTGGGTCGGTGAGGAGGGAGCTCATCTGCCCGTTCCTCGCTGAAGACTTCAGCAAGGTCCCGGTATTCTTTCGGTATTTCTGGTAACCCCTTCTCTTCTCCACTGATGCTTTCTCTGCTTCTACAGTTGGTGGGGGCCTTTGGGGTGTTAGGTTCACATGATCCCCCTCCGGGAAATTGAGCTCTGCCGTCCTCCAATTTACCCAGGGGTTCCATTTCTTTAACCATTCCAGCCCTAAAATCATTGGGCATTCCATGCCTGGGGTCACTACAAATGTTAAATCTTCCTCATGGTTCCCCAGGGACTGGTGGACTGGTAAAGTGGCTAGGGTAGCTTGCACCCCCCCCTGCTATGGACCCATCTAACTGGCCAAATAAGATTGGTTGCTTTAGTCTCCTCACCAGAATGCCTAGGTTCCCCACTAGCGTCAGGCTAATGATGCAGCGGGTGTAGCCAGAATCTGTTAAGGGCTTCACTTTGACAGCTTTGTGCATGGAGGGAGATAATATAGTTACTGTCTTGAGGATGGGTGGAATGGATCCATTTACCAAGGGTTCGCCCTCCGAGCTTTTGTCCGAGGTGCCCACTGCCCCTGCGGTGTAGGCTGGAGTTCCCTCCCCTCATTTGACAGGGGTTGGAGATTCCACAACCTCTATTGCCCTCATGGCGGGTTCTTTTGGTTTGGCTGGGGACTTTCCTGATTTCCTGGCCGGTGATGGATCTGCTTTGCGCTGAGGGGCTTTTGAGCAGCATTCTAAGGCACGATGCCTCTCACTCCTGCATTTGAAACAGCCCATTGACTTCTTGGCCATGGCCAATGGTTTCGCTGGCTTGTGCGTCAGCTCAGGAGGCAAGCGAACACCATGGTTTTCCTTGGCGGTGCCTCTTCAGTAGATCGATCTCTGCTTCCTCTGCCAGGACGTACCATTCATCGAGTTGGCTTGGGTCCCCTCGAGGCAGGCAAGCATCTTACAGGTTGTAGTTTAGGCCATCTTTGAAATTGCTAAGGAGAATGTCTTCTGGAGAGTTCAGCTTGTTGGCAAGGGCCCAGAATTCTTGTGTATATTTGGCTACCGGGTATTCTGTCCTCTCCCACTGAGTAGCCTCAAAGAGGCTCAAAAGTCCAACAGAAGCCAAACATAAGGTGAACAAATGAAAACTGGACTTCTAATAGTTAACCAATGTTGTAATTACCGGGCAATGTTCCCAGGTTCTTGGCAGACAGCCAGCAGCTTCAGAGTCTAGATACAGACAAGCAAACATGCTACAAAACTCAAATGCCAACAAATTTTCCACCACACCTGACCTGCGCAGCCACACCCCTTTTATACTCTGTAGGGTGTGGCCCTATGTCTCCCAGCCATGCCTCTTGGGACATTGCAACAATTGCTGCTGTTGTTGACGACGTATTCTACGTCTCTCCCTTGCATCCAAAAGGGGCTCTTCCTCAGTGCTGCCGGCCTCTGCCTGCTGTTCTGCCTCCCCCTTTGTTTGGCTGGGGTCCATAGGCACGTCAGCCACAGTCAGTTCTTGCTGACTCACCAAGTGAGGCGGCCCCTCCAGCACGCTGCTCATGCCAGCTTCCTCCTCCTCCAACTCATCCTCTGAGTCGGTATGCCACGATAAAGCACCCTCTGGGGCCGGGCTCACAACACCGGGCGTCTGCCCTGCCTCACTGTTTTGATTCTCTCCCAGGCCTGGCGATCAGCCAGGGGATCCTCGAATTGCCTTCTTAGAGAGGACATGAAACGGTTAAAATCGTTGAGCTCTGGGGTGTTGGAATCATGCAGGTTCACCACCTAGTCTGTGGCCGGTCCGTCCAGGGCAGATTGCAGGATACGGATGCGGGCTTTGTCCCCAATCGTGGCAGCTCCCCCTTGAATTTCACGTCCAGCAGCGGGAATCTTTGAATGGATCAATGCCTTCGCCGCTGGTGGTATTGTTTCCCATACTGATTGCTGTCGGCAGGGAGTGGGGGCTACTGAAGTGGTAGCTGCGGGTTCAGCGGATGTACCAGGGACTACAGGTTCTGATTCCCCCCCCCCCAGTGTCTCTCCAGCTGCAGCTCCAGGTGCTGGTGCTGCCACGGGGTTCAGGTTTCTCTTCCCCTAGAGAGCCGAGGGTTTTTTTCATCAGGTCAAAAGCTTTCTCTAGGATCCAGTCTGAGTGTGGTGCACAACTTTCTTCCTCTCTGCTAACATGCAGGGGTTTCTTCATCTCTTGCTTGCACTCAGGTTCTTTTCCCATTTCACTTTTTTTCCCAACGCCCATTGGCCACCGAGGTTTGTGGTCACACATCTCCATCACTTCTTCTCCTGAGGAGTATGACGTTTCGGATCCCGACAACTGGCGGGATCTCGGTCGGTGTGAAGGCTCCCTTTCTACGGAACTTTCTTCCTTCCGTGCCTCGTCGTCCGACATTGTATTTCTTGCAAAGTCCCCTGGTAAGTTTCTTCCTTCCAGGTTGACTATTAATGCAGATCCTGTCTAGTGTCAGGACCTACTTCAAGCCCACATCTTAAGAAAACAGAACTCTTGGAAACAGTTTCTTCCAAGCAGGAACTTTTATTAAGAATAGGAGATACGATACGATACGATACGATAATTTTTATTGTCATTGTCCCATACAGAACAACGAAATTGAAAAATCCACATCAACCCCACAAAACCCAACAAAAACAACAAAATACATATCAACATACCACCCACCCCACATAAACACATTTAACCCCTAGAAAGACTCTAACACTCTAAAAACTAAATACAGAAGTTCTCTCAGAAACTGCATTCTGCTGCATTCAAAGCCAAAACCTCTTTTGGATAAAAACTATTTCTCAAGTGGCTGGTCCTGGTCTTTATGATCCTATACCTCCTTCTAGAAGGCAGAAGCTGAAAGAGATCATTTCCGGGGTGCGTGCAATCCTGCACAATCTCCACAGCTTTCTTATAACACCTGGAGGTATAGATTTGATCTAAAGTAGGAAGAGTACACCCAATTATTCTCTCCGCAGTCTTTACGACCCTGGACAGCATTGTTTTTTCCCTGACTGTACAACTCCCAAACCACACACACAGACCATAGGTTAACACGCTGTCTGTGGTACAGTGGTAGAATGCCAACAACAGGTCCTTTGAGAGATTATGCTTTCTGAGAATTCTCAAGAAGTATAACCTCTGCTGTGCTCTCTTCATCACAACTTTGGTGTTTGCTCCCCATGTCAGATCATGTCTTAACTCCATTCCCAGAAATCGAAACACCGAGACCTGTTCCACACAATTCCCTTCAATAATAAGTGGATGAATGTTCGATTTGCATTTCCTAAAGTCCACAATAATCTCTTTTGTTTTTTTAAATTGAGGAATAAATTATTTTCCCTACACCACTCTGTCAGCAACTCAACCTCCTTCCTATAAGCTGACTCCCCTTCCCCAGCAGTAATCAGACCAATCACCAGATAGCAGGCATAATAGACAGGATCTGAGGGATTCCCTTACAGATTGATATTTTAAAGCAGGGGTGTCAAACTCAATTTCATTGAGGGCCGCATCAGCATTGCGGTTGCCCTCAGGGGGCCGGGTGGGTATGGCCTGGGTGGGCGTGGCCTACTGGGTGGGCGTGGCTAGAGTGTGTACGGCCTACTGGATGGGCGTGACCAGCTCTACATCGTTGGCATCAAGGGTGCCTATGGAGGCCTGGGCAGGAGTGGGACAGATCTGAGGGTCTCTGGCAGAAGGAGGGTCTCTGGGCCAGGGCCAAGGCAGCGGGGGCCGTTCCCTCACTGTTTCCAGGATGGCTTCGCGGGACACATGAAACCATTTCGCGGGCCGGATCTGGCCCCCGGGCCTTGTGTTTGACATGTCTGTTTTAAAGTGTCCCTAAGCACACCCCACCCCACAGTTCATCAGGGCAGTTCAGACCAGCCAATCCCCAGGTGTGGGATTGTGGGAAAGGGAAGATAACATCAATCCGGTTCCATTTGCAGCACGATCATTCCACAGCTCTTCACACCTCCTTTTGAGGACGGAGAAATAAGCTAGATCCCAGAGGTTTGTATCTCTCCCCCCCCCTTTTCTTTTCCCTAGCTGCCTGGTAAGGGAGAAGAAGTTCAGAGAGATGCATAGTATAAGAGGCAATTTGTTACATTGTAATGGATAGCAGACAGGAAGGTGAATAAACAAAGTGGTTAATAGAGGAAGTGAAAGCAATAAAATCCGCATGCATATCCCCTCTCCCCCTTGGTGGTATGGCAGAATCCAGGGAAAGGTGGATTTGGTTTTAGATCAGAGGAGATAGTTAGAAATGAAATGTAAATGGATTCTGATAACTTGGCTCAGAATTTAATGGTGGAATATTGCTTAGTTTGGTTCTCAAAATTTATTTTTCAAATAGCTCAGTAGAATAGTTTAGATACATGTTATTTGCTGCTATATACTAATTTGAGAATATTTTGGACAGCCGTGTAATATTTGTAACCTGCAAAATATTTTCTACAAAATATGATTGGATTCTGCTTTTCTGTTGCATTTCTATGGATTGCATTATAAGAAACTTTCACATAGTTTATATTCAGGTTTGTGTTGGAATATTGGAGGATGTATATATAACTTTCCATATTTAATAATTCTTTCTGAACATAATGATGTGAAAAATGATTTTAGTATCAGTTTTTCAGTTATTTGCTCCAAAATATATTCAGCCACATTTTTTAACAGTTTACTGAAAAATATGTATAACAGAGCTTTTTTAATATTGTTATTGGCTTTTGTTTGTCTCAGCTTACCATACAATGTGATTCTTAAGAGTGTATGTTTCACAGAAAATTTTTGAATCAGTCTAGTTACAGGGTTGTTTTACATATATATATCTTTTAATTACTATTTTAATATTAGCTCTCCTGGGAAAACGTAATCTTCAAAGGCATACAATTTTTAAAAAATTAAAGATAAAGTTATTATCAAAACTTTATCTTGTTACAGTATAGAAATAGATCAACATCCTGATTCTAGGCTTTGAAAATTAAATTAGCTGATGTAAATCTAATAATCTTTATAAATTGATATGGATATGAAAGGATGAACACTATCTGGTGCCTGTTTGTTTAGAAACAGCTATTAGTCATTGGTAAAATTATTTTCATATAATTACGTGAAAAATGTTTCCATCTCTTTATAACTTTTTCATAGTACTTTGATAATTTGCAAGTACTTCTGATCATTAGAAGTCTATTCTGGTACACATAGCAGCAACCTTTGGGATTTCTATTAATTGTACTGTTTTGAAGTATGCTTCTGTTAGCTAATAAAAGGCATGTTTGAGTCTTCTCAAGATAAAGAACTGTAGGATTTGTGTTCTTTTGTTTCAGGTTATTTTTGTCTAAAAAACTTAAAGACCTGACTAATAAAAAGAGAAGTGGCTTATTAAGAGACACAGATGAAAAACTAACTAAAATAGCAAAACAATTGGGTTACTCGCTGGAACAAAAAAGCTTGAAGGTGAAACAGCGAGATAAGAAAGTAAGATTTGATTTTTCCAAACTCAGTAAACTCTAATACAACATTTATCTTTTTCCTGGTTTGTGCTAAAATATGTTTACTCCTAAGTCTCTTACCAAATCAGAGAATCACAGTTACCGTATTTTCCGGCGTATAAGACGACTGGGCATATAAGACGACCCCCTACATTTCCTGTTAAATTATAGGGTTTGGGCTATACTCGCCGTATAAGACTACCCCTCTTCCAACGCACACCAAATAAAAATTAAAAAACATGAGATTTGATTTTAATATGGTAATTTTAATTCAAATGCTTATGACAGGCAGGTGCTTAGTAGGAAAACTGTCACTTATAAACATAAGGCTGTTTGTCATCAAACATGTAAACATAAAACAGTGCAAGTGGAAAGAAGAAGAAGAAGAAGAAGAAGAAGAAGAAGAAGAAGAAGAAGAAGAAGAAGAAGAAGAAGAAGAAGAAGAAGAAGAAGAAGAAGAAGTTGTTGGAGGGGACCTTGGAGGTCATCTAGTTCAACCCCCTGCTAAGGCAGGAAACCCTATACCATTTCAGACAAATGGCTGTCCAGTCTCTTCTTAAAAAATTCCAGTGTTGGAGCATTCACCACTTCTGGAGGCAGGTTGTTCCACTGGTTAATTGTTCTAACTGTCAGGAAATTTCTCCTTAGTTCTAGGTTGCTTCTCTCCTTGATTAGTTTCCATCCATTACTTCTTGTCCTGCTTTCAGGTGCTTTGGAGAATAGCTTGACTCCCTCTTCTTTGTGGCAGCCCCTGATTCCAGCAACCATTCCCTATTTTCCTAATTCACTTTTTCACTTTTCCTAATTCACTCTAAAGCTTTCCCTGCGCAGAGCCTTAAGTAACACAAGCTGCCTGCAATTAGTGCAGGTTCGCATCCCACCAGGCTCAAGGTTGACTCAGCTTTCCATCCTTCCAAGGTAGGTAAAATGAGGACCCAGATTGTTGGGGGCAATAATGCTGCTTGGGGGGGGGGTGAAAGCCCTAATAAACAGGCATATACACAGAATGAAGGCTATTGCTAAGCACATTGATTTGTGCTTTAAATTGTAAGCCACCCTGAGAAGGGCAGGATATAAATGGGATTTTTAAAAAAAGACCAAATGGGAGATCCGCTCCAGGTTTTCCAGCCAGTCCGCCCAGTTCCTGAGTCAAATGTGTCCTTAGAGCTAAGCCGCTGCTCTGGCTGCTGCCTTCCCCACCTGCCTTTTAAGTTGGGATAGACTACAGCTGCTCTTCAACTTTAGAAGAAAAGACGCCCAGACCCCAGCCTGTAAAAAATCACAGACTGCAGCTTCTTCTCCAATTGGTCCCGCTTTCCCTGCGCAGACTAAATGGGAGATCTGCTCCAGGTTTTCCAGCCAGCCCTGTCCCTAAATTTTCAGCACCCGGCGTATAAGATGACCCCTGACTTTTGAGAAGATTTTCATGGGTTAAAAAGTAGTCTTATACGCCGGAAACTACGGTAATTCTTGGGGTCAGCACAGTAAAAGGAAATGGAAACAAGCATGTTTTAAACATTACAGATAACTTTAAGGCATATTCTATCAGAGATGGGGTGAAAAACTTCAGTTCTCAGTTCCCATCCAGTCTTAAAAATGTAAAATATATGTATGGTTTAAGAATGGAATTAATCAAAAAAATACTTATGTTTATTGGACTCCAGATAATATTTAGAACTGGTTGGATATCAGATTTTCTGGGCTGACATTGTAACAAATTTAAGGATTCTTTATGATTTGGTGTTTTACATTAGTTTCAAACTATAGCATATGTTAATACAATTTGGAGGGGGAAATGTAACCAACATATAAATTTATATTATCTTTCCATGATACGGAATTAGGGATTTTTTGTTTATTTTATCTTAATCACTATTGTGTATAAAGATTTTTATATTGTATAGTTATTACGTTATTACAAGTAGTCCTTGTTTAATGACTGTTCGTAGTTACGAAGATGATGATAAAATAACTTTGCAACTAGCTCCTGCATTTATGACCTTTGCAGGTCTGTAAAGCAAAGGAAAGCTGAAGTAAAATCATACGCACAATTTATTATTTATTTTTTCTTAAATTTATGTGTCACTCATCTCATCTGAGACAACTCTAGGCAGCATAGCTCACAAACATTAGTACTAGTACTCATTAAAAGCTTAGCAAGCACTTTGCTTAATGACCAAGTTTCTGGTTCCAGTTGTGGTTGATAAATGAGGATTGCCTGTAGGATAGTTGTTTGTTTGCAATAATTAATTTACCTAGGAGTCTTTTCTTATCTTTCAAATTAGCAGGATATCTTTATTTATTTAAATGTGCACTTAACATTAATCAATTAAACAACAAAAGCAAAACATAGACTAGTGTATTTGCACACAATATCTAAGGTTTCTAAAGTACTTAGGTTTTGTTTTTTTCAAAACAGGTAGTAACAAAGACATTCCATGGAGGTGGTTTAGTTGTTCCTGTAGATAAGAATAATGTTGGATACAGAGAGCTTCCTGAAACAAATGGTAGGTATTCTATAGCTTTTTCAAAATATAAAATTAGTAAAACTTCAATTGAGCCATTGTTAATGGTGTGCATTTAGGCATCTCTATAACAAAATGCCTTTAAAGAGAAGTAATGAAAATATCCCCTTCATGGATTACTGCCTTGTCGTGGCGAAGGGGCTTGCGTAATTCAATGAAGCTATGAGCTATGCCGTGCAGGGCCACCCAAGACGGAAAGGTCATAGCAGAGAGTTCTGATAAAACGTGATCCACTGGAGAAGGAAATGGCAACCCACTCCAGTATCTTTGCCATGAAAACCCTATGGACAGTACCAAAAGGCAAAACGATATGACGCTGGAAGATGAACCCCTCAGGTCGGAAGGCGTCCAATATGCTACTGGAGAAGAGCAGAGTACTAGTAGCGCCAGAAAGAATGAAGCGACTGGGCCAAAGCCGAAAGGACGCTCAGCTGTGGATGTGTCTGGTGGTGAAAGGAAAGTCCAATGCTGTAAAGATTTTTTCTCCATAGGAACCTGGAATGTAAGATCCATGACTCAAGGAAAGCTGGACGTGGTCAAACAAGAGATGACAAGACTGAACATCGACATCTTAGGTATCAGCGAACTAAAATGGACAGGAATGGGTGAATTTAATTCAGATGACCATCAGGTATACTACTGCGGGCAAGAATCCCTCAGAAGAAATGGAATAGCCTTCATAGTCAATAAAAGAGTAGGAAAAGCAATACTGGGATACAATCCTCAAAATGACAGAATGATCTCAGATCGAATCCAAGGCAAACCATTCAATATCACAGTAGTCCAAGTCTATGCCCCAACCACCAGTGCTGAAGAGGATGAAATTGACCAGTTCTATGAAGCCCTACAGCAACTTATAGAACTAACACCAAAAAATGATGTCCTTATCATCATGGGGGATTGGAATGCTAAAGTTGGAAGCCAAAAGATAAGTGGAATAACAGGCAAGTTTGGCCTTGGAGAACAAAATGAAGCAGGGAACAGGCTAATAGAATTTTTTCAAGAGAATACGATGGTCATAGCAAACACTCTTTTCCAACAACCCAAGAGACAGCTCTACACATGGACATCACCAGACGGTCAACACAGAAATCAGATTGACTGTGTGCTCTGCAGCCAAAGATGGAGAAGCTCTATACAGTCAGTAAAACAAGACCAGGAGCTGACTGTGGCTCAGACCATGAGCTTCTCATTGCAAAGTTTAGGCTTAAACTGAAGAAAGTAGGGAAAAGCACTAGGCCAGTCAGGTATGAATTAAATCATATCCCTGTTGAATATACAGTAGAGGTGACAAATAGATTTAAGGAATTAGATCTGATAGACAGAGTGCCTGAAGAACTATGGACAGAGGTTCGCAACATTGTACAACAGGTAGCAACTAAAACCATCCCAAAGAAAAAGAAATGCAAGAAAGCAAAATGGCTGTCTGAGGAAGCTGTGCAAATAGCTGAGGAAAGGAGGGAAGCAAAAGGCAAGGGAGAAAAAGAAAGATACGCCCAATTGAAGGTTGAATTCCAGAGAATAGCTAGAAGGGATAAGAATGCCTTCTTAAATGAACAGTGCAAAGAAATAGAAGAAAACAATAGAATACGGAGGACCAGAGATCTTTTCAAGAAAATTGGAGAGATGAAGGGAACGTTTAATGCAAAAATGGGCATGTTAAAGGACCAAAATGGCAGGGACCTAACAGAGGCAGAAGAGATTAAGAAGAGATGGCAAAATTACACAGAAGAACTATACAAGAGAATGAGCTTAACGTCCCTGATAATCACAATGAGGTGGTCACTGACCTCGAGCCAGACATCCTAGAATGTGAAGTGAAGTGGGCCTTAGAAAAACTGAGCAACAACAAAGCTAGTGGAGGTGACAGTATTCCAGCTAAGCTATTCAAAATCTTAAAAGATGATGCAGTAAAAGTGCTACACTCAATTTGCCAGCAAATTTGGAAAACTCAACAGTGGCCACAGGATTGGAAAAGGTCAGTTTACATTCCAATTCCAAAGAAAGGCAGTGCCAAAGAATGTTCAAACTATCGCACCATTGCACTCATTTCACATGCTAGTAAAGTTATGCTTAAAATCCTACAAGCTAGACTTCAGCAGTATATGGATCGAGAACTACCAGAAGTGCAGGCAGGATTTCGAAGAGGCAGAGGAAATTGCCAACATATGCTGGATCATGGAGAAAGCTAGAGAGTTCCAGAAAAACATCTACTTTTGCTTCATTGACTATGCGAAAGCCTTTGATTGTGTGGATCATAACAAACTGTGGCAAGTTCTTAAAGAGATGGGAGTACCAAACCATCTTATTTGTCTCTTGAGAAACCTATATGCGGGCCAAGAAGCAACAGTGAGAACTGGACACGGAACCACTGATTGGTTCAAAATTGGGAAAGGAGTCCGGCAAGGCTGTGTACTGTCGCCTTGCCTATTTAACTTATATGCAGAGCACATCATGAGAAAGGCAGGGCTAGATGAATCAAAAGTTGGAATTAAGATTGCCGGAATAAATATCAACAACCTAAGATATGCAGATGATACCACTCTAATGGCAGAAAGTGAAGAAGAACTAAAGAGCCTCGTGTTACGTGTGAAGAAGGAGAGTGCAAAACTTGGGTTGAAACTTAACATTAAGAAAACCAAGATCATGGCATCTGGCCCTCTCAATTTCTGGCAAATAGATGGGGAAGAAATGGAGGTAGTGACAGATTTTATTTTCCTGGGCTCCAAGATCACTGCAGATGGGGACTGTAGCCAAGAAATTAAAAGACGCTTGCTCCTGGGGAGGAAAGCCATGGCAAATCTAGACAGCACACTAAAAAGCAGAGACATCACCGTGTCAACAAAAGTGCGTATAGTCAAGGCTATGGTCTTCCCAGTTGCAATGTATGGCAGTGAAAGCTGGACCATAAGAAAGGCTGAGCGCCAAAGAATTGAGGCCTTTGAACTATGGTGCTGGAGAAGACCGCCGCGAGTCCCTTGGACTGCAAGGCGATCAAACCGGTCAGTCCTAGAGGAGATCAATCCTGACTGCTCTTTAGAAGGCCAGATCCTGAAGCTAAAACTCAAATACTTTGGCCACCTAATGAGAAGGAAGGACTCACTGGAGAAGAGCCTAATGCTGGGAAAGATTGAGGGCAAGAGAAGAAGGGGACGACAGAGAATGAGGTGGCTGGATGGAGTCACTGAAGCAGTAGGCGTGAGCTTAAATGGACTCCAGAAGATGGTAGAGGACAGGAAGGCCGGGAGGAACGTTGTCCATAGGGTCGCGATGGGTCGGATACGACTTCGCACCTAACAACAACAACAACAAATGAAAATATCTGAATGAACAGGAATAAATTTTTTTTTAAAAGCATAAAGTTAATAATTGGATTTTTCCTCATGTTTTTATCTAATGTCATTTATAAAAACAGAATTCCATAGTACAAATAATTGTATTAAGACAGGATGTTCTTACATTGAGCCTATCATTAAAAGCATTGTAGTAGTCTTTGCTATAGCAGCAACTGAATGTCCTGAAATTCATTAGGCCAGATTTAGATTGGTTGCATTTAATTCCATTTTAAATTGCTGGAACCATTGTTATGATTTAAGTCTCATTGGTTTTAGTGGGAGTTTAGGTTATAAGTCTGCACTTATTTTGTAAGACAGGTGATGGAAAATAATTCTAATTAACCTCCATTTTATATTGATATTGACCAGAATATGATACTATCAAAATTATGGAAGATTTGTCGTATAGATTAGCATATATTATGCAATTAATGTGGTTTTCTTTTAAAATACACACATTGCCTGTAAAGAGAATATATAGAGAATGTGCAGTGCTTATTTGATTTGGAAGGGGGCTTCGAATGTAAAACACAAACTGTCCAATCCTAGAAATAGATTGCAGCTGCTTTAATGAATTGCAGGCAGCTGCAATTTGTGCTCCTGTGCATCCAAAGGCATCTCTCCAAAATCCAGTTTAAAAAATTGTGTAATCCTAGACTATATTGTAATATAGTTCTCATGGAATCTTTTTCTTCATAGCAAATCTCAAAAGAATTTGTAAAATGGTTGCAGATGCTCCTAATGATGACCAGAGATTGAAAGCCTTTGCTCCTATTCAGGAAATGTTAACTTTTGTTCAGTTTGCTAATGATGAATGTGACTATGGAATGGGATATGAACTGGGCATAGACCTCTTCTGCTATGGATCACATGTAAGTTCATGTTTTTTCTCTGTAGTAATTGTTTGATACCTGAATCATTGTCTCTTTATATATATGGCTCTGAAACAAATAACTCCAAAGGTTCAGCAGTCCCAAAGGTGCTTTTTCAAAAGGCATCTGGACTTTGTTTTTCCTTGAACACATTTCTCTTGTCATCCAAGAATCTTCTTCAGTTCAGTCAGAACTTAAGAAGCTTCTTGGATGAGAAGCAAAATGTCTTCAAGGAAAAACAAAGTCCAGTTGTCTTTTGAAAAAGCACATTTGGGACAGCCATGACCTGGATGACTGAAAATCTCTATAGACAAAGGTTCATTAGAGAATAGCTATCTATAATTATTTCAATGCTTAAGAAATTGAGAAAAAAGATGGAAATGAAAACTATAGCATTTTATGTTGCTCTGAAATGCATTATCAATTTCAGTAAAACCATTACCATTGTTTTAATTTTTTTGCAGTATTTTCACAAGATTATCAGCCAGTTGTTGCCTCTTGCATATAGCCTGCTGAAAAGAAATCTGTTTGCAGAGATAATTGAAGCTCACTTAGCTAATAGAAGAAAAGAGAAGGTAGATCTACTTGCAGCATGATAAACACTAAAATACTGTAAAATACTATTGTTATTTATGAATTTTTTTAAAAAAAAAATCTAATGTGTAGTGGGTGATAAATAAACATTTTTTTCTAAGCAACCTTTTAGTTTCTAGTATAGCTTTTAATGAAGATTCATAAAATAATTATTTTAAGCTGTTCTTGCACCATCTTGTACATTCCTTAATAAGTTGCTTTATGAAGACAAACTTTTTCAAAAGTTTCCAATGTCTAAGGGGTTGTCATAAAGAAGAGGGAGTCAATCTATTCTCCAAAGCACCTGAAGGTAGGACAAGAAGCAATGGATGGAAACTAATCAAGGAGAGAAGTAACCTACAGTTAAGGAGAAATTTCCGAACAACAATTAATCAGTGAAACAGCTTGTCTTTGGAAGTCGTGGATGCTCCAACACTGGAAGTTTTTAAGAAAAGATTGGACAACCATTTGTCTGAAATGATATAGGGCAGGGATGTCAAACTGGCAGCCCACGGGCCGGATGCATCATGTGCAGGCCACGCCCACCTTGGCTCTGCAAAGGCAAAAAAACATCATGATTTGTCATGTGATGCATTGAATTTGGCACCTGTGTATAGAGCTTCTTCTGGAGCTGTAAGGACCCACCTCAACTAGATCTCCCAAGAAAGCAGAACTTTTTTTTATTAAAAAGTTTTACAGATACATTATAAACATAAGACCCACCCCTCCCCCACCCCCACCCAATTTCCCCTCCCTCCCCCCCGACTTCCCAGAGCGTAATACAGGGTATTAACCCTAACAATCTTAAACTATAATATGCTAACTAACTATGATAACACTTTAAATCCTATCACACTTTAACTCTCCTTAAAAGTAACTAAATAATAATACATTTATAAATCTAATGCTTGTTCAAATGCTAAATGAAACTTTTTGATCCCATATTTATTCTGAATGTAATCAATCCATCTTCTCCATTCCAAGGTATATCTTTGTTGCGAATGGTCTTTCAAATATGCTGAAATTTTTGCCATTTCTGCCATGTTTGAAACTTAAAGTCCATTCTTCTATAGTGTTGTGATTCAGTGTCAGCCTGTGGGTTCGGCAGTTGGGTCAGATGATTCAGGGGAGGAGCAGGAGGAGGGGTTTGGAGAGCCTGCAGAGGACAGTTCTGCGGCAGGTCCCTCCCATCTGGTTACTACTCAGACCCAGCTGTGTGAGCCTGACAGGTTGGATGAAGATGACCCACAGCTGGCCTTGTTCAAGGACGCCGAAAGCAGGAGGCAGTCAAGCAGGAGTAAACAGAGGAAGGCAATCGGGCACCTCGTAAGGAGGCAAAGACAAGCCACGCCTTGAAACTGTTTAAAAGGGGAATGTGTGGGAGGGCTGGTTGCTGAAGGCAACCATTTGAATAGCTTCTGTTTTAGTGGTTCGTATTTTGTTTTGCTCAGTTTGCTCTGTTTTGGATCTGTTTTGTGTAAATAAATTTGGTGGGCTTACTTCAGCCTTTTGCCTTTTGTAAAGGGGTTGTCCCTGCCTTTTCTGCAGGGCCAGTAGTAGGCTGGAACAGAACAGTTTGTCTTCAGCCTCCCACCCCTTATTATTATGGAGCAGCTACGTGCTGAGAATGCCCAGCTCACCCAGCAACTCACTTTGTTGGCAGCTCAGGTGGCTCAACTGCAAGCTCAGGTCCATGCTGCACCCCCACCATTACCACCACCCAGGAGAAAATGCCAAGTTGCGATGCCGGATAAATTTAATGGCACTCCAGAACTGTTTCCTGCTTTCCTGGGACAATGCCAGCTCTTTATCAGCGTGAGAGCAGCTGATTTCCCCACTGACCAGGATAAGGTGGGGTTTGTGTTAAGCCTTCTTTTGGGTGATGCAGCTCGTTGGGGCACGCCTCTGCTGGCTCAACCTAGTCCATTGTTGGACAACTTTGTGGGGTTTTGTGATCATATACGTCTGATGTATGAGGACCCTATAAAGATGCAGACCGCTACTCGACGTTTGAAAGCTCTGAGGCAGGGTCAACGCCCCCTACAGGGCTATATCAGCGATTTTCGGCTGCTTAGCCAGGATTCCGCCTGGAATGAGGCCGTGCTTGTGGATGCCTTCCAGGATGGATTGTCGGAGATGTTGGATGAGCTGACCCGTGTGGATATTCCCTCAGACCTGAATGGGCTGATCCATCTCGGCCGGTGGATCGACGCTCGGTTGCAACAGCGAAGGAATCGCCGTACCACCACAAAGCCCTGCAGCCCCTGTTGTGTGTGAGACCCCTGTTCAAAGGGAGGAGCCAAAGGAGCTGGGTGCCGCCAGGTCTCGTCTCTCGGTGACTGAAATGAACAGATGACTATCGGGGGGCTTGTGTTTTTACTGTGGGGACCCTGGGCATTTGGCTGCTTTTTGCCCAAAGAAGCAACAACGGGAATCAGTGACCGAGTCTGCCCCGAGAAAGTCCCCTACTTTTCTGTCGGGAAACGCCCCAAGCCTGATCTAGACAGGGTGATAGATCGGGCGTCCCGCAACAACACTGAGCGACGTCTTTCCGATGCTGCCTGTGGACTTCCACGGCATCTGATATTGGAGGCACGTCTGATCCTTCCTGGCAAGCCAAAGGGGATTCCAGTCCATGCCTTAATTGACTCTGGGGCCACCACAAATTTTATGGACTCAGCATTTGTGGCCAAATGGGCTGTTCCCCAGTGCCTGGTGGAATTGCTCATGTTAGTGGAGACTATCGATGGTCGAGTTCTCCTGTCTGGGCCAATTAAGGCCGCCACGCAACCATTATGTATGGCCATCAGTTCCCATGTGGAGGCCATCCAGTTCTATATCACCTCAGATCTGCATTTCCCCGGGGTCTTGGGACTAGCGTGGCTCCGGGCGCATGACCCGCAGATCTATTGGTCACAGAACTTGGTCACCTTCCCAAGGTTGCAGTGCGTGGACCACACCTGCCATATCTGTGCCGGTCACGTGGAGGGTTCCCCAGGGGTTCCCTTGCCTCCCGAACTGTCTGCTGATGTGTTCAGCGAGACAGAGGCGGATCAATTGGGGTATGACTGCCCCATTGATTTAGTCCCTGACGCGCCTCTCCCAGTGGGGCGTTTGTACTCCATGTCGGACCCTGAGTTGGCTGCATTGCGGGACTTTCAGGAGAAGAATTTGGCCTGACCAATGCCCCCGCTGTGTTTCAGCATTTAATGAATGATATTTTCTGGGATTTGTTAGATCAGTTTGTCGTGATCTACTTGGACAACATCCTGATCTACTCCCCATCGCGAGAGGTGCACCATCAAAATCTCCATCAGGTCCTGCAGCGACTCCGAGAACATCGGCTGTTTGCCAAATTGGAGAAGTGCCAGTTCTACTGGGTGACCATCGATTTCCTGGGTCACCGCATTTCTCCTGAGGGCATCGCCATGGAGCCGAGTAAGGTTGAGTCTTTGCAGAGTTGGCAACCCCCACTGTTCTGTATCAGCCTGCTACCGGCCCTGCAGAAAAGGCAGGGACAACCCCTTTTACAAGAAGGCAAGAGGCTGGAACTAAGCCTACCAAATTTATGGATACAAAAGCAAACAAGACACGAACCATGAAACAGGAGCTATTCAAGCGGTTGCCTTCAGCAAACCAGCCCTCCCACGTATTCCCCTTTTATACAGTTCAGGGCGTGGCTTCTCTCTGCCTCCTTCCGAGGTGCCCCTTTGCCTTCCTCTGTTTACGCCTGATTGACTGCCTCCTGTGTCGGGCGTCCTTGAACAGGGCCAGCTGTGGGTCATCTTCATCCACGCTGTCAGGCTCACACAGCTGGGTCTCCATTGTGACCAGGTGGGAGGGGCCTGGCTGAGGGGTCTCATCAGCAAGCTCTCCAACCCCCTCAGCAAGCTCTTCAACACCCCCCTCCTCCTCTGAGTCGTCCAACCCAACTGCCGAACCCACAGGCTGACCCTGAATCACAACACTATCCCGCACTGCAGGGCCCTTCCCCCGGGTCTGCCGATCCAGATGCGGTCGGGATGGAAATTGTTCATGAAAAGCGGTCACCAAAGCAGGGCCATGAACCAGGGATGAAGCAGGGCAAACCCAGGGATGAAAGCTCGGTAATAGTTGGCGAACCCAAGAAGTCGCTAAACATCCTTCACATGACGTGACCCACCTGGTCACAACGGCAGATGAGAAAACTACTGGAGTGGATCAAATTACAGCTTCATCAGAAGATGCCAGAGATCAGAGGATGACGCATGCTGCCTTGAGACGAGCGAGACAAGAGCAAGAGGAGGATCAACAGAAAGTTATGGAACCTTCAAAGCGTACCTATAGCGAAGCTGTGGGAGGGGCGCAGCCTAAGGAAGTTAAGGGACTCCTGGCAGACGTGTTCCAGAAGCTTCGGGTCGCTAAGGATGGCGATTAAGTTTCTAACCTGGAATGTTATTGGCTTAAACTCACCACAGAAGAGAAAGAAAATTTTTCAATACTTAAAACATTTTAAGACTGATGTTATTTGCTTGCAAGAAACACATATTAGGGCTATGGACCAAAAGTACCTATTGAACTCTAGATTGGGTACACAATTTATTGCTTCTGCAATGAATAAGAAGAATGGAGTGGTTATCTATGTCAAGAATACTATGACAGCGGAGTTAATAGAAGCAGACAAACAAGGAAGATATGTTATAATAGATTTGTTGTTAGAAGGCAAAAAAAACGCTTTTGGTTGGACTGTATGCTCCTAATCAACAACAAGCTGACTTTTATAGTTTATTACACAGTAAGATTACTCAGATGGATTATAAATCTTTTATTTTTATGGGAGATTGGAACGGCGTCTTGGACGTACAACTGGACAAGTGTAGTTCTTTTAAACATACTCCGAGCCACGCTAGATTGCCTAAATCTTTTTTTGAAATGAAGGATGATTTGGAGTTGCGAGACATTTGGAGAGAAATAGATTTACATGAAAAGGATTACACTTTTTTTTCTGATAGACACCAATCTTTTTCCAGTATTGATTTTATACTACTGACTAATGATTTATTTTCTAAGATTAAGAAGGTAAACATTTGTCCAAGAACTATGTCTGACCATAGTCCAGTTTGGTTAGAGATTGATAAGGATAATAGAGATAGGCGTTCTTGGCGCTTAAATGAGAACTTGTTTAGAAATCACAGTAACGTGGAAGAATGTAAAAAACAGATGAAGGACTTTTTTGAAATTAACATGAATAAGGGTACTCCTATGGACATGGTTTGGGATGCCAGTAAAGCCTATATGAGAGGGGTGTTAATATATATGAACAATAAATACAGACGTAACTTGGAATTTAGGAGGAAAGAATTGGAGAATAAAATTAGGGAAAAAGAAAAGGCCCTAATTCTGAATCCATCGGATGTGAAGATCAAAGAGGTTATTAATTTGTTAAAAGGACAATTTGATAAGTTGATGGCTGATCAGGTGGCAACTAACTTATGGTTTGCTAGGCATAACACTTTTTGTAATGCCAATAAACCAGGCAGATGGTTAGCCTACAGGTTAAGGAAGAAGCAAAGGGCTTCTAACATAGATAAAATAGAACATAAAGGTAAGGTTGTGTATCAGCAGGACCTTATTAAGGAAGCCTTTGTGGACTTTTATTCCAAATTATATGCTAAAGATAAGATCAATGAAGTAGATATTGACGTATATCTGAAGAATGCCAACATCCCGGTTCTTACACAAGAACAAAAGGAGGAGATTAATCAATTGATAACAGAAGAAGAAATTCTTTTAGCAATTAAACAACTGAAGGTGGATAAAGTGCCAGGCACGGATGGACTGACGGCGGTGTATTACAAAAATTTACAATCGGAGGTGTTAAAGCCATTAAGGGAATTATTTCAGACAATTCAAAGGGGAGGAAGGGTGCCTCCGTCTTGGAGAACTGCTTTTATTTCTCTGATTCCGAAGGAAGATCAGGATGTTACTCAAGTAAGAAATTACAGACCAATATCACTTTTGAATATGGACTACAAGATATTTGCTAAGGTTTTAGCTAACAGATTGATGAGGGTTTTGCAACAGATGATTCATGGGGACCAAACTGGGTTTATTAGTGGTAGACAAATGAAAAATAATGTGAGGCATATAGTAGACTTGGTGGAATTTTTGGAAAGGAACAACTAGATCCCTGCGGCGCTGATCTTTTTAGATGCCGAAAAAGCTTTTGATCAACTGGATTGGCAATTTTTGATGAAAGTTTTAGATAAAATGAATTTTGGGGATAAATTCTTACAATCAATTAGGGCATTATATCAAAAACAAACAGCCCGAATAATAGTAAATAATAGTTTGACTGAAGTATGTAATATTGAAAAGGGCACAAGACAAGGGTGTCCGTTATCACCTTTATTATTTGTTTTAACATTGGAGATATTATTGATTAAAATACGGAATTCGGAAAAAATTAAGGGAATCCAAATTAGAGATCAGGATTATAGACTGAGGGCGTTTGCAGACGATCTGGTTGTTACGGTGACCCAGCCAGAAAATTCTGTTGTGGACTTGATGGAGATAATAACGCAATATGGGAAGGTTTCTGGATTTAAGGTTAATGTACAAAAAACTAAAATATTAGCCAAAAATATGACAGTATCGCAAAAGGCCCTTTTAGAAGGGTTAACTGGATTTGAGATTGTTAAAAGGGTTAAATATTTGGGGGTGTATTTGTCACCCTCAAATGCAAAGTTATATAAAAATAATTATGAAAAGCTATGGGGAAAAATTCAAAAAGAATTGGAGAGTTGGGAAAAATTGCAATTGTCTTTATTGGGAAGAATTGCAGCAGTGAAAATGAATGTTTTGCCAGAATTTTTATTTTTATTTCAAATGATACCTATTCTTAAAAAAGATTCAAATTTGGAGGAATGGCAACAGGGTATCAATAAATTTGTATGGGTAGGGAAAAGGCCACGAGTTAAATTTAAGATTATGCAGGATACGCGCAAAAGAGGTGGTCTTAAAATGCCCAACTTTAAATTATATTATGAAGCTGCTGCGTTGTCAGCAATAAGTGATTGGATCAATTTAACACAAGGGAGATTATTAAATCTTGAGGGCCACGACTTGTTATTTGGCTGGCATGCATATTTATTGTATGATAAGAAGGTAGATAATGTGTTTAAAGTGCATATTTTAAGACAGGCATTGCTAAGAGTTTGGAAAAAGTATATAGACATAAGTTAAACTACAAGATACCTTTATGGGCAATACCGAAACACGCAATAGAAAACATAAATGTTGGGTTTAAACATGATGTGATTACATACAGTACAAGGAAATTTTAAGTCTGGAGAGGAACGTATGGTGTTTGAAGCCGTATAATTTTTTACAAGAAGATTGTTCAAACCTGGTTTCAGTATGGTCAATTACGGGCCAGGTGGAAAGAAGACCAGAAAATTGGTTTCAAAAGATTGATTCAGAAACAGAACTCGTTAAGGATTGTATGATAAAATGGGCCCAAAACATCCAGGAAGTTATCACAATGGACACGTGGGAAAAGATTTGGGTGAGAAACGTAAAATTTACACAAGCTCAAAACTTAAGAGAGAACTTTTATAAAATGTTTTATAGATGGCATTTAGATCCTAAAAAGCTTGCAAGTATGTATCCGAATTATCAGCCAAAATGCTGGAGATGTGGAGATGAAGATGCAACATATTTTCATGTATGGTGGACTTGTAAAAAGATCAAGGTTTTTTGGATAAAAATTTGGTGGAATATGCAGAAGATTTTTAAGCAAAGGATAAAGTTTTGTCCGCAACTCTTTTTGTTGGGAATAATTATGGATGCTACGGTTGTGGACACTAAGTTGATGTTAAATTTAATTACGGCAGCAAGACTTTTGATAGGTCAGTATTGGAAGAAAGAGGAACTGCCGACCATAGAAGAGTGGACTTTAAAGGTCTCCGACCTGGCAGAGATGGCGAAGATTTCGGCCTATTTGAAAGATCACTCGCAAGAACGTTATATTATGGAATGGAGAAAGTGGATTGAGTTTATCCAGAACAAGTATAGGATTAAGAAGTTTCATGTAGCATTTGAATAAGTCTTCTTTCTTTTTTTCTTTTTCTACTTTAGTTTCTTTATATATATTTAATATTATTAAGGTTTGTCTTATCTTATATAAGGTAGAGAGTGATGGATTTTAGAGTTTATGGTTGTTAGTATATGGTTGTTTATGATTGTTTTTTTATATATACCTTGTATTTAGCTCTGGGAAGTCGGGGGGGGAGGGGGGAGGGGGGAGAGGTAGGGGGGGAGGGAGGAGGGAGGGGGAGGGGGGATTCTTAAAGAAAAATTGTATGTTAAAACTTTTCAATAAAAAAAAAAGAAAATTGGTTTTTCAATGACTGATGAAAATTTGGTAAAGCAAATTAGAAATCAGGGTCCAGCATATATCAAACGGATATATCTTGCACTGATAGAAATTGATTCAGAAACAGAACTTGTTAAAGATTGTATGATAAAGTGGGCTCAGAATTTTCAAGAAATTATTACAATGGACACTTGGGAAAAGATATGGGTGAGGAATGTAAAATTTACACAAGCTCAAAACTAAGAGAGAACTTTTACAAAATGTTTTATAGGTGGCATTTAGATCCTAAAAAGCTTGCAAGTATGTATCCGAACTATCAACCTAAATGTTGGAGATGTGGTGGCGAAGACGCAACGTATTTTCATATATGGTGGACCTGTAAAAAGGTTAAAGCTTTTTGGATTAATATCTGGTGGAATATGCAGAAGATATTTAAGCAAAGGATAAAGTTTTGTCCGCAATTGTTTTTATTGGGTATAATTACAGATACTACTGTTGTGGACACTAAGTTGATGCTGAATTTAATTACGGCAGCAAGACTTTTAGTAGGTCAATATTGGAAGAAGGAGGAACTGCCGACTATAGAAGTATGGACTGTAAAAGTTTCTGACCTGGCGGAAATGGCAAAGATTTCAGCTTATTTGAAAGACCATTCGCAACAACGTTATATTATGGAGTGGAAAAAGTGGATTATATCCAGAACAAATATGGGACCAAAATGTTTCATTTAGCATTTGTATAAGTTTTTTTATGTGATATTAGTATTGCTTGTAGTCATTTCATATGAGCTAGAGTGCGTTAGACATAATAGTTTATTGTTGTTAACATATGGTTTTTTATGATTGTTTTTACTTTTATACCTTGTATTTAGTTCTGGGAAGTCGGGGGGGGTGGGGGGGAAGGGGGGAGGGTTAGGGAGGGTTAGGAAGGGGAGGTGGAGGGAGGGGGGGAGGGATTGTTAAAAATAAAATGTATTGTAAAACTTTTCAAAAAAAAAAAAAAGCCAAATAGGCCAGGTGTAGACAACCTTGGCTCTTTTATGACTCCTGGACTTCAACTCCCAGAAGATGTTACATAACATAACATCAACTGATGTTAAACTGTCCTTCTGTTTCTTTCCTTCCGAAAAATTGTGTTAATGAATCCTATTCTGACTCCAACTGTTGTGGGTGATGTATCCCCTTGCTGAGACCCCTGTGCCTGGTTTGTATAAGTGGACACTATCACTGCTGACAGCCTTTGCCAGATAGCAGAACTCATGAAATTACCTTTTTATCATCTACGAGGTCCTTTATTTGCATGCAGAGATTACAGCAGACAAGATGTAGTAGATGATGAAATGGATGGTATTTCAAGCTCAAAGACAGTAATGGTCCTACCATGACAGCAGACCACATGTAAAATGGTGCCAGGAGGTGATAGAACATTCAGGGTTAAGAAGAAGGAGGAAGTACATCACAAATGGGAGGGATTGGCTGAACAAATTAACATGATTTGCTAAGCACATTGCTAAGCACATTGGTTTGTGCTTAAATTGTAAGCCGCCCTGAGTCTTTGGAGAAGGGCGGGATATAAATGGGATTAAAATAAAATAATAAATAAATAAAACATAAATGTTGTAGTTCCCAAACAACCACATGGTGGCAGCACAATATGCACTGCATAATACTTTATGGCTGATGTAACAGCACAAGTCCTCTCTAAGCTCTGTTGATCAGCTTGTCCTGGATTGTTTTGCCACAAAACAGAACGGTTTGCAAGTTGCAGTTGAGACAGCCCATCTCAATTTTTGTTGTTGTTAGCTGCGAAGTCGTGTCCGACCCATCGCGACCCTATGGACAACATTCCTCCAGGCCTTCCTGTCCTCTACCATCTTCTGGAGTCCATTTAAGCTCATGCCTACTGCTTCAGTGACTCCATCCAGCCACCTCATTCTCTGTCGTCCCCTTCTTCTATTGCCCTCGATCTTTCCCAGCATTAGGCTCTTCTCCAGTGAGTCCTTCCTTCTCATTAGGTGGCCAAAGTATTTGAGTTTTAGCTTCAGGATCTGGCCTTCTAAAGAGCAGTCAGGATTGATCTCCTCTAGGACTGACCGGTTTGATCGCCTTGCAGTCCAAGGGACTCGCAGGAGTCTTCTCCAGCACCACAGTTCAAAGGCCTCGATTCTTTGGCGCTCAGCCTTTCTTATGGTCCAACTTTCACTG
The DNA here is from genome assembly GCF_947247035.1 of Vipera ursinii. Classification (NCBI taxonomy): domain Eukaryota; kingdom Metazoa; phylum Chordata; class Lepidosauria; order Squamata; family Viperidae; genus Vipera; species Vipera ursinii. Next base: position 25,741,525 of record NC_139521.1, on the reverse strand, counting down.
CCATACATTGCAACTGGGAAGACCATAGCCTTGACTATACGCACTTTTGTTGACACGGTGATGTCTCTGCTTTTTAGTGTGCTGTCTAGATTTGCCATGGCTTTCCTCCCCAGGAGCAAGCGTCTTTTAATTTCTTGGCTACAGTCCCCATCTGCAGTGATCTTGGAGCCCAGGAAAATAAAATCTGTCACTACCTCCATTTCTTCCCCATCTATTTGCCAGGATTTGAGAGGGCCAGATGCCATGATCTTGGTTTTCTTAATGTTAAGTTTCAACCCAAGTTTTGCACTCTCCTTCTTCACCCGCAACAAGAGGCTCTTTAGTTCTTCTTCACTTTCTGCCATTAGAGTGGTATCATCTGCGTATCTTAGGTTGTTGATATTTCTTCCGGCAATCTTAATTCCAACTTTTGATTCATCTAGCCCTGCCTTTCTCATGATGTGCTCTGCATATAAGTTAAATAGGCAGGGCGACAGTATACAGCCTTGCCGGACTCCTTTCCCAATTTTGAACCAATCAGTGGTTCCGTGTCCAGTTCTCACTGTTGCTTCTTGACCCGCATATAGGTTTCTCAAGAGACAAATAAGATGGTCTGGTACTCCCATCTCTTTAAGAACTTGCCACAGTTTGTTATGATCCACACAATCAAAGGCTTTAGCATAGTCAATGAAGCAAAAGTAGATGTTTTTCTGGAACTCCCTAGCTTTCTCCATGATCCAGCGTATGTTGGCAATTTGATCTCTAGTTCCTCTGCCTCTTCGAAATCCTGCCTGTACTTCTGGTAGTTCTCGATCCACATACTGCTGAAGTCTAGCAAGTCTAGTAAAGACAGAGGAAACCATAAATGGTGATATAGTATCCAGAGTGTTGTGATTGAGAAATTTAGAAATTCTAATCAATCATTAGGTATGCTCATGCTCATACTCTGAACATGAATTCTCTGTTCTTGTAGGCAGCTTTTAGTTTGTTATATTGTACATGTCTATAAAGAAAAAACTGAAAACTAGTAAATTTATATTTCTATCCTTAACAAAAAGTAACGATTAAACTGCTAATGTTTGTAAGATTTTATATAAATTGCATCTGTACTATAGCTCAAAATTTCCTGTTAGTAATTTTTATAATCCAAGCTTTGAGTCTTTTGAACAATTTATAGTCCTTTAGATTTTATGGCAGCCATTAAACTGCCTTGGATTACTATTGCAGCAGTTGTTACCCATTTTTGCATTTTAAAAGGTAAAGGTAAAGGTTCCCCCGCACATGTGTGCTAGTCGCTTTCAACTCTAGGGGCCGGTGCTCATCTCCGTTTCAAAGCTGAAGAGCCAACGCTTGTCCAAGGACATCTCCGTGGTTATGTGGCTGGCATGACTAGACGCCAAAGGCGCACGGAACGCTGTTACCGTCCCACCGTAGTGGTCCTTATTTTTCTACTTGCATTTTTACGTGTTTTCGAACTGCTAGGTTGGCAGAAGCTGGGATGGGTAACAGGTGCTCACTCTGTTACGTGGCACTCGGGATTCGACCTGCCAAACTGCCGACCTTCTGATCGACAACCTCAGCGTCCTAACCCACTGAGCTATTTTTTCCCTCAAGGATCAAATGAGCTAAGTGAGCCTGAAACCTGGAAAGTATTCCCCAAAATGCATTTTTTGAAACAGGAATTGATTCATATTACTTGAATTATGGTCTGAACTGCTCTTTTTTTAATAAAAGATCTCTTACTATCACTGGATTTTACCACGACTGAAACATCATTAGATGAAAAGGGGTTGGCTTTTAACCTCCACCAACAATCTCAGGTATAGGAAGCTATGCACCTGAAATGGTGTTGAAAAAGAAAAACATTGGGTATATCTTTGGAAATTCATTACTGCACAGAGATTTTAACTTGCTTTAAAACCTGGTAATTTGAACTATTTACAGTGGATATAAAAAGCCTTATAACACCTCTGTTAAAATGCCAGGGTTTTATCATGTAAAAAAATCAGGCCAAGATAAATCACTTTAGAATTTTTTCCACCTTTAATATAACATACAAGCTATACAATTCAGTTGAAACACAATTCTTTTAGGGGGAAATAATAAATGTATAATAATGACGTGGTATAAATGTGCATGTCTTAAATTAATACTTTGGTGAAGCACTTTTTGATTTTCTGACCACATTCAGCATTTTGAGGTAGGAGCCAATCAAACATCTTGCCTTTGGTATCTTTGCCCACTCTTCCTTGAAAAAGTGCTCCGAACTGTCAGATTACAAAAGGATCTCCTGTGCACAGCCCTCTTTAGGTCACCCCACAGATTTTGAAATGGATTCGGTCCAGACTCTTGACTGGGCCATTCTAAAAATTGGTGTTTTTCTGGTGAAGGTATGCTTCAGGTCATCATGTTGAAAGTGACATTCCTCTTCACCTTCAGTATTTTAGCAGAGATATATGAAGACTTTGTCTCAAAATTGATAGTGTCAAAATTGATATTTGGAACTGTTCATAATTCTTTCCATCTTGACTAAAACCCCAGTTCCAGCTAAAGAAAAGTAGTCTCAAAGCATAATGCTGCCACCCCCATGCTTCACTGTGGATATGTGGTGTACATTTGGTGATGCAGTTGTTTTTGTGTCAAACACACTTTTTGGAATTATGGTCTTATCAGAACTTAACATATTTTCTTACATGCTTTTGTCAGATTTGATGTAGGTTTTTGCAAAATTTAGCCAGGCTTTGATGTTATTCTTTGTAAGAAAAGGCTCCATTTTGCCACCCTACCCCATAGCCCAGACATATGAAGAATATCTGAAATTGTTGTACTTGAAATCCCTAGTTTTTTTTAATGTTGCCTCTTGTAGGCCTCTTGGTAGCCCCTGAGACCAGTTTTCTTATTTTTTCCTCAATTTTGGAGGGACATCCAATTGACACAAAACCTTATGTTACTGTTGTGTCATATTTTCTCCATTTGTTGATGATTATCTTCACTCTGTTCCATGTATAGCCCAGTGATGGCGAACCTTTTAGAAACCGAGTGTCCAAATTGCAACCCAAAACCCACTTATGTATTGCCAGGTGCTAGGTGGGTGTGGCCCATTGGGTAGGCGAGACTGGTCACGGCAGACTGGGTGGGCGTGGCCAGAGTGGGCGTCATCTCGATGTTGCTCGTGGGGAGGGATGCCTGTGGGAGCCAGGCAGGGTTGGGTGAGATCCAGGGGGTCTCTTGCAGGTGGGATGGTGGGCAGGAGGCTCATCCTGCGGGGTGAGGCAAGGTAAGGCAGGGGGCAGGGCAGGAGTGCCATTGTTGCAGGGCAAGGCAAGGTGAGGCAAGGACCAGGGCAGCTGCTGCCTGACACCATCAGCCCCCGCACACAGCAAGCCCATGGGAGCCAACTGTGTCCATCAGGAGCCACAGCCTGACAGCCTCTCGGTTTCAGCAAGTGGCTGTTTGCTATTGGCTGTGGCCATTTGCCACCTCATACATCGCACCCAATGCCGCTGCCATGAGGCCATGGAACAAGCCGGGCAGAGGTAAGGAACCGGTATACCAGTTTCTTACCACCGCCCAGCTTGTTCCACAGCTTCATGGCAGCGGCACTGGCAGGAGGCGGCAAATGGCTGTTTTTGGTGTGATGTGGCTGTTTGCTGCCAGCCGCAGCCATTTGCTGCCTTGCATGTTGCACCCACGCCTGTAGCAAATCTTTCCAGAAACTCACTGCGAAGGACGCCTGGCACAAAGGATGCCAGCACAACTCCCAGGACCTAGAGAGATGCCTCATGGCAGTGGCACTGGGCAGGAGGCAGCAAACGGCTAGTTTCGGCACATGGCTGTTTGCCACCAGCCACAGCCATCTGCCACATTGCGCGTCGCACCCAATGCCGCTGCCATGAGGCCGCGGAACAAGCCGGCCAGAGGTAAGGAACCAGTATACCAGTTTCTTACCACTGCCTGGCTTGTTCCGCAGCCTCATAGCAGCATTGGGCAGGAGGAGGCAAATGGCCGGTTTTGGTGTGACGTGGCTGTTTGTCACCTTGCGAATTGCGCCCAATGCTGCTGCAATGTGGCTCAGCCAAAAGCAGCCGTGGAACAAGTGGGGAAGGTTTTCCCCTTACCTGCCCATTCAGCTATAGCTTTCATAGCTCTGTAGGCAGAGCTGTGAAGTTCTCTTCTCTGTCAGAGAACTTCGCAGCTCTGCCTACAGAGCCACCAAAGCAGCAGGTGGAGCACCAGGGGCTCAGGGAGGGAGGGCGCTGAAGTGGGCAGTCAGGCCATTGGCAAGAGCAATGCATCTGAACGGAAAGTGGCCTTGGAACAAGTGGGGCAGGTAAGGAAAGAAATCCTTGCTCCCCCCAGAAATTGCTTTTCTTTCTTTACCTGACTTCCAGCCCCGTGCCGTTTCTCCTTTGCAATTCGCCGCCACCGCCGCATGCAAGTAAACAAAGGAAGGTTTTTTGGGGGGGGGGAAGGTCAATCAATCAATTCCAATTTCACGATCTTTTACAAGAAGTTGGAATTGATTGACCTTCCCCCCCCCCAAAAAAAGTCATTTCCTTGCACGCGGTGGCGATGGATTGTGAAGAAGAAACAGCACAGGGCTGGAAATCAGGTAAAAAAAGAAAGGCAATTTCTGGGGGGAGCGAGGATTTCTTTCCTTACCTGCCCCACTTGTTCCGAGGCCACTTTCCGCTTAGACGTATTGCTCTTGCCAATGGCCCAACCGCCTACTTCAGCACCCTCCCTCCCTAAGTCTCTTGCACTCCACCTGTTGCTTTGGTCGGCCTGCCAGCCCCCACCTCAACACCCTGCCCCCTACCACACAGCACAGCCGCCCTCGCCTCTCCCAAGCATTTTTTTTTTTTACTAACCTGCCTTTCAACTGCATTCCGTTTTTCCATTCGCTTCTCAGCCTTGGCCGTGTGTTTGTGCGATTATCGGTAAAAAAAAAAAAGTTCCATCAGACTTTTTAACTTCTTGAGATCTCGCGAGAAGTTAAAAGTCTGATGGAACTTTATTTTTTAACCAATAGTCCCACAAACACGTGGCGAAGGCTGAGAAGCAAACGGAGAAACAGAATGCAGCTGAAAAGGTTAGTAAAAAAACCGCTTGGGGTGGCGGGGGCGGCCACCTTACCCTGCGTGGGTATTGATGCTGGTTGCTCATGGACGGGACTGAAGGCCTAGGACTTGGGTGATGGCATGCATGCCCACAGAGAGGGCTCTGTGTGCCCCCTGTGGCATACGTTCGCCACCACGGGTATAGCCAATGGCTTGGAAATTTGCAGACCATGGCTTTTCCTGTAAGATGCAACTGAGTAAATGTCAGAAAACTGCTACTTGAACAGCTAAACCTTATATGGGCTTGATCAGAGTCACTTTAATTGATGGCAGGTATGTACTATTTAACATCAGTTTGAATGTGATTGGCTAAGCCACATCCCTACTTAAGAGAAGGTATGCATACTTAATGCAATTATTGTACTTTATTTTCCCCCTAAAGCAGGCATGTCAAACACAAGGCCCGGGGGCCGGATGCGGCCCACGAAGTGGTTTCATGCAGCCCATGAAGCCATCCTGGAAACAGTGAGGGAATGGCCCCCACTGCCTTGGCCCTGACCCAGAGACCCTCCTTCTGCCAGAGACCCTCAGATCTGTCCCACTCCTGCCCCCATAGGCACCCTTGATGTGAACAATGTAGAGCTGGCCACGCCCACCCAGTAGGCCATACGCACTCTAGCCACGCCCACCCAGTAGGCCACGCCCACCCTGGCCATACCCACCCGGCCCCCCGAGGGCAACCGCAATGCTGATGCGGCCCTCAATGAAATTGAGTTTGACACCCCTGCCCTAAAGCATTTCAATTTGTTTTTCAATTGAATCGTGCAGCTTGTTATATTAAAGGTGGAAAAAAATCTAAAGTGATTTATCTTGATCTGATTTACATCTCAAAAACCTGGCATTTTAACAGGTACATGTAGACTTCTTATATTCACTGTACGTATGCTACATGCCCTCCTAAAGTATGGATTTATAAAACATCTTAATGACATTGACTCATAAAGCCCCTGAATTAAAAGATAAAAATGAAACTTACAGGAATTGCAAGAAAGGAATGTATTGCATACTGATAGTCAAAACAGATATATGTTTTTTAATATACAAATCTTTAAATATACTTTGTGTATTCAGATTAAATTGCAGTTTAATTTAAAAGATGAGTTTTTACACTAGTAAAATTGATGCCTTTAGAACAGATTGAAGGAATATTCTCAAATTACTGTAATACATCTGAAGTGTATTGTTGGCTATGCACTATTTGTCAGCATGGGGAGAAAAAGGGAATTTGCAGAAATTCTATTACCTTCTCAGGGTCCCTCAGGTTTGTTGGCATAAGTGTGAATCTAATTCAGTACATTCATTATTACTTTGGATGATTATAGAGCTAGATACTTTAATAATTAGCATAATTTTCCTTATTTATTGCATTTGCCCAGTGCAGTTATGTGGGAAAAGCCATTTTATTTTTCAGTTTGAATTTTATTTTTAGGATCTCTCATATCTTCAGATAAGGAGACATGGCTTATTAGTACCATAATTAAATAAAGCAAGAAAATAAAATCTAAACAGTCATACAGAAATGTTTAATGCATTTTCTAATGAAATCATCACAGCAACAGAACTGCACTTTACTGTAATGAAGTGCAGTGTTACCACACCAGAATAAATTAATACACTAAGATCAATGTTTAATACAACTCTAGAAATATTACAGGTGCAATGGTCATCATCAGTAACTCAACTGTTCAAGCAAGGAAAAAAAAGTGTGTCTCCCGCAGGCATCCCATTCTGTTACAATATAGATAAGGCTATGTAATTAGTTATATTATTACAGGTAAATCCTTTTTGTTGAATGCTCAGGCATGCTAATTTCAGAATGTTTAATATATGAGCAGAGTCACATTTTATGTGCTTGTAAGAAGTTGGGTAAGAACATAAAACACTACATTAGATCGTACTATAGATATGAATTAGTAAATTAAAATACATGTGGGGTATGAGTTGATTTCACATTGCAAAGGGCATTGTAAATTAATACAATATGCAACTTTGGTAGAGAGCCTATGGCAAACCAAGTGTATAGATGAGAGCTTGAAACAAGACAAAAGTTTTAAAAACATGCTACAATAAAAATCATTTTAGTTTTGCATGATTAGCACAAAGAACCTAAGGATTAAATCATGTTTAGTTTTAGAGGAAGCATCCCAAGATTCCTAAAATGTTTTATACGTAAGGTAAATTCTGTTAATGGTAATTTATAAATATAAAAGGAATACAGGTGCCAAAATGCATTGTTTAGCCCCAGAAGTATAATTTTCTCTGAAGTGGTGTTGAAGTACCTAATCATAATGAACAATTAATTATTGCAGAGAAACATTCTCAAGCATTCTGAAAAGCCATGTAAGATTATCTGGGCTGTTTAACAAAGCAGTTTGCAGTACTGATTCATGATTTTTACTCTGGTAATCCTTTGAAATATGTTTTTTTTCCCAAAGACGTGGATCAGTATCTTTGGATTATATGATTTACAAGAAAAATACAGACTATTTTACTTTGGCAACAAAAATAACCTTGTTACAAGGGTTTGCATGCATAGAATAAAGCATCTGATTTTGTTTGCCTCCTTAAAGTGACTTCCTGTGCAATTTTGATAATAGTTTTGAAATATGCTTTCAAAACAAGCTTATCAATAGAGGTAGGAAGGGCAAACAAAAACCAGAAGTCATACTGTGCAAACAAACCTTATAATACAACTAATTTTTTATTGCTAATTCATGTTTTCAGTAATATTTGAATAGCCATCAAGATGGTACAACTTTTAGAATTTTCAATTGCCCATCACTCATGAACTTTATACAGTTTATCAGTTTTATTAGGTAAATTAAACCTCATATCAAGTATTAGCAATACTTCTCCCTAATAAACAAATATTCAAAATGCAAAAAGGTTTTATTAGGGTTGGTAAAATCCAGTTGTTATGATAGTTCTTGGCTTGTATTTATTTATTACAGAATTTTTCAAGTAACTCAATTGCATTTCAAATAAATTATTATCGCTTCAAAATTCCTCAAAATAAACATTTTAAATTCTGTAATATTTACAAATAAAGGTCTATTAATAATTAGTCCCTTAATTAAACATTAATAAATTTAAAATGATGGCAATCAAGTTATCAGGAATGGGTTACAAAGAAATATAAACATCTTTTCAGTAGAAACTTGCCAAGTTTATTGAGGATTTTGAATATAAAAATAACATTAAAGTAAAATCAATAGTGTGACTCATTTATATTTAATATACCCTAATCTGTAGAAACAAAAACTATGATATGTATATATAGTGCAAATTATAACTTTTTTCTACCTTTATTTGGTATAGGTATGAAAAACAAAAATACCTTCATTTAAGGGGAATATTCTCCAATGCTTGAACATGCAGTTGCTATCAGGTACACAATTAAACTGAATGAACAGAAATTAAACAGAATTGTTCCAATTCTTAGTAGAATAGTAGTATTCTCTTCACAAAATTGGTATATAACTTAGGATTTTTAGTAGTACAAAAATTGCATAAGCCTAAGTCATTATTTTGCAACAGAAACACAGTTTAAACAGATTTGGCTGTTTAACTTGCAACTACTAAACTGCAGGGTTGAACATGCTTCACCCACGTTTATTAACCTGCGCAATCTATTTTTCTTGCAGTAGATTTAAACTGTCACGAGAATTTTATAATATCCAAACTCTTAAGCTTAAATGGCACAAGAAATACTTCCTTCTTGTCATCAAATTCAGCAGGTCCCAGAACATCTCAATATGAGAAACCACCATTTCAATAAGATGCATCAATTGTAAGGAGCATCAGTTTGGGGCTCAGGAGAGATAAATGCTCTTCTGGAATGTAAACAGGTAATGCGGAATAACTATACAGTTCATGAATTAACCCAACAACGGTTTGTGGTAAAATGGACCAAATCTTACAGTTTTCAAAGGACAGCTCAATTCAATGTAATTCAGAAACAGGAACTAATCATCAATTTTTTTCATGCTAAAGAAGCAAGGTCCAAACTGGAGCTTATGAAGTTCTTATGAATTGATGTAAAGTCCAACTGCACTATCATGGCAGATCTAACATTTCAGAGTACATCCAGTGCAGGTTTTCAGTTTTTGTTTTCTCCATCTTTCTTACTTTGTAAAACCACATTTTCCTAAATCAACTCCTAAGTTCTAGCAGTTTACTTTAAAAAAATTCCAGCCTTCCTTTTGTATCACAAAACTATTCCTTATATTAAAGTGTTGTACTGCTCAGCAAATGAACCTTCTCTTCACTTTCCTCTCTCTCCTCAATTATTGAGTTCAGTTGAACATTATTGATGCGGGATCTTGGTTTGCCATCTGGGCCATGTGTCGAAGGATATCTTTTTTTGTTATGATGCCAAGGAGGCGCCTAGAAAGAGTCACACAAAAAATAGCTAATTAACTACAATATTTAAAGTTAATCAATTTTTCTTGTAGACAAAATCCTTTTTGTTGATAGGAACAAAGCAGCAAAGCCTGATTATTTCAAAGAATGCATTTTGACAGGAAGTAACCATCATTAAGCTGACTTTGTAATAATGCCGCTTGGGGGCATTAGGGTGTGAAAGCCCTAATAAGCAGGCATATACATAGAATGAAGGCTACTGCTAAGCTTGTAAGCCGCCCTGAGTCTTCGGAAAAGGGCGGGATATAAATGGAATTAAAATAAAAAAATAAAATTTTATAAAAACTATAAAAATACTGTGAAAGTAAAGCGAGGATGGTCACTAAAGTGTTACCTACTTTCACCTAAGAAATAACCAAGCTACCACCCGCTGATAATATGTTTCTGATTATAATTTGCCAACAAAAAACTAACAAAGGGGAAAAAAGATTTGAGTAAATGAAATTGATCCCATTAAAAAAATGAAATGCAGTTGAATCTAGGCAAACTCAAAATTGCTTGATAATTCAGTTTTGAGAAACTGAACCTAATGCTTTAGGTGTTTCCATAAGAGATGTGCAGATATGCTTGAACAATACTCACAAATAAATTCATCTGAAATTCAGATTTGTTTAAAAAAATTACAGCCATATTTTCCCCAAATTAAAAAGCAACCCTGTTATGATCAGTCTTGCTATTATCAAAGAGTGAAGTTGTCCTAAGTAAATACTATTGCAGGAGAGGCAGAGAGAAATATTACTCTAGTTAGTAGTCGTACTGTAAGAGGAGGCATGAAAAACTTGTGAAAAAAATACAAGTTAAATAAGAATGTAAACAGTTAAACTTGGAAGACAGGTTTTATTTTTAATTTTTTAATTGCAGAGCAGCAATTATAATCTAAGTGTCATAAAATACAACTAAAGGGACAACTGATAAATATCATTAATGTTGATCAGAAAATATAGGAAATCCAAAGATAGATCTAAAATATCCTGTTGTAGATATCAAGATTAAAGTGTCATATGCAGGTTTAATACTTAAAATTAAAAATGAAAACTCTAATTACAGAGTTTTGGCAGATTTTATGTAATTTCACAAAAACAGGGGGGAAAAGACGTATGCTAATATCTATGATAATACCAGAATTTCGAGCACCAAGATTGCTAAGATGCTACTTAGGTCCTATTTTCATTCAGCATGTTTTCAACAAATGGATGTTAAATAATATGTTTCAAATTTACATGGTATTTTAATTTAAAAGCTTTTAGAGTTGTATACGGTTGCTTGTCCAGCTGTTTTAATGGAACACTGAACAATTCACAAGTTTCATGCTTCCTGATGTCTAAAGTGTCAAATGAGATCTGATATATCTAATCACCAAGGGTTCGACGTGCTGCTTTAGTTGCTCGAGATGCTCTAATATGTTCTTCTTTGTGATGATTCCCAAGACAATCCTGAAACAGATCATGTTATGCTAATAACTGTGTGTGAAATAAAATGAAATGAAAACATGGATTGCAGAACTGGTAGTAATGAAAACTTTTGTGATCAACATCTCTTTCAAAAGATGTAAAATTTACTGTGGGGGCTTAAAACAAGAATGAATTTAAACATGATGAACACTGGTTAGGCCTTTACTGCTATCACTAAAACCTCCGGTTTCCTAAGGCTGTAAAAATGAAATGCAAGAATGAACTTAAGTAATGCAGATAGGAATTCTGAGATTTTTACAAATACCAGATGCTATGCATTTTATCCAGCTTTTTCTGGATTCAAAGCATATGAAATATTTTAAATATGCATTTAAATTTATACTATTTTTTGCTTGATTTCTGCATTTAGAATAAAGTAAATTGCATACTAATATATTTATTTTTAATTATTTTTAACATAAGAATAGAAGGGAAAAACATTTTGAAGTTTTATCAGTGCTGTCTAGGATCAAAATCAGGGAGTGGTGCAAGACAGTTGGCAGAATTAGATATCCCATCTGGATCAGTCACTAGGACCACAGGTTTAGCTTTCTGAGCTTTTGAACTCATGCTGGAGCCCATCCTCAGGGATCTTCTCTCTCACCATTTTGGTCCCAGGGACTGACCCAGGTTGGATTCTGCAACATTATCCTAGGACACATATGTTTGCCTTCATTCGTGAGATTTACATATGATCACAAAGCTACACAGCCTGATTCCTGGAAATCCTGCTTAAGTTATTTCTACATTTTTCTTGCAACTCGTACAGAGACAAAAATAAGTTTTAAACTCTCTACTATAAAGTAATTTTATAATATGTGTAATATAACTGAGCAGGTTTTGTGAAGTACCGAGTTTCCCCGAAAATAAGACTGGGTCTTATATTAATTTTTGCTTCAAAAGATGCATTAGGGTTTATTTTCCAGTTAGGTCAATTTTCAGGGAAATATGGTACTAAATACATCCATTTGGTTGACGATCTTAAGCAGGGCTTACTTTTGGGTAAGACATATTATGAGCATCCTGAAAAATCATGCTAGAGCTTATTTTCCGGTTGGTTCTTATTTTGGGGGAAATACGGTAGTAAAGGCATAAAACTAGAAACTGGGAGACCATGAATTCTAGTCTCATCTTAGGCACAAACTCAACTGGGTGATCTTGGGCCAATCACTCTCATTCAGGAAGGAGGCAATAGCTAATCATTTCTGAAAAACATTGCTAAGAAAACTACAGAATTTAACCAGGCAGTTGCTACGAGTAAAAACTGATTCAAAGTCATGGATGGATGGACAGACAGAGATTATATAGTCATTTATTGAATTTTTAAGGTGCCTCAAGTCATCCAGGAGATGCTAGGCAACAATGTGTGTATGCGTGCACGCACCTGCACACACACACATACCGTATATATACTGCATATTCTTATTATTTAAGGAAGGGGTAGTATTGGTAAAATGCTGCACAAAGAAACATTTCTTTTCTTTCAAGTATAGTGCAGTATTTTATTTCCTTGATAATGTAAGAAATATTTGAAAATAATGGAACTGAGCCAAAATCTACTGTTAATCAATTTTTTAAAAACAGAAAATTCCTTAGATTTGTTGGACGTACATAAATATTTTACTGTCCCAGATTTTCAACCCTTTCTCTAGAGTGTCCTAACAGAAAAGATCCATCCATTCCTTCTACTGCTGGAACTATTGCACTGATACAGGTATACCCAAGTATTGCATTTCTAATGAGTTTACCAACTGAGCTTGCCTCTCAAATTGAAAAGAATAAAATCCAGTTACCATTGACATTATCAATTGCAAGTAATGTTACAAAGTTAAAGTTATTAAATTAACATAAATGCCATATATCTGCAGGCTAACTATTTTCATGGCCATAAAAATTCATTCACTAAAATGTTAAAATAATATTTTGGTTATCTAGGATCGTCTTTTTACTTAAGTTTATTACTTTCCAAAATAATTATGAACTTTTATTATGTCTGTATATTTTACTATACTAATTTTATGTGATCACTTCAAATTTTTAAAAAGTTATTTCTACTCACTACAATATTTTATATTCTCACTCCATAACTAGACCTCAATCACATTGACTGGCAAACAACTGGGCCTAATATGTGAAGAATGTAATTTATTTATTTATTTATTAATGGGATTTATATCCCGCCCTATCTCCCGAGGGACTCAGGGCGGCTAACAACAACAGAACTTAAAGGTCTCTGTACAGTAAATTAAAAATAAAAATTTGAAATAAATTAAAATAAATTAAAGAATAGAGTTAGAGTTGTAAACATAATTAAAATCCCTGTCAGTCTAGGTGAGCCAGGTGGAAAAGGAGTGTTTTGAGGCTGCGGCGAAAGGACTGGAGATCTTGGGCCATCCGAAGCTCAGGGGGGAGCTGGTTCCACAGGGCTGGCGCTCCCACAGAGAAGGCTCTTCCCCTGGGGGTCGCAAGCCGACATTGTCTAGCCGACGGTAGCCTGAGGAGACCTTCTCTGTGTGAGCGTACTGGGCGATGGGAATTTGTTCCCGGTAGCAGATGGTCCTGCAAATATCCCGGGCCTAAGGCATGTAGGGCTTTAAAGGTAAAAACCAGCACCTTAAATCTCACCCGGAGGGCAACCGGTAGCCAATGCAGCTCATGTAGGAGGGGTGTAATATGGGAGTATCGGGGTGCTCCCATCACTACCCGTGCAGCTGCACTCTGCACCAGTTGAAGCCTCCGGGTGGTCTTCAAGGGCAGCCCCATGTAGAGAGCATTACAGTAGTCTATACGGGAGGTAACGAGTGCGTGGGTGACTGTACGTAGGGCATCTCGGTCCAGAAAGGGGCGCAACTGGTGTACCAGGCAAATCTGGGCAAATGCCCCCCTAGCCACGACTCCAATATGATCTTCAAAACTGAGTTGTGAATCCAGGAGGACGCCCAGGTTGCGTGCTCTATCAACGGGAGGTAATATCTCTCCTCCTATAATCAAAGATGGAACCTCTTGGACTAAACGAGATGTCGGTATGTAAAGCTACTCAGTTTTGGCCGGGTTGAGTCGGAGCCTGTTCTTTCCCATCCAAATCTGTACCGCTTCCAGGCAACGGGACATCACATCGAGGGCATCACTGGGTTGGTTTGGGGTGGAGATGAACAACTGGGTATCATCCGCATATTGGTGATACCTCACCCCAAAACCACGAATGATTTCACCTAGCTGCTTCATATAGATGTTGAATAGGAGGGGCGAGAGCACCGATCCCTGAGGCACCCCACAACTAAGGGGCCTTGGGGTTGATCTCTGCCCCCCTGCCAACACCGTCTGCGAACGGCCCGAGAGGTAGGATGAGAACCATCGTAGAACGGTGCCTCCTACTCCCAACCCCTCAAGACGACGCAGCAAGATACCATGGTCGATGGTATCAAAAGCCGCTGAGAGATCTAATAAGACCAGGATAGAGGAGTAACCCCTATCTCGGGCCCGCCAGAGATCATTCACCAGCGCGACCAATGCTGTCTCCGTGCTATATCCGGGCCTGAAACCCGATTGGTACGGATCCAGATACTCAGTTTCCTCCAGGACCAAAGGGAGCTGCCGTGCTACCACGCTCTCAATGACTTTCGCAAGAAAGCGAAGGTTGCAGACAGGACGAAAGTTGTTTAAAATAGCTGGATCCAATGCAGGTTTCTTAAGGAGGGGCCTTACTACCGCCTCTTTCAAGGCGGCAGGGAAGTACCCTTCACTCAGTGAGGCATTGATAACTGCTAGGATCCAGCCTCGTGTAACCTCTTGAGACGCATACACCAGCCACGAGGGACACGGGTCCAATAAACACTGCACTGATGACCAGAGACAGACATGTCAATTGAACTGCTTTCTAGCTATCTATCTGCGTGGAATCATGTCAAAATAGCTACAAAGGTAAATACAATTTTTAACCAAGGTTTTATTTCTATAAATGAAAGAGATGGAAGGTGATTTACAATGTTCAACAAATTTCCTCCTCTGTCACAGCTTTAGGATAGAAATGACTGGCAGATTATGGTCTTGCATCTTTAGCTAACAGATTTTAATCTTATGATAGAAAGCAGAAATCTGGAAATACTCAGCAAGGAAATAAATCAGGAATAGTTGGCAAAACTGGAAATCGAAACTTACCACAGAGTTTTGAAGTCAGCCCTGTTTTTTGTGGCATGTCTCAACAAGTTTTTCTTTTTAGAAAAAAATGTTTAAAAAATAAAGTAAAAGGTCAACCAAACTTTTTTTAAAAAATAAACAGCCATGTAAATTTCATATTTCTAATGGAAATGCAGACTGCAAATTATACCAAAGCTCCATTCAACTTATTGTGGCCAATAGCTGATTGGAATGTGTAGTACAACATCTGGAAGTATTAAACTGGACACAATTGCTTTTAAAAAAATCACATAAGAGAGGTGGATATCTTCTAAGGGATAGAAGGCCAACCTGTAGATGTAGGGGCATTTGAACTGCTTGGTAAATTTCAAAAATATTCTGCAAGTGTAGAATACGAAATGTAGAAAAGTAGAAATTAAAGAATGGTAGTTTGCAGGAAATGAGGAGACACTTGTCAAAATAAGAATAGTGAATGGCTCAATGACCATTTTTAATCTAGCCCCAAGGATGAGTTATTTCACTTCACTGATAGCAATCATACAGACCCTAAGAAATTAGCTAGCTTTAGACAGAAAAAAAGATTGCAGAAACTCAGCCTTAGCACCCACACTTGTTTCCACAGTTCATCCTCATAACTACAACCTGGGAAAGAGATTGATATAAATAACTACCTCCAAATACACAGTGACTTCTTTGACTGAGCAGAAACTTGAACCTAGACTTAAATGATTATATTCCAGCATTTTAATTACTTTGCCATAGTGGCTTTTTAATAACTTTAAAATAAAATGATGCAGAATGGAAATAGTTTCAAACGTGCTGTAATTTTATAATTGCACAAAGTTATATATTTAAAATATACACACTAGAAGAATGATCAAATTTCCTATGAACTTAATGTGAGAATTCAATCTATAATATATTCCACCCTATAAGGGAAACTCAATAAACATCACAATAGTTAGCTTTTAAAAGCTAAGAGATTCAAGAAAGTTCCAAGAAATTACATAGAACAGGGGTGTGAAAGCCCTAATAAGCAGGCATATACATAGAATGAAGGCTACTGCTAAGCTTGTAAGCCGCCCTGAGTCTTCGGAGAAGGGCGGGATATAAATGGAATTAAAATAAAAAATAAAATAAAATAAATCCTCAACCCCAGAACCATGGCCCACTACTGAGCCATGGCCTGTTTGAAACCAGGCTGTGCAAGTGATCAGCAAGCGTGCACACAAAGCTCCACTTGCGCAAGCAGTGGGCCCTTGTGCTCAAGTGGACACTGCTTAAGTGGAGGGGACATGAGCATCTCCACTTGCGTGAGTGAAGCTTCGCGCATGGGAACTCTCTGCTCATATGAATGGAGCTTCATGTGCGAGCACAAGCAATCTGCACTCAAGTGCCCTCCGCTTGCAAAGCTCCATTTGCACAAGTGGAGGGGCGCATGCCGCTCACACCAATGGAGTTGTGCACACATCTGTGCCACTGCCACTCACACACACCTCACGCCAAGCCGAGCTGCCAAGGTGGAAAGGTTGGGGACCACTGACACAGAACATAGAATTGGAGGGGAACTTGGAGATCTTCTAGTTTTTTATTTTTATTTGAAAAATAAAGTTATGGATGGAGCAAATACAATCTGTAAGACTCTTTAACATTTTTAACAAATCTGAAAGAGCCATTAAACTATGTGGGAAAAACAAAATCTTGGCAGAGTGCAGAAGAAATTTTTTCAATAAAGAACTCACCCATTGTGTGTTACAAGACACTGCCTTAGGCCCAGTTTGCGGAATATATCCACCACAATCTCCATTGGTGTGTGATCCGTAACTGTAAAAGGGCTCATATCAAGAATGCTCCTAAGTTTCAAAGGTCGAGGACTTTCTGCTGAAAGTGATAAGGTATGCTGGGCAAAACAGACTCTGGAACTGCCAACAATGCCTTCTTGTTTCTTTCTGGCGCTTTCTTCAATAAGAGCAAAAAAGAAAAATCAGTATGAAGGATTAGATCTTTTTAAAAAAGCAAGCTATTGCTAGATTTCAGCCAATTGCTTCATAATAATATTATTTCAAAAGTATTATTTTCTTCTGAACACCTCATATATGGAAATGTTTCATATTCCCACTGTAAATATGCACACATAAATTGAATAATTAGGTAGCTAACTGATGTGATTAAAAATATCTGATTAAAAATAAGCTGTAAAGGTAGTCCTCGACTTATAACCATTTGTTTAGCAACTATTCAGTTAAAATGGCACTGAAAACAGTGACTTAAGACCAATCCTTGCCCATACAACTGTTGCAGCATTCCTAGTCCTGTGATCAAAATTTGGTGCTTGGCAACCAGCATATATTTACAATGGTTGCAGCATCCTGGGGTCACATGGCTGCCATTTGTGACCTTCCTGGATGGCTTCCAACAAGCAAAGTCAATGGGGAATGTCAGATTCACTTAATGATACGGTTGATTTAGCAACTATGGTGATTTGCTTTAACATTGGCAAAACAGGTTGTAAAATCAGGCATGACTGATTTAATAACTGCCTTGCGTAGCAATGGAAATTCTGGTCCCAATTGTAGTTTCAACAGCCCCTGGCACAGTCTCAGCCAATGTGGGACTTTTTTGTATTGGCCCTCCAAAACTATTGTCGGTAGAGTGTTAAAGCATTGAAGTTATTGCTCTTTGTAATTTAGAAATAATTATGAAATCTAAGTCTCTCACTGCTTTATAAAAAGGGGTTTGGCCACTGAGAAAGATTATCTTAGGTAGAGCCTGCTAGTTCTGTTGGATTTCCAGGTCCAACTGTTTAAATGCCTAAGTGCATGCTTATAACATACCATTGGGAGCACTTTTCTGGAAAAGCTGAGATTTTTAGATTTTTGTGAGATTCCCAATCAGATACAACCTTCCACAGATTCAGTTTCAGCTCTGCAGCCACATTCATAAAGCAGCAATGTTCAAATCAAGAAAAGCAATGCAAACAAAGCTGCTTCTACATAGAACCCCAGCAAGGAGTAATTCATATGACAATGTGCCCATAGCAACATTTTTTTATAAAAAGGAAGTCCCAAAGAGTTTTTCAAAGATCAAGGTCTTTTAAGTAAGAAATGTCTACAACAATCTAGTCACTGTATAGATAACTGAGATTTAAAATGTATAAAATCTCATTTGGCTATCACAAGGCCACAGAAGGACAACTTCATTTGGGTCTATTCTGAAATTCTTATGTTCTGTTCAGAATTCTGTATGGCAAAAAATCTACCAAGCATTTCATCTGAACAATCATACCTGCACTGTTCTTAAAATAATTTTGCAATGATAGAATAGGTATATTTGATTTAAATGTGTAATTATCTACAAAAAAAGTATATTGGAGATTCTTCTCCATTTGGTAAGGAAATAGAAAAAATGCAGGGCACGTTCAAAATACATGAGACCAAGCTTATCTGCTCTTCAAACACTACGTCCCCACTTCTTTCCTCATGGGCATGTATACTTTATGTACTTCTGCTATGACTGCCTTTCTGTTACAATTTGGAAAAATAACAGATATTCTCCAGTAATGAAAAGCAATTACCTATTGCAATAGTCAAATCTCTCCTTAGTGCAAATCCTACTAATCTTTGGGATTCTTTTGACATTATTACAGGAAAACCATTATAGCTGGTTTCATTGATCAAATTTTCAATATCATCCACAGTCATATTATCCTGTGTTAATACTGCCAATGGGGCATCATTTCTTCGAGGTCTCATGACATCAGCAGCCAGGGTTGTATGAGTAAATTCTTCCTTGGCATCCAAAAAAGGATATCCATTCAGACGTATGTGTGCTTCATAGATGCCTTCTCTGCCAAAAGCATCTCCAACCCACTTGCTCGTCATTACTGCAGCCATAAGGGGTACAATATACTCTAGTCCCCCTGTTAACTCAAACACAATAACCACCAGAGATACAGTCATCCTTGTCACTCCACCTGGAAGGAAAAATAAAAATGGTTTAATCAGCATGTTGTGAAATGCATTAAATATTTCTAGATATCAACTACCAATATATGCTGCAGAGACAGCAGTTAAACAAATTAACAACAACAGAAACATGGAAGGAAGATGGTCAAATCGTATATTGCCATTTAACTGTGAGGTCAACATTAAATTGCAACCCTATTGGTGCTTATTTGTAAGCAAATTCCACTGAGCTTCTACAGACACACATAGTATAGCTCTACAAATATTTTAATAAAGAACTCTGCTGAACCTTATATTTCTAAAAGACCTGAAGAGGTGCTCAAAGTAACCATATCTGCCAAACATTTAACCAGCTAGGTCACAGATCAAGGAGCAAAGAAGTTTTCCTGAATTATATTATGCTTAGACTTGCACTGTAAAACTTAATAGAGGAAATTGCTAAATCTAAGTCCCAAATATACCACCTCTGAGAACCAATGTGCTTTACAGGGATCTGTCTTGCTTCTAATTTGCCTTATTTTTTCAAGATTCTAATTTTTAAAAAGAATTAGGCATGAAGATAGCATGCTGCCAAGCATCAATTTAAAGCTTCAACTTTATTTCCAATCTGCCTCTGGGCTTGTGGTTCCTCGACTGCCAGCGGATCCGGCAGCCGAGTCAGATGAATTGGATGAGGAGGAAGGGGTGGTGCCTGGGTTCACATCGGAGTCTGTGGAAGGCTCTGAGGAGCTAGAAGACTCAGAGCCAGATGCAGAGCTGGGCCCATCTACTCACGCTCAGGCAGAGAGACAGCTGTGTTGAGGGCCTGAACCATGTAAAGAGGAGGAACAGCTGGGACCTGTCCCAGATGCATGTATGTGTAGAGAGGTGAGACAAGCAGAACAACAGAGGGCAGTGGGGCGGCTCTCCAGGAAAAGTAAAAGACTCTAAGAAGCCATGCCCTGGCTGGACTATAAAGAGGAGAGGTGTGGGAGGTGCCAGTTGCCACAGGCAACCGTTCACACTCTGGTATCTTGTGCCTCTATCGCAGACATGTCAAACAGAAGGCCCACAGAGAAGAAGGGGTTAACCTATTTTCCAAAGCATCAGAAGGCAATAATAGATGGAAACTAATCAAGAAGAAAACCAGCCTAGAACTAAGGACTTGTGAAAACAACTAACCAGTGAAAAGACTTGCCTTCAGAAGTTGTGGTTGCTCCACCACTAGAGGCTTTTAAGAAGAGATTGGATATTCCATTATATGGAATAGTATACTGCTTGAGCAGGGGGTTGGTTTAGAAGACCTCAAAGGTCTCTTCCAACTATGCTATTCTTTGAGAGAAGCGCTGCCAACCTCTCCCCCTCCCCTCGTCCCTTCCTGGGCACAGAGAAAGGGAGGGAGGGAGGGAGGGAAGGAGAGGTAAACAGGAAGGAAGGAAGGAAGGAAGGAAGGAAGGAAGGAAGGAAGGAAGGAAGGAAAGAAGATTGGAATGAGAGGGAGGGAGGCTCTGAGGGAAGTCCTCCCTTAGCACTTGGTCACCAGCAGCCCTGTTGCCCTTTCACCATCTCCTGGTGGTCTCCTATCCTATTGCTGAGGATGCTTTGGTTACAAAGCCAGGTCTCCTCATGTAGAGAGGAGTGGGCCACCCTCTGACCCACACACTGCCCTCCTGCACCCACCATGAGCAATCTAGCCAAGGAGAGCGAGCACAGCAGCAGCAGCCTCGAGGAGGAGGTAAGTGCAGCTGGGAACTCCCTTGGGGAAGTCCGGCTGGGCTAGGGAGGGCTGTGGTGTCCTGGTGACACGGGAGCTCAAGGGCTGGGCTGGGTGCTTGACCTCTGCTGCCCAGGCTCCGGGCAATCCATGCCACTGTCCAGCCCCCCTCCCTCTGCATGGCCTGAGATGGTGAGGCTCTTACAGTGGACCATGCCCTGGTGCTCACCCCAGTCCCACCCACCCCTCCGCCGAAGACCCTAGGATCCGCCCCAGTCCTACCTGTGAGTGACATTGAGTTGGCCACACCCACCCAGTAGACCATGCCCACCCCAGCCATGCCCACCCAGTAGGTTACACCCACCCCAGCAACACCTACCTGGCCCCCTGAAGGCATTTGCACAGATTCACCTTATATACCAATTGCGCCCCTTTTTGGACCGAGATGCCCTACGTACAGTCACGCACGCACTCGTTACCTCCCGTATAGATTACTGTAATGCTCTCTACATGGGGCTGCCCTTGAAGACCACCCGGAGGCTTCAGCTGGTGCAGAATGCAGCTGCACGGGTTGTGATGGGAGCACCCCGATACTCCCATATTACACCCCTCCTGCGTGAGCTGCATTGGCTACCAGTTGCCCTCCGGGTGAGATTTAAGGTGCTGGTACTTACCTTTAAAGCCCTACATGGCTTAGGCCCGGGATACTTGCAGGACCATCTGCTGCCGGGAACAAATTCCCATCGTCCAGTACGCTCACACAGAGAAGGCCTCCTCAGGGTACCGTCAGCTAGGCAATGTCGGCTGGCGACCCCCAGGGGGAGGGCCTTCTCTGTGGGAGCGCCAGCCCTATGGAATGAGCTCCCCCCTGAGCTTCGGATGGCCCAAAATCTCCAATCCTTTCGCCGCGGCCTCAAAACACTCCTGTTCCACCAGGCTGACCTAGACTGACAGGTATTTTAATTAATTATATTTAGAATTTTTAATTTATTTTTTATTTTTTAATTTTAATTTATTGCACAGATGATTTTAATTTTATTTTTATCTTGATTTCTGTAATTATTATATGTTTTGTTGTTAGCCGCCCTGAGTCCTTCGGGGGATAGGGCGGGATATAAATCCCATCAATAAATAAATAAATAAATAATAAACCACAATGCTGATGTGGCCCTCAATGAAATTGAGTTTGACACCTCTGCTCTATTGCATTTTTTTTGCCAGGATTCTTTGCCAATTCTTTGCCTGCTTGGTCAGCTTTCTTGGTGTTTGGGTTGAATTGTTAATTGAGCCCTCCTGCTGGGAACTCAGAGACTTGGTACTTATCTCCGCCAAGTGGGAGCAGAGTTTGCTACTATTTGTTTCAACTTCTAAGGACTAGTTATTTGGAGTTTATTCCATAAACGCCTTGTTAAAATAAAAAGGGGGTTTTCCTCATGAATAAACTGTTGAGTAGAACTCGTGAAGGCTGGGTCAGAACAGGCTGTACTTGGTAAGTGGCTACTATACAATGTTTATTTTAACAGTATAAAGGTAAAGGTAAAGGTTCCCCCACACATGCGTGCTAGTCGTTTCCAACTCTAGGGGCCGGTGCTCATCTCCGTTTCAAAGCCGAAGAGCCAGCGCTTGTCCGAGGACCTCTCCGTGGTCATGTGGCCATGACTAGACGCGAAAGGTGCACAGAACAATGTTACCTTCCCACCGGAGTGGTCCCTATTTTTCTACTTGCATTTTTATGTGCGTTCAAACTGCTAGGTTGGCAGAAGCTGGGATGAGTAACAGGCGCTCACTCGGGATTCGACCTGCCAAACTGCCGACCATCTGATTGATAAGCTCAGCATCTTAACCCACTGAGCCACCGTGTCCCTTTTTAACAGTATACAATTTCTCAAAAAAAAAAAAAAAAAGAAAGCAAATGGAATGACAAGGAATATCCAAGGCTCTAAAAAGTATATCAAGTAACAACTTCTCCAGCTAATGTAAAGGAAAAGGAATACAGTCCTTGACTTACAGCAATTGACTTACAACAATTGAGCTCAAAATTTCTGTTGCTAAGTGAAACATTTGTTAAGTGAGTTTTGCCCCATTTCATGTCCTTTCCTATCACAGTTATTTATTTATTTATTTATTTATTTATTTATTTATTTATTTATTTATTTATTTATTTATTTAATATACCGCCCTTCTCCTGGAGGACTCAGGGCGGTGTACAGAGCAATACAGTAAGAATACAATAAAGCAATAAAGTGAGAAAATTTTAAAACCCAAATCCATCAGGCCAGGCCGGCTTGTTGGAATAGATAAGTTTTTAGATCACGCCGGAAGGAGCGAAGGTCGGGGGCCATCCGGATTTCAGCTGGTAAGCGGTTCCAAAGGATTGGCGCACCCACCGAGAATGTTCTCCCCCTGGGGGTCACCAGCCGACATTCTCTGACCGGTGGCAACCTGAGGAGGCCCTCTCTGTGGGAGCGCACAGGACGGAGGGATGTTGATGCTGGCAGTAGGTGCTCCCGTAGGTAATCCGGACCCATGCCATGTAGGGCTTTGTATGTCATCACTAGCACCTTGAATTTCACGCGGAAGGCAACTGGAAGCCAGTGCAGCTCACGGAGCAGAGGTTTAATATGGGAGTATCGGGAGACCCCCAAAAGCACTCGTGCAGCTGCACTCTGCACCAGCTGAAGCTTCCGAGTGGTTCTCAAGGGCAGCCCCATGTAAAGAGCGTTGCAGTAGTCAAGACGAGAGGTCACAAGTGCATGAGTGACTGTACGCAAGGCATCCAGGTCCAGATAGGGTCGCAGCTGGCGCACCAGACGAACCTGGGCGAAGGCCCCTCTAGTCACAGCTCCTATATGATCTTCTAAGAAGAGCTGTGAATCTAAGAGGACACCCAGATTGCGAGCCTTATCTATGGGGGGTAATAACTCGCCCCCGATATTAAGAGATGGAATAATCTGAATATCCTGACATGCCGGTATGTACAGCCATTCAGTCTTGTCCGGGTTGAGTTGAAGCCTGTTCCTCCCCATCCATTCCCGGACCGCTTCCAGGCAACGGCACATCACGTCGAGGGCATCACTGATGTGGTTTGGGGTCGAGATGAAAAGCTGGGTGTCATCAGCATACTGATGATAACCCACTCCAACACCACGGATGATCTCACCTAGCGGCTTCATATAGATGTTAAACAGGAGAGGTGAGAGGACCGACCCCTGAGGAACTCCATAAATGAGAGGCCTCAGGGTCGATCTCTGGTCACCCGCCAACACCCACTGTGAACGTTCCAGAAGGTAGGAGGAGAACCACTGAAGAACAGTGCCTCCCACTCCCAATCTCCTGAGACACCGCAGTAAGATACCATGCTCGATGGTATCAAAAGCCGCAGAGAGGTCTAATAGGACCAGGACAGAGGAATGACCCCTGTCCCGAGCCCGCCAGAGATCATTCATCAGAGCGACCAATGCCGTCTCCGTGCTGTGTCTGGGCCTGAAACCCGATTGGTATGGGTCTAGATAATCAGTATCTTCAAGGAACAGAGGAAGCTGATGCGCCACTACGCTCTCAACAACCTTCGCAAGAAAGCGAAGGTTGGAGACCGGGCGAAAGTTGTTTAAAACAGCTGGGTCCAGGGAAGGCTTTTTGAGGAGGGGTCTCACCACCGCTTCTTTCAAGGCTGCGGGGAAACTGCCCTCTTTCAATGAAGCAGTTACCACTGCATGGATCCAGCCTCGTGTCCCATCCCAAGCCGCATAAACCAGCCAGGAGGGGCACGGGTCCAATAAGGATGTAGTGGAGCTTAGCTTCCTCATGATCCTTTCTACCTCGTCCAGAGTCACAGGATCGAACTCTTCCCAGATAACATCAACAAGACTGTCCATGTTCTCATCGTCAGATTCTGCCCAGTTGGAATCCAGACTGGTCCGGATCCGAGCGATTTTGTCCAGCAGATGTTGGCTAAATTCCTCAGCACGACCCTGCAAGGGATCCTCCTTCACCTCTAGATTAAGGAGGGAGCGGGTCACCCTAAACAGGGCGGTCGGGTGATTATCTGCGGACGCGATAAGGGCAGCAAAGTAATTAGACCTTGCCCTCCTTAGCGCCGCGAGATAAGACCTTGTAAAGGACCTTAGTCGCGATCGGTCGGATTCGGATCGGCTGGATCTCCAACAGCTCTCTAGGCCCCGTCTCTGCCGTTTCATCTCCCGGAGCTCCGTAGAAAACCATGGAGCCCACTGGGATCTGCAACGGGTCAGGGGCCGCATGGGTACAACTCGGTCGAGTGCTTCTGTGGCTGCCTTTTCCCAGGCTTCCACCATGGCACTGGCCGAGCTATGAGCAAAGGAGGCTGGTGGGGGGCCAAGTGCTGTTTGGAACCACCCAGGGTCCATTAGCCGCCTGGGGCGGTACCATTTCGTTGGTTCAGTAACCCCACGACGGGGAGTGGCAAAGCGGAAGGTCAGCCGCAGGAGATGATGATCTGTCCATGACAGGGGCGTAACAATTGTGAATTGTTGCAGTTATTAAGGTAATAACACAATTGTTAAGTGAGTCCAGTTTCCCCATTGACTTTCTTGTCAGATCACAGAAGCTGATCACAAGATCCCAAGGCACTGCAACTGTCATAAATATGAGTCAGTTGCCAAGCATCTGAATTTTGATCATGTAACCATGGGGATGCTACAACAGTCATAAGTGTGAAAAACAATTGTAAGTCACTTTTTTCAGTGCCGTTGTAACCTCAGTCACTAAATGAACTGTTGTAAGTCGAGGACTACTGTAGTTGTGACTAGTCAACTCACAATAGCAATTATTTTGGGTACAAACATCCTTTACCATCATACCATTACAGTTTTCTATAGTTAAATATTTCAGTATAACAACAATCAGGTCAAATATTTGTATCCATTCTAAGGTAAAATTGGCTGACCATTGGCTATTATAGTTACCTAAGCATGCAGCAGCACCAACCATAGCATAGAGGCCCGGAGTTATGCAATCTGCTCCAACTTCACACCACTGCTTGAAGATAAACCAGTCGTGATGATAATAAGCCAATTGTTCCATAGCAATTCCAACAATTCTGCCAGCTATTGCTCCAATGGCCATACTGGGTATAAACAAGCCTGATGGAACCTAAAACAACAAATTTTCAAGAAAAATTGTGACTTGAATGAGTATCTTCTTTTTTAGATTTTTAAAAAGGCTATGGATGAATTTGCTTGTATAAAGAATCCAAAAACAATACCTACAAGCCACATTTGAACAATACTTTCTGAAGAGAATCAGAAACATGCAATGCAAGCAGACACAAATGACTTTAATATCCTGTAGAAACTATTGTCACCAGTAATTCTTGTCATAGCAACTCATCATTTCCTGTACATACATATTTATCTCCCTCACACACCTCAGAGTAGCAGTGCCTCAGTCCTTGTGTATAATAATCCTAGCAATTTGCTTTTCCTCATTACTGCAGCGTAATAGAATCAGTACATTAACATAGCATGTTTTCCACTATACCAGGCATGTCAAACTTACAACATCACGTGACGTTGTGCGACGTATCGTGGCTTTTTCCCCATTGCTGGCAATGGGGTGGGCATGATGCATCCAGCGCGCGGGCCAGCAGTTTGACATGCCTGCACTATACTGTCTGGAAGCAAACTTTCTACAAAGCAGAAAGTAATTTTTTAACATTTATTTTTTTTTAAAAAACTATTTGTTTGAAATTAAAAACTGGTTTGAGATGAAGCAATCAGGGAACCAGTAAGTAAGATGAGAAAGCTCTGTTTCTTTAGCATTTCTGCTAAGAGACAGGATTTTAGAAGCATACGACCAAAATCAGAATAAGCTTTTTATCCAGTATTATCCTTTGACTTTACAGCAGGAGTCCCCAATCCCTGGGCCGCGGCCCACTATCAGGCTGTGCCCTATTTGCAAGTGGGCCGCACAAGCAGTGGGATGGCATGCGTGCACATGCACATTTCGACTCATGTGAGCAGTGGGCTGGTGTGCATGTGTGCGCTTGCAGCTTGCACGCTGCAGCTTGCACAGTTGGGGGGAGAGGTGAACTGGGCTGCGAGTGGCGGGCCAGCACATGTACAGCTCAACTAGTTGAGCTCCGTGTGCGTGCATATTTACGCCAGCCCACTGCTAGTCGAGCTGCGCACATGCAAGGACCCAATTCTCAAGTGGCCCGGTTCCACTCTCCCCCCAACAGGCCGCCAAGTCACAAAGGTTGGGAACCACTGCTTTAGGGTGTACTTTTGACTGTACTCATTTATCATCCACCTATCTAGAGTATGCTGCTAAATAAATATAAAGGTTTTTGAACACTTTAGTAGTAGTGTACAAGCATGAGTGAACAGAACTCAAGATCTTGAAATCTTACACCAACTTATCCAACAATACATTATTTCAAAGCAATACAGGTAGTCCTTGACTTACAACAGTTTATTTAGTAACCGTTCAAAGTTACAACAGGACTGAAAAATGTGACTTATGGCCGTTTCTTACAGTTACCTTACAGTTACCTTACCTTTGCATCATCCCCATAATCATCTGATCAAAATTTAGATGCTTGGCAACTGACTCATATTTATGACCATTGCTGTGTCCCAAGAACATGTGATCACATTTTGTGACCTTCTGACAGGCAAAGTCAATGGGGAAACCAGACTCACTTAACAATCTGGTTACTAACTTATCAATTAGTTATTCACTTAACAACTGTGGCAAAAAAGGTTGCAAAATGGGGCAAAACTCACTTAACAAATGTCTCATTTAACAACAGAAATTTTGACCTCAATTGTTATATGTCAAGGACTATCTGTAAACAGTTTATCTTATGAAAATAAATTATTTCTGTTCAATTGCTAGTAGAGAGATGAAGAACTAATTAAAGCATTGGAGAAAGAAAAATGAAAGAGACCAAAACAATGAGGAAGAAAAGTTTGTTTCATCTTACCTTAATACCGAAAGTGAAGACTGTCATTATAATCTTAAATATAAGAGCTAAGCACAGCTGCCATATTGCTGAATATACTCCAGTGCCTGCTGGACGGTCAGGAATGTCATCTACTATTTTACTGACATTCGTATCATTTCGATAATCACAAAGGGAGGATGATTCCAAAGGCCCACAGTCTGTGAAAAGTTCTTTAATTAGCTCACTGGTATTGACTCTGGTATAGGGGTTTGGAAAAGCAATGACAGCTGTTATTGCTGCTACAATAATAACCTCAAGAACTGGATACTTTCCAAATTTGGTTGATTTCCGTCGATGGCACCAAGCAATGTTGGCACGGATGAAAAATGCTCCCCACAGTCCACCAAATACACCCAGAAGAATGAAGGGCAATAATTCAAATAGATACCATGGAGTGTGATATTCGACGTAGAAAAGAACCAGACGACTGTTTCCAAAAGGATTGATGGATCTTAAAACAAATGCAGCCACTAAAGCAGCAAAAAATGATCTCCACAAAGTCTTCAATGGAAAATAGTAACTGACCTATAAAGATACAAAAGAGAATATAAATGGATCTATGGTCAAAATTACTTTATTCTAAATAGTTTATTGACACAAAGTGCCAAGTGGACCTAACCAGGTCTTCAAATTTTATTGCCAATGAATCAAACAGGTACTGTTGCCTTTCCTGGGATGTTTCAGCAACCTCCAAGGATCTAGCCTCAGCAGAATCTTTGAGCGGGCACAATGGTACAGCAAAAATTCCCTACCTGGAGAGATAGGGCTCCTGTGACTCTGGACATGTAGAAACAACAGAGCGTATACTCCTCCAGTGCTTGTATTATTTATTTATTTGATTTTTAACCCACTTTTATTATTTTATAAGTAACTCAAGGCAACAAACACAGATAATACTCATTCCTCCTATTTTCCCTACAACAACCTTGTGAGATGGACTGAGCTGAGAGAGACAACTGGCCCAACATGACTCAGCTGTTTTTCATGCTTAAAGCTGGACTAGAATTTACAATCTCCTGGTTTCTAGAGCAGCACCTTAAGCACTATACCACAGGTCTGCAACCCGCGGCTCCGGAGCCTCATGCAGCTCTTTCAGCCATCTCCTGCGGCTCCCAGTCCTCTGCCATGTGCAGTCCCCCCCCAAAAAAAAGTGGGACTAAAAAAGTTCAACCAATCAATTCAAATATGCAGGGTAGGTGCATATCTCACCTTGGCTCCACTCTTCAGTCAAATCCTCTTCTGCGCATGCGCGCATGTGCACACATTTTTTGCGGCTCCCAGCTTTTCCTTTTGTGAGGGAACCGGTTCCAAGTGGCTCTTTCACTGTTTCAGGTTGCTGACCCCTGCACTATACCAACCTGGCTCCTTACAGAGACATCATACTGACCTCATCTCATCATTACTATTTAACCCCCAGGGCGCAAAGGACAATTTTACACCTTCCTGCTGCTTGCAGACTATCTTGCTACTATCTTACTACAATGCTGTCAAGTTCTATGCAGCAGCACTTAAAATTTGTGCCATAAAGTAGAATGCTTACATTTTGTAGATATTATGCTATAACAACCAAGATATTGTCTCGCATGTTAAGTGGAAAGCTATTTATTTTAGATTTTTAAATGATATCAGAACAAAGCCTTTAACAACAATGAATATAGAGACAAACTACTGCTAGCTATCACTGATCATTGATAACAAGAATGAATTCATGATAAGGATATATATCAATAAGGAATTTCAGGAGTTTTAGCAATACAGATTTTCCTGCATTAAGAATCTATGGTCAAGTTTCCGACGTATGGGCTTTTCAAGTGACTCTGAGGCATTGTTTACCTTAAAAGTCCTTTATTTAGCCTAATACACCGGCAAATGCTTGCTTGAAGAAAGCTGGAATATGAAATCTCTGCCCCCTTGCACAATATATTAAACACAATTCTCCACCTTTCTAATTTTGTCATTAATCATATTCTCCAATTAATTTAAAGAATCAGTTTCCCTTTCGTTAGGCAACCCGCCAAGTTCTTATCTTCTTTAATTTCATATGGCCTTGAGGTACAATCTTCCTCCTCCCTCCTCCCAATCCTATCTCTTAAAGCACACAAGTTTAACATATGAAATAGCTGCTTCTTCATCTCTTGTTAAGCAAGAACATTCGATGTTAGCAGCATTGACATCTATGGCAAATAGGAATTGTCTTCAGAAAAGGAAAGTTTAATAAAATGGTAGATTTTATAAATGCTAGCTCAGGAATTCTGGGAGTTGAAGTCCATGAGTCATAAAAGAGCCAAGGTTGCCTACCCCTGGCTTAAGTGGATCAAATGTATTTTGTGTTGTCTGATAATTTACCATCATTTATCTGCAAAATATGTTGTAAAATATTTATTTCTATTTGTGTAAAGGGGATGAAACCATGCTCAGTTATATCTGCAAGCGGCAATAACAAGTAACAAGCAAATCCAGGTATTTTCAGTACTGGGTATACATACTTCTTCTAGGCTGAAAAGAACTCCTCCAATTGGGGCACCAAATGCTACTGATACTCCAGCTGCTGAAGCAGCAGATAATACCTAGAGAACAAATTAGATGGTTTTAGATTATCTAAATACTAATTAATGAAATATGCTAAGCTTAAGTTCATAGAGTTTGAGCTGATTCCTATATAATACTAAATATTATAATGTGGCATTTATTTTTTTCTAAACTCAAATATTTATTTTTCTGGGTTACATGGCTATAAAAAAAGACCAGTAAAAGGCAGTTTCTTCATGAAGGCAATGGACAAGAGCATCCATAGCAACCTTTCCACTTTGGATCCAATAGGTACAAAGCCGTGTATAGTATTCAAATAATAAGCCCTCTTTGCATCAATGAAAGCTTCTTGTGCTTCTTAATTATGCAAGATCCACACACAAATATTTCTTCCAACAGAAGCAACCACATTTCTATTGAAGTAAGGGAGAAGAAAAGTCTCTTTGCGGTGGAAGACTTAAAGCTGATAAGGAATCCTGCATAACAATGTCTGGCACTGAACCCTTGCTTTACATCAAGGCTTTTCAACCTTTTCACAATTGTACCACTTTTAGGATAAGGCAATATTTGAGTACCACCAGTCACCTAGCAAGGTGTCAAAAACCTGATCACACACAAAAAAGGAACAAATTGATAAAGTCCTTGACTTACAACAGTTTGCTTAGTGACTGTTCAAAGTTACAACAGCACTGAAAAAGTGACTTATGACCATTTTTCACTTATGACCATTGCAGCATCCCGAGGGTCATGTGATTTACATTTGGATGCTTAGCAACTAATTCATACTTATGATGGTCAGTGTCCCAGAGTCATGTGATTTCCTTTTGCAACCTTTTGACAAGCAAAGTCAATGGCTGGGGAGTGCTTGTGGGGGGGATACAGGGGTCTCTAGTGGAGGGGGGTAGGTCTAGGGTGGGTACCAGGACATGGTCCATCAGAGGAGCCTTACCATCCTTCTTGGGTTGTGCGGGGGACTCCAGATGGTGGTGCAGGCTGCCCACAGCCCTGGGCAGTGGAGGGCAAGCGCCCAGCCCGGCCCTCCAGCTCTTGGGGCACCAGGACCCTGCAGCTCAATCCAGTCCAGCCTCACTTTCCTGAGGGAGCACTGGCTGCACTTACCTCCTCCTCGAGGCTTCTGCTGCTGCTGTGCTCACTCTCCTTGGCCAGGTTGATCATGGTGGGTGCAGGAGGGCAAAGTGTGTGGGTCAGAGGGAGGCCCTCTCCATGCGAGGAGACCTGGCTTTGTAACCAAAGCAATTTATCCTGTGCTTGCATTTAGTGGGGGTGTCCACAGACAACAGTACAGCAAAACTGTCAAAATGATGGCTGTGATAGTTGATCAGAGCTCCTCCATTTTTTATTGCAACAGCTTTAGCGTTCAGGGACAGAGGTAGCTTAGTTGCTTTTCTATTAATACATAATCCTTAAAAAGGCTCTCTTCTAGGGACCCTGCCTTGATCTAATTCAGATTGGAAATATAGCAAAGGAAAATATTTTTCCCCATTCTGCTTTTCATGTTTTCCCCACTGGAAATGGCTGTCAGCAACACACAATGAAGGGATACTTTCCTAAGAGCTCACAGTTCAAGAATACCAATGTTAACTTGGATTGCCAACAAAGTTCTGTCTGTGACAAAACAGAACACAAAATTGCTTTCTCCTTTGAACTGGGGCATTTCCAACTGAATTGCCTCTCCCTCCCTCCCCTGCTTTAAAAAAAAACTGCCAAAGGCTCCGGGAAGAGGTGGCAGCAGGCAGGCAGCAGTGGGCAGAGGCTTCACATTTTGACTCCCCCCCCCGTGTTGCTCTTAGCTCACCTCTGCCAGACCCGCGCATGTTTGTGTGTGCACGCACGGACGGTCTCACCCTTTGCAGCCCTGCACCTTCAACAGAGACCTTCTGTGATGGCAGATTGAAAACTAATGAAAGCTGTTTTTTGGAGTACTTGTTGCTTTTTCTCAATGTGCCACTGATTGCATTGTGCTCTGCGCCCCTCAGCTCCTATCCCCAGCCCTGTGGAAGGCTGGAAGAAGCTCCCATCGCAGGTTCTCTTACCTCTCCCGTTCTTTTCCTCCCCAATATCACAGCACGGGGCTGCAAGGAGTGAGACCCCTACCCCCGCGCGCACACACACACACACACATAAACATGTGCACGGGTCTGGAAGAGGTGAGCTGAAAGCCATGCAGAGGCCCTTCAGGCACAGAGGCAACGATGAGGGAGGGGTCAAAATGGGAAGCCTCCTGCCGGGAGCCTCTGGCAGCTAAAATAAATAAACCTGAGAAGTGCTCAGAAGGCAGTCCCTTTCCATGCTCGCTTCTGCCTTCCTTCCTTCCTTCTCCTTCCCTCCCTCCCTGCTCAGGAAGAGATGATGGGAGGGGGAGAGATTGCCAGCGCTATCCCATACAGGCAGGCGCAGTCCCAGTGAAAGGGAAGCCTGCTGGCCACGAGGCTAGCTCAGTGAGCGGGCGTGGCACTGATCTACCGGTGGGGGCCATCAAAGTCAGAATGTCCTCACCCTTAGATCTGCAGGGTAGCACTGGAGTCAGCGAGGGGCCCCCCACCATCTCTGCCTAATCCCTGGGGGTGCACAGATAAGGCGGCAAGCACACGAGTGCTGGTTTCCTGGGGGAAAGGGAAGTGCTTCACTTTCCTTTTTTCTTCCTCAGTGGTTAGCAGAGATGGCCAGCAGGGATGCCAGGCACTTGCCGCCTCATCTTCGTGAACCCAGGGGACAGGGCGGGGATAGCCCCTCGCTGGCCCTTTCCCACCAAACCTCCCTTTATATCCTCTCCTCTCTCCCCCCCTCCTTTTCTCTTCAGCACACTTCCAGCTTCCAGAAGCACTGATCAGCTGGAGCCCGGCACTGGTCCTGGTGCTTCTGCTGAGCCCCAATAGCCCTGCAGCTCCAGTTGTCTCTCCCTCAGGTTTGTACAGCGCTGTCTCCGTTTCAGCTCATTCCTCTCCATCCCGCTACCACTTCTCCAGGACGGTCACCTGCCAGGTGCCAAAGTACCACCAGTGGTACGTGTACTACCAGTTGAAAACCCCTGCTTTACACTACTAACCTGTTTCTAAGACTACAACATGCTAAATGAACTCCTGAACAGCATTTTATTATGTGTATACTTCTACATTTAGTCTTGATTGCTTATCAATCTATTATGTCAATAACACTGCTTTCCATGTTACAAAAACAATCTTTACTGGATTAATACAAGGATGTTTTTTCTGACAAAAAGGTCCTGCTATACATGAAAAATTAGAGATTTGCAAATTTAAAATGTAATATTTGGAACACCTCCAATAAGACTATCAGATTACATACAATTCATATGTGATTTTAATTTTTTTGAATTTGAAATGTCTTGCAAGTTCTACTGAAATTAAAAACTGAACTTAAAAAAGGACATACCTCTCTTTTCTTTGCTTCATTTGTGCTGTACTTGGGGAAGAGGTACGAAAAGATGTTTCCCCAGCAGCAGGCAACATGTACCAGAGGGCCTTCTTTCCCTAAGCTCAAGCCTGAGGCTACAGCCAAGACTAAAGTAACTGTTTTAATCATCAATGTCCACTTGCCCAGGTACCCTCTAATGATGAATCCACTCAATATTGTTTTGATCTACAAGAGAAGAAAAGTACATTTTGAAGAAATGTTTTTCAAAATATTTATCCTTTTCAGAATTTATGGCTCTATTTTAGTTATTCATAATTCTTAATGTTTCTGAGTCTTTCAAAGGATTAATTATCTGACTTATCTCTGCTGGCCAAATCTATGCATATAGAATTAATTATAAATTAATGTTATAATATTTATTGTTGAATTTCTAACATAATATACAATATTATGACCGGTTTGATCGCCTTGCAGTCCAAGGGACTCGCAGGAGTCTTCTCCAGCACCATAGTTCAAAGGCCTCAATTCTTTGGCGCTCAGCCTTTCTTATGGTCCAGCTTTCACTGCCATACATTGCAACTGGGAAGACCATAGCCTTGACTATACACACTTTTGTTGACAGGGTGATGTCTCTGCTTTTTAGTATGCTGTCTAGATTTGCCATTGCTTTCCTCCCGAGGAGCAAGCGTCTTTTAATTTCTTGGCTACAGTCCCCATCTGCAGTGATCTTGGAGCCCAGGAAAATAAAATCTGTCACTACCTCCATTTCTTCCCCATCTATTTGCCAGGAATTGAGAGGGCCAGATGCCATGATCTTGGTTTTCTTAATGTTTAGTTTCAACCCAAGTTTTGCACTCTCCTTCACTCGCAACAAGAGGCTCTTTAGTTCCTCTTCACTTTCTGCCATTAGAGTGGTATCATCTGCATATCTTAGGTTGTTGATGTTTCTTCCGGCAATCTTAATTCCAACTTTTGATTCATCTAGCCCTGCCTCTCATGATGTGCTCTGCATATAAGTTAAATAGGCAAGGCGACAGTATACAGCCTTGCCAGACTCCTTTCCCAATTTTGAACCAATCAGTGGTTCCGTGTCCAGTTCTCACTGTTGCTTCTTGGCCCGCATATAGGTTTCTCAAGAGACAAATAAGATGGTCTGGTATGCCCATCTCTTTAAGGACTTGCCACAGTTTGTTATGATCCACACAATCAAAGGCTTTAGCATAGTCAATGAAGTAGAAGTAGATGTTTTTCTGGAACTCTCTAGCTTTCTCCATGATCCAGCGTATGTTAGCAATTTGATCTCTAGTTCCTCTGCCTCTTCGAAATCCTGCCTGTACTTCTGGTAGTTCTCGATCCACATACTGCTGGAGTCTAGCTTGTAGGATTTTAAGCATAACTTTACTAGCATGTGAAATGAGTGCAATGCTGCGATAGTTTGAACATTCTTTGGCACTGCCTTTCTTTGGAATTGGAATGTAAACTGATCTTTTCCAATCCTGTGGCCACTGTTGAGTTTTCCAAATTTGCTGGCAAATTGAGTGTAGCACTTTTACTGCATCGTCTTTTAAGATTTTGAATAGCTCAGCTGGAATACTGTCACCTCCACTAGCTTTGTTGTTGCTCAGCTTTTCTAAGGCCCACTTCACTTCACATTCTAGGATGTCTGGCTCGAGGTCAGTGACCACCTCATTGTGATTATCAGGGACGTTAAGCTCATTCTCTTGTATAGTTCTTCTGTGTAATTTTGCCATCTCTTCTTAATCTCTTCTGCCTCTGTTAGGTCCCTGCCATTTTGGTCCTTCATCATGCCCATTTTTGCATGAAACGTTCCTTTCATCTCTCCAATTTTCTTGAAAAGATCTCTGGTCCTCCCTATTCTATTGTTTTCTTCTATTTCTTTGCATTGTTCATTTAAGAAGGCATTCTTATCTCTTCTAGCTATTTTTTGGAATTCTGCATTTAATTGGGCATATCTTTCTTTTTCTCCCTTGCCTTTCGATTCCCTCCTTTCCTCAGCTATTTGCAAAGCTTCCTCAGACAGCCATTTTGCTTTCTTGCATTTCTTTTTCTTTGGGATGATTTTGGTTGCTACCTGTTGTACAATGTTGCGAACCTCTGTCCATAGTTCTTCAGGCACTCTGTCTATCAGATCTAATTCCTTAAATTTATTTGTCACCTCTACTGTATATTGAACAGGGATATGATTTAATTCATACCTGACTGGCCTAGTGCTTTTCCCTACTTTCTTTAATTTAAGCCTAAACTTTGCAACAAGCAGCTCATGGTCTGAGCCATAGTCAGCTCCTGGTCTTGTTTTTACTGACTGTATAGAGCTTCTCCATCTTTGGCTGCAGAGCATATAGTCAATCTGATTTCTGTGTTGACCGTCTGGTTATGTCCATGTGTAGAGCCGTCTCTTGGGTTGTTGGAAAAGAGTGTTTGCTATGACCATCGTATTCTCTTAACAAAATTCTATTAGCCTGTGCCCTGCTTCATTTTGTACTCCAAGGCCAAACTTGCCTGTTATTCCAGTTATCTTTTGGCTTCCTACTTTAGCATTCCAATCCCCCATGATGATAAGGACATCATTTTTTGGTGTTAGTTCTGTAAGGTGATGTAGAGCTTCATAGAACTGGTCAATTTCATCCTCTTCAGCACTGGTGGTTGGGGCATAGACTTGGACTACTGTGATATTGAATGGTTTGCCTTGGATTCGAACTGAGATCATTCTGTCATTTTGAGGATTGTATCCCAGTATTGCTTTTCCTACTGTTTTATTGACTATGAAGGCTACTCCATTTCTTCTGAGGGATTCTTGCCCGCAGTAGTATACCTGATGGTCATCTGAATTAAATTCACCCATTCCTGTCCATTTTAGTTCGCTGATACCTAAGATGTCGATGTTTAGTTTTGTCATCTCTTGTTTGACCACGTCCAGCTTTCCTTGATTCATGGATCTTACATTCCAGGTTCCTATGGAGAAAAAATCTTTACAGCATCGGACTTTCCTTTCACCACCAGACACATCCACAGCTGAGCGTCCTTTCGGCTTTGGCCCAGTCGCTTCATTCTTTCTGGCGCTACTAGTACTAGCCCTCTGCTCTTCCCCAGTAGCATATTGGACGCCTTCCGACCTGAGGGGTTCATCTTCCAGCGTCATATCGTTTTGCCTTTTGGTACTGTCCATAGGGTTTTCATGGCAAAGATACTGGAGTGGTTTGCCATTTCCTTCTCCAGTGGATCACGTTTTGTCAGAACTCTCTCCTATGACCTTTCCGTCTTGGGTGGCCCTGCATGGCATAGCTCATAGCTTCATTGAATTAGGCAAGCCCCTTCGCCACGACAAGGCAGTAATCCATGAAGGGGAATTATACACTAGATTTCTCTTTTAATTTTCCAAAAGCTATATTAATACTGTATATTTCTTAATAATGTTTGAGAATATTTAAAATTATTCTAAATTACAATCTTGACAGCCTGGTTTCTTTCATCAAATTCTAGTTTTTTATTTCTTCTATAAACAATAATATACAGTTAATTATATACAACAATATTTTTCATAAATTTATTTTCAGCACAATTAGGATAAATATAATTCATTTCTTACCTCTGGTATCCCTGATCCACAAGCATAAGGTGCAAACACCTTCACCAAAGAAACTGCTAAGAAAGCAAAGCTCAAAGCCCAGAAAATGTACATTATGTAGTTCATTATATAGGAACCTGGTCCCTAAAACAAAACGAAATAAACTTTAGCAAATCACTTATTTTTCAAATAGATTCCCAGCTTTAAAAGCAAGCTTACAAACACATCACACTTTATGATCACGCATATTATGTAGAACACTGATAGGCTTTTGGACCTATGACCATTTGCTTATCCACCATTTAAAGTTACAACAGTGCTAAATGAATGGTGGTTATGACTGGTCCTCAGAGTTTTGTGTCCCATTATATCTGCAGTGACATCATTCCAATCTGGATCTTAGCAACTAGTTCACACTTACAGCCAGTTATAATGCCCCACAATTATACCAATTCCATTTGCGACCTTCTGTGCAGGTTTCCCCCAAAGTTAATGTGGAACCTGGCAAGGAAAGTTCCAAATCACTGGGATAATTCTCCATTCTGCACTCTTCCCCAGCCCTTCGGTGCTAGAGCCATGCTGGCTTTGAACATCTTCCCCACATTATGCTTCTTACACATCCCTTTCACTGCACATTCACGCAACTTTCCTGACCCATGTCCCACATAGCACCCTCACGCTTGCTCCTTGGCCTTGTTGTCTCTCTGCACACCCACTTGCTCTTTTCCCCAGCTGAGCAACTACTTACCTGCCTACTGGCCTGGGACTGGCAACTTCCTACTGGTTTCTACACTGACTTTGTGGGAAATCACCTTGCTTAATAACCCTGGGATCTGTTTAAGAACAGCAACCCAGACTGCAGGATTGCCATTGCTAAGCAATGCAACAACATCCTTTCACAGCGGAAATTCTGGTTCCAGGTGGTAATTAAGTAAAAGACTGCCTATATTTATTGTCCAAAAAGAATGATTTACAGCATGCAGAAAAAAATGTAGAAAATATGATAGGATAAGTTTTAGTAGTGTTGTAAGGAGACAAAATATATATACTGATTGAAAAAGTTTCAGCCCTAAAAATCTCACCCCTCAAATATGGTTAACAAAAATGCCCTTTAATATTTTGTTAAATAGCTAATTCATTAGAGGAACAATGCTTGATAAAGTATCATTTTGCCTTTTGGAAGGCCATCAAAACCTGGCTTTTTACCTCGGTGTTGGGCTTGAATGAGGATATCTGGAATTGATTGTGGAGATGACTGAGGCACCGAGTTTTGTTTTTATAGATTATGATTTTATAGTTCTGGGTTTTATTGTTGATATGAGCCTCCCAGAGCTCTATTTTAAAAATGTATAGCCATACAAATATTTTAAATAAATAAATAGCCTTGAAGGAATTGAGTATGGCTCGTCTAAAGAAAAGAATTGGGGGTGACATGATAGCAGTATTCCAGTATTTGGGTGGCTGCCACAAAGAGGGGTTCAATTTATTTTCCAAAGCACCAGAGGGAAGGACAAGAAACAATGGATGGCAACTAATCAAGGAGAGAAGCAACCTAGAATTAAGGAGAAACTTCCTAATAATGTGAATAACCAGTGGAACGACTTGCCTTCAGAAGTTGTGGGTGCTTCAACACTAGAGGTTTTTAAGAAGGGACTGGACAGAGACTTGTCTGAAATGGTATAGGGTCTCCTGCTTCAGCAGGGGGTTGAACTAGAAGACCTCCAAGGTCCCTTCCAGCTCTATTTTGATCTAGAAAAAACTTTCCTATTTGTTAGATAGCACTGATTTCTCTTTAAAGACTTTACTTACCTCTGCTTGACCAATTATTAATTCTGCCCATGTTTTCCATGATGGACATTTATCTCTTTCTTCAAATGTTGTTTCATTAGATGCCCAGCAACATTGTTCATGATTGAACCACAGGGCACTGAGACAAATGCCTTCCTTTAAATCAGTCATCCAATCTGCAGCAATATCTATCAATCCAGCCAAAGCACCTAGTCCATAAATACAAAATGTTCCATACTTTCAGAGAATAGACAAACTCAAAATCATAATGTACTAAAAACACAAGTCTTACTAGGTTGCTTTTTTGTAATAAATATTTTAAATATTACTTTCTATAAATGGTTTTACAAAAATGCTGACACATCATAACTCTGTTTAATTTACTGACTTTATTTTTCATGTTAAAATATAGCATATTACATAGTAACATGAACAGTGGTACATACTTTAGAAAAAATAAACATAGTATAAAGCTTTATAATCATGCTGTTTCATGCTAGCATTTATAATTACCATAAAATTAGTGTAGCAAAACATAGTATAACAATAAATAACCATACAATTATAAAACATGTTGAAAGAAGGGATTTTAATGTATACAGTAATAAATTTGATTCTGGTATCTCTATTCATAAATGGGGATTGATGTAAAAATCCTGATTTGTTCATTCCCCATTCTAACATTTCACTATTAGTTCACAATTAGTTTTTGCTGGGGTAAACCATAAGCAAAATCCATATGTTCATAGCTCCAGCAGTCTGATGCTTTGGAGATAAATAAGCAAAGAAAGCAACCAATGGTACTGAGTCAACCAGCTATTACTAACTTGGAATACATGCTTAATTGATCATTTCATAATTAAATATGCATGATTAAGGCATACATATTGTAACATTACAATAACAATACACATTGTTTCTAATGGATCTACAGGGAGTGCAGAATTATTAGGCAAATGAGTATTTTGACCACATCATCCTCTTTATGCATGTTGTCTTACTCCAAGCTGTATAGGCTCGAAAGCCTACTACCAATTAAGCATATTAGGTGATGTGCATCTCTGTAATGAGAAGGGGTGTGGTCTAATGACATCAACACCCTGTATCAGGTGTGCATAATTATTAGGCAACTTCCTTTCCTTTGGCAAAATGGGTCAAAAGAAGGACTTGACAGGCTCAGAAAAGTCAAAAATAGTGAGATATCTTGCAGAGGGATGCAGCACTCTTAAAATTGCAAAGCTTCTAAAGCGTGATCATCGAACAATCAAGCGTTTCATTCAAAATAGTCAACAGGGTCGCAAGAAGCGTGTGGAGAAACCAAGGCGCAAAATAACTGCCCATGAACTGAGAAAAGTCAAGCGTGCAGCTGCCAAGATGCCACTTGCCACCAGTTTGGCCATATTTCAGAGCTGCAACATCACTGGAGTGCCCAAAAGCACAAGGTGTGCAATACTCAGAGACATGGCCAAGGTAAGAAAGGCTGAAAGACGACCACCACTGAACAAGACACACAAGCTGAAACGTCAAGACTGGGCCAAGAAATATCTCAAGACTGATTTTTCTAAGGTTTTATGGACTGATGAAATGAGAGTGAGTCTTGATGGGCCAGATGGATGGGCCCGTGGCTGGATTGGTAAAGGGCAGAGAGCTCCAGTCCGACTCAGACGCCAGCAAGGTGGAGGTGGAGTACTGGTTTGGGCTGGTATCATCAAAGATGAGCTTGTGGGGCCTTTTCGGGTTGAGGATGGAGTCAAGCTCAACTCCCAGTCCTACTGCCAGTTTCTGGAAGACACCTTCTTCAAGCAGTGGTACAGGAAGAAGTCTGCATCCTTCAAGAAAAACATGATTTTCATGCAGGACAATGCTCCATCACACGCGTCCAAGTACTCCACAGCGTGGCTGGCAAGAAAGGGTATAAAAGAAGGAAATCTAATGACATGGCCTCCTTGTTCACCTGATCTGAACCCCATTGAGAACCTGTGGTCCATCATCAAATGTGAGATTTACAAGGAGGGAAAACAGTACACCTCTCTGAACAGTGTCTGGGAGGCTGTGGTTGCTGCTGCACGCAATGTTGATGGTGAACAGATCAAAACACTGACAGAATCCATGGATGGCAGGCTTTTGAGTGTCCTTGCAAAGAAAGGTGGCTATATTGGTCACTGATTTGTTTTTGTTATGTTTTTGAATGTCAGAAATGTATATTTGTGAATGTTGAGATGTTATATTGGTTTCACTGGTAAAAATAAATAATTGAAATGGGTATATATTTGTTTTTTGTTAAGTTGCCTAATAATTATGCACAGTAATAGTCACCTGCACACACAGATATCCCCCTAAAATAGCTATAACTAAAAACAAACTAAAAACTACTTCCAAAAATATTCAGCTTTTATATTAATGAGTTTTTTGGGTTCATTGAGAACATGGTTGTTGTTCAATAATAAAATTAATCCTCAAAAATACAACTTGCCTAATAATTCTGCACTCCCTGTATGTACTGTATGCATGAAAATAAATGTGTAGATTAATATATTTTCTGTACATTCTTTTTAATAAACAAACAAAATTTTATTGTCCAAGTTACTCTTCTGCAAAGCTCCTCTATTTGTGAATAGTCACCATTAAATATATTTCTAATTTCTCTTAATTCTCTTAACACGTCCGGCAACTCCTTGTGATTTTGTTCCAGAAAATAGTTAACTTCACAGTTTTTTGGAGGACAAAAGAAGCTGCAGGAGAAGAACAGGCATAAAACTCCTCTGTTCCATGCCAAATAATTATCAGAATTGAAATGATAGTTAACATACTTAATCTCTACAGGTAGCCGTTACAATCACAATGGAGCCCAGAATTTTAGTCATAAGTTGTTGTGGTTGTTGAGACACCATGACAGTCATAAAATGAGTCACTGTGGTTGTTAGGCAAATCACGTGGTCATTAAGTAAATCATGTGGTTGTTAACAAATCCATTTTTCTCAATTGGGTTGGAAACTGGCAAAAAACACTAGAAACAGGTAAAAAATTGCAAATTGTAGTCATAAATGTGAGCCTGTTTGCCAAACACCCAAAATGCAATCACATTACTGGGGGGGGAGAGGGGAATAGTTATAAGTAGCTTTTTTAAGTATATTGTAACTTTAAAGTAATGACCGGTCATAAGTTGAGAACCACCTATAATTTAATATTTCCATAAAATATTGGGTTAACTGTATCTTTGGGGATATGTACTGGTCCATATGATTAACTTGCAGCCATATAGCCTTTTGTATTTTTATAAATTGTAATTATGTTTCAAGAAAGAGGAAAACAACTAGTAAACAACTACTAAGCAAGCAGATGTCCATATAAATTGAAGAAATAATTGTAACAACACCTTTGGGAGAGTGAATTGCAAGTGAATCACTGAAAAATAGTCACCTTAGGACAAAATAGTCCTAAGT
The DNA here is from genome assembly GCF_947247035.1 of Vipera ursinii. Lineage (NCBI taxonomy): Eukaryota > Metazoa > Chordata > Lepidosauria > Squamata > Viperidae > Vipera > Vipera ursinii. The sequence continues at coordinate 25,699,031 of NC_139521.1, read as the reverse complement.
CACCTTAGAACAAAATAGTCCTAAGTCACCTTAGACACAGTTCTTGACAACATGAATTTATGCTGATATAGTGCATGCTGATATACTGTATGAGGAACTCAGTATTTCAAAAACTGGGTTCTGATAAAAGCACAACTCTAAAAGAACTTTATACTTTAGCCTCAACTGTGACTCCAATATTTCCTCCAGGCTATCACCACAATTCAGGAATAAATCTTGTTTTTCAATCTTACTTAAAAGAAGCAGTTAAATTGCATTTCCTGGTTAGGATGTCACAAATATGTAGAAGTTGGAAAAAGAGGAAGTACCGTATTTTCCGGCATATAAGACGACTGGGCGTATAAGACGACCCCCTACATTTCCTGTAAAATTATAGGGTTTAGGCTATACTCACCGTATAAGACTACCTCTCTTCCAACGCACACCAAATAAAAATTAAAAAAACATCAGATTTGATTTTAATATGGTAATTTTAATTCAAATTCTTATGACGTGCAGGTACTTAGTAGGAAAACTCTCACTTATAAACATAAGGCTGTTTGTCATCAAACATGTAAACATAAAACAGTGCAAGTGGATTAAACTTTTCCTAATTCACTCTAAAGCTTTCCCAAATGGGAGATCCGCTCCAGATTTTCCTGCCCGCCCGCCCAATTCCTGAGTCAAATGTGTCCTTAGAGCTAAGCAGCTGCTCTGGCTGCTGCATTCCCCACCTGCCTTTCAAGTTGGGATAGACTGCAGTTACTCTTCAACTTTAGAAGGAAAGACGCCCAGACCCCAGCCTGTAAAAAATCACAGACTGCAGCTTCTTCTCCAATTGGTCCTGCTTTCCCTGCGCAGACCAATTGGGAGATCCGCTCCAGGTTTTCCAGCCAGCCCTGTCCCTAAAGTTTCAGCACCGGGCGTATAAGACGACCCCTGACTTTTGAGATGATTTTCATGAGTTAAAAAGTCGTCTTATACGCCAGAAAATACGGTACCCTAGATCCAGTGTTTTAGTAGAAATAAAATGTATACTGTGAAAAGAACTCTTTTAGTGCAATTAGCAGAAATAATTACATAACTGAGATTCAGGATTGGGAAAATTAACTGTGTGGCTTCAAATACCAAGCAGAAAGAAAAATATGAGAATACTATCTATGCTCCCTAGCTGGTTTTTATTAAGCACTATGGTTATCCTAAGCTTATAAAAGTAGTCCTCTTTTAGCAGTGACAGTTAGAACCATCAACTTGGTCGCTAAGTGATAAGAGGAAAATCACAAGACCACGTCTGTGTTTACAATGTTACTTCAGCTTTCCTTTGCTTTACAGCATCAGAAGAATATAATCCCAAACAGCTGGATGAACCCATATGGTGGGGAAGGTTTCTGGAACTGAATTCAGAGGGAGCCGAATAAAAGGGCAAATCTTATAACTCCATTGTCCTTTGGAATGTTCTTTCCATCACTGGGATAATTAGCAAGAAGAGTTACAGTCACTAAGCAAGGTCTTTCTGTAGATGGAATCTTGAGCCTTTCCCTAGGAGTAGGTTTCTACTGAATTCAACACAATTTATTTCTGAATTGACATATTTAGGATATTATTAAAAAATGAGTTTCTACCTGATGCCAATCCAGTTAGTGTCACAACCAGCCATCCTGACCATGCATCATACAAACTTTCTGTCATTTCCCATGCCGATTCTTTTTTCTTGCTATTGATCTAGACACAATATATAGTTTAGATTAATACAAATTTTAATTTTATTAGCACAGTCAGATACAGTTCCGGTAGTCCTCGACTTATTTATTTATTGAATTTATATACCGCCCTATTCCCGAAGGACTCAGGGCAGTTCACAGGGCAAGTTAAAAACAATACAAAAAGAGAGTAAAATACAATTAAATTAATACAAGCCCACAAAATTAAGATAACATTAAAATTGAAAATTAAAATTAATTTAATTTAGTTTAGTTTAATTTAATTTAATATAATTTAAAATCCCTCAGTCCAGGCCAGACAATTCAAACAACCAGGTTTTTAAGTCCCGGCGAAACGAGCGAAGGTCGGGGGCAGTCCGAAGTTCCATCGGCAGTTCGTTCCAAAGGGCAGGTGCACCCACAGAGAACGCCCTCCCCCTGGGCCCCCAAATTTCTGTTACTAAGCAAGACAGTTGTTAAATGAGTTTTGCCCCATGTTATGACCTTTCTTTCCATAGTTGTTTAGTGAATCACTACAGTTGTTACGTTAGCAACACAGCTGCTAAGTGAATCTAGCTTCCCCATTCATTTTGTTTGTCAGGTCACAAAAGATCATGTGACCGTGGGATACTCAACTATCAGACATACATGCCAGTTGCCAAGCATCTGAATTTTGACCATATGAAAAACGGTTGATGACCAATGAATGACCAATGCCTTGTTTCAGAAGGTGAGCAAATGCTTATTTTTTCAGATGAACATATAAGGCAAAATCTAAATAGAAACATCCAAGCATTCGAGCAGTTTAAATTGATTGCTTAAACATGTCACATTAATATGAGAAACAAGAAGAATTAAGAACATTTTTTTCACAAATGAGTGTTTACCTATCTCCTGGAATAAAAAATCATTGGCCACCAGCAACCTGGTACTCACATGGCTCTCCTTCCCCCTTGTGCCCACTGGTTTTTCTTGTCTTCAAATCGACAACTATTAACCTTAAACAGTTTATAAACGCATCAAGAAAAGTAAATTTAAGTATTTTAAATACCCTTCTGTGTCTCTCTCTGTCTTTGCACTTTTCTCGCACCCAATCAATTGTGTGGAAATCATCATAGGTTCCAACTCCAGGAATTGGCTCTTCAAGGAGATCCAATAAATGTGTTGTACTGTTAATACTGCCTCCATTTCTCATTGTATAATGAGTTCCTGCAGCTGAAATAGGATAAACAGTAACTTAGTTCTGTAAAAAGGAAAATATACAATTCAGTAGCAAAAGGAAATAGGAAAGGAAATACACACAGATATATCACATACAAAGTACAAAGGAAAAAAAGGAAAATTATGCCTGATGAATTGGAGGGGCAGTGTCTTGCAGTGGAACAATTTGGGTGCTCCCTCAGGCTTCCCTTCCATGCAATCAAAATAGCTGCATTACAGGATGTATTCTGTCTTTTAATACAAAAATACCACTTTCCTGCCAGATCACTTTGATTCACCATCAGCCCGCCTCAGTTGCATTTGAAATGGAAACTTCATTGTGAAGATATATCAAAGTGGTAAGTGAGCTTTTTTAAAGGGTATATAGAGAAATCTTCATTCTTTTGAAATTATATAATTATATAATTATATAACTGTATGATTCAATAGATTTGAAAGGTTAATTGAAGCCACAAGAATCAAATACTGCGGATCAAAGCCCTGCTGTAGATTATTACTTTTACTTTTCTTTTTGCAATAACATTTTCAAAAATAAAGAGGCTGCAAAGATGGCAAATGCTACAGGGCACAAAATACTAGATTCTGGAGGGCAAAGGTAGTGCCATATAATGACTTGCCTTTCAAATATAACTCAGGATTTTACCTTGAAATGTAGTGTAAAGTGAAGTTTGCATTTGCTGTCTCATTATGAGTGCTGAACAAAGAGATAGCCACCACTCTAGTTAGTTTCTCTTGGGGAAAAAAGTCATTTTCCCCTGCTCTGCATCAAGCAGCAAAGTGTCTCGAGGCAGCTTTAGTTAGGATAGGTCAGTCTAGCAATCTAAAAAGTGTTTAAATAGTAAAAGTGTCATGCTAACATAAATAATTTGATAATCACATTTTTTAAAAAAAAATAGACACTAAGAAGCAATCTATATAGCAGGAGATAAATTTAGTAAATTATCGTTTAAATGTACTTATCCCTTTAAACTACATTTTAGCAACTCTGTTCTCAAAAACATAAGGGCAGCCTAATGGCCACCAAAGCTTATCCATTTGTGATAAAGTTTATTGTATACAAAAGGAAAGAAACTGAATCAGGCAAATTGAAAAAAAAAAAGAATTAAACTGATTACTTTATTTGGCCGTGTAATTAGACATACAAGGAATTTGTCTCTGGTGCAGAAACTCTCAGTGTACACGCAAAGCAACAGAATAATAATAATTAAGACAATAAGAGAATAAATATGAACAATACTACAGCCATACTACATGGGAAAATACACAGACATTAGACAGCACTGTAAGCATTGTTGTTTATTTTGCAATTAGGCATTTTTTTATATTTGTCTAGTACCATTTCATCTATTTTCCAGACTTTCATCAAATAAATTTTTAACATAATTACCTTCCTTGCACAATTATGTTTTTAGCAATTCAGGAAACCAATCAGCTGAAGAAATGCTCTGAAAGTGTCCTTGGTTATAAGTGGCTCATCAAAATAGGTACAAGAGTATTAGCTAACAAGTTTCAAGTAACATGTTTCAAAAGAAGAGCAGAGAAACTTTCAGAACACTAGCTGTGTGCATGAATGACTAGTCAGCCTACTCCCACCCACCCAATCACTCTTCTACTAATAATTTTCTTAATTCCCACTGAGTGGAAACAACAGTTCTGCTGACAGGTTATATTGTGATCCTACATGTTTCCCAAGCACCTATTTCCCAACATGTTTAGTGAAAAAGAGCCAACTAATTTTAGCTGTATGACCCAGTTCCAATGGCATTCAAAACTAACGTAGTTTCTTCTTAGAAAAAAATATTGATAAAAATTATAAATCAGATACAGTCATTTAAACATAACCAATCTAACATTTATTTCAATGTCCCAGAAACCAAATCTATTTCTTTCAAATAAATATGCATTAATACCATCAAATTCCAATATGGAATGGTTTTATTTGTCCTTCTTATGGCTATGAATTCCTTGTTTTCTTATAATTAGATATTTATCAAATAAATACAGTACAAATTAATAGCAAACCCATTTTTTCTCAGCTAAACAGCTTATTGATAACAACATGAACCATAAAAATGTAGTGGTTAATAGCACTAGATTAGGATCATGGATTTCAATTCTGAATTTGTCTTGAAGCTCACTGAGTGACTTTAGAGGAGACAAATATATATTCTGCCTACAAACAATATATAGGTAGTCCATGACTTACAACCACAATTGGGACCAGGCAGTGGTTAAGTGAGTTATGCCTGATTTTACAATCTTTTTTGCCATGGTTGTTAAGCGAAGTATTGCTGTTGTTAAGTGAATCATGATTGTCTCAACAACTGTAACGATTCACTTAACACAGACATGTCAAACACAAGGCCCGGGGCCCGGATCCAGCCCACGAAGTGGTTTCATGTGTCCCGCGAAGCCATCCTGGAAACAGTGAGGGAACGGCCCCCACTGCCTTGGCCCTGGCCCAGAGACCCTCCTTCTGCCAGAGACCCTCAGATCTGTCCCACTCCTGCCCAGGCCCCCATAGGCACCCTTGATGCGAACGATGTAGAGCTGGTCATGCCCACCCAGTAGGCCATACGCACTCTAGCCATGCCCAGCCTGGCCATACCCACCCGGCCCCCTGAGGGCAACCACAATGCTGATGCGGCCCTCAATGAAACTGAGTTTGACACCCCTGGTTTAAAGCCAATCAGACATCCCTAACATGCAGGGATGGTCTGGCTTACAAGGGGGAAAAATTGTACCTAATTGCAAAGGCCTCCTTCTCCCAGACTGCCCATCTCCTCTCGCTTTCAGTGAATTTCTTAAGAGGTGTAGGCACAAGGTTGCAGGACTCCACTTTTATTCTTTTGCAGTAATACAGCTCCAACTGCCACATCGCTGGCGTCAGCTTGAATTACAAAGGGGTCCCCTGGGCAGGGGTGCTTTAGAACCAGTTCAGCAGCAAATAGTCTTTTTAAATTCTCAAAAGCTGTCCGACAACTCATAGTCCATGCTAGTGGCTGGCAAGGTCACGGTTTTCCCCCTCCCTTACCCGTTTTGAGTAGTTCTGTAAGGGGTAGAGCAATCTCAGCAAAAGAGGGAATAAATTGATGGTAGAAGTTGGCAAACCCTAGGAAGTTCTGGAGATGTTTGTGAGTCTTTGGGGGCTGCCATTCAATTATAGCTTTCACTTTGGCTGGGTCCATTTCAATGCCCTCATTGGAAATTCTATAGCCAAGATATTCTAATCGGGTTTGGTGAAATTCACATTTTGGCAATTTGACATAACGTTTGGCATTCAATAGTTTAACACTTCTCTCACCAGCCTTATATGGTCAATCATATTCATACTGTATATTAGGATGTCATCAAGATACACCAGAACCCCTTTGTATAGGTGATCATGTAGGACCTCATTAATCAATTGCATAAATACGGCTGGGGGCCCCCTGCAGTCCAAATGGCATGACTTTGAACTGGTAGCTTCCCAAGTTGCAGTTGAAGGCTGTTTTCCACTCATCCCCCTCCTTTATTCTCACCTTATAATAAGCTTCTCTCAGGTCTAATTTAGTGAAGACACTCCCCTTTCCCAGGTGGGCTAGCAAGTCTTTCAGGAGGGGGAGAGGGTATTTCTTTTCCACACTCACAGCATTGAGACCCTTATAGTCCATGCAGAGATGAAGAGACCCATCTTTTTTTTCTTTGAACAACACAGGGGCTCCCATTGTAGACTTGGCCCATTCAATGAATCCCCTCGCTAGGTTTGTATTCACATATCGCTGCATCTCCTCCATGTCAAGGTGGGAAATAGTGTACATTCTTGGTCATGGAAGTTTGGCCCTCAGCAACAGTTCAATGGAACAATCATTGGGCCGGTGAGGAGGTAAGATATCACATTCTTTCTCACTAAATGCCTTCGCTAGGTCGTGGTACTCACTGGGGATGAGCGGCTCGCCTGATGGCTGTAAGGCAGCCATGTAAACTCACCCATTGGGTGGGCTAAAATCACCTCTAACATTTGTTGAATCAATGGGGGGATTGGGCCCTATGGGTAGTCTCACAGTTCTCATTCCTTTCTCCCACCAGATAAATGGCTTCCATTTGTCTAACAAGGCTAGTCCTAGGATCACAGCCTCAGTCATTTTTGGAGCCACCAGGAAGCAAATAAACTCCCAGTGCTCGCCTATCTCTAGGCATAAGGGCTGCGTTAATTGCGTGACTAAAGTCCCTCCCATTACGGAGCCACTGGCTTGCTCAAATCTCACAGGTTTGGAGAGCGATTTAGCCCATATGCCCAGTCTCAGGGCACATGACAGGCTAATGATGCATTGGGAGCAGCCAGTATCGACTAGTACTTTCAAGTCTACTTGTGCCCCTGATTTAGGGATTATGAGTTTAGCAGGCAATAAAAAAGGTGGGACATGTCGACTCACCATCAGGTCGTTCTCCCTTTCATCGTCGCTGTCAAAGCCAGGTAGAGTGGGGGCAGGTCCAGTCAATGGCCCAGCGTCCTTCTGGGTGGGGGATTTAACCAGGGCAACAGGCTCCTGGGTAGCCCAGTTGGACTTTTCTCTCAGTGGCTGCTGTGCAGGTATCCTCCTCGTTGCTGGTTCCAGTCTACTCTGCTGTTGTGGGTAGGGGACTGGACAGTTTGCTGCTCAATGCCCCTGCTGTCCGCATCGAAAGCACTTGATTGGCAGGCCTGTAGGTGGCTTAGGTCTTATGGCTTTGGCACAGCTTCAGGTGGGAGAGGCTTCTTATAGCGGGTGAGCTGGACATCTAATTTTACTGCTGCCTGGTACCATTCTTGCAGCTGTTCAGGTACAGCTTGGTGGATGCATGCCTGAGAAAGGTGGTCGTCCAACCCTTCTCTGAAATGATGAATAATGGATTGCTCAGGCCATCTCTCTATCCGACCGGCAATCTTGCGAAACTCCCGCACGTACTCCAGGGCAGGCTGGCCAGCTTGTTTTATCTTGTGGATTTGTTCTTCTGCTTTGAGGGCAATGGATGGGTCCTCAAATCTTTCCCTCAGCCCTAGGAGGAAAAGTTGGGGGTCTTCCAATTCAGGGGCTTGCTCATTATATAAATTGTTTAACCATTTGGACGCTTCTCCCTCTAGGCTGGATGCAATCACATCGACCATAGCATCTGGGTCTGGGTAGAGACAGGCCCAGCGATTCAAATGAGAGCATACTTGGTTGAGGAAAAAAATTAGTTTCTCTGCATCCCCATAGAAGGTTGCTCTGAAGGGAGGGGCCCACATCCTGGTTGTTGATTCAATGGCTGCCGGGGCCCCCACTGCTGCTGTTTGACCCCCAGTTGCTGGCTACCCCACTGGTGCTGCTGTATCCCCAGGGGTTGGACCTTTGGGCCCTCTGCTGTCCCCCTTGCTGTGGTTGTCTGAGGGGAGGCTGCTGATGGCCAGTGGGAAGTCAGCGAGAATGGTTGTTGGATAGATGGGGGTTGCTGTCTACTCTGTTGTTGGTCTGCAGGGAATTGTGGTGCCCTCTGCTGCTGATCTACTAGGAGTCATGTTAGCCTCAATTGCTGTGGTGCCTCCCTCAATTGCGGGTCCCTCAGTGGTTCCTTGGCGCTTGAGGGCGGTGACCAGCCTCCATGGAGTTGTCGTCCTTCAACTAGCTGTTGCTCTCCAGGCTTCTGCATCACCCCAAGCTGTTGCAAGGGCTCTATTAGCTGATTTAGGCTGAGTTGTTGCCCCTCTTTCTGTGGGGGTTGCCATGCTCCCCACTGCTGGGGTGGGTCCTAGGTTCTCTTCCTCTGTGGGACTGAAGGCCCTAGTAGGGAACTCCAAGGGTTGGAGGGCTGTTAGCTCTGCGAAATGGGGGCTGGGGGCCTCTCTCACCAGGAGCTGTTCTGCGCTCCTCACTTCTAGCTCTTCAAACCTTTCTGCTAGATAGTAAATTGATTGGCTATGGGTTGCAGATGGATATTTCCACTCACTCGAGTATTCAGTCTCAAGATAGCCTGGCAGCTCCCCACCAGTCTAGGGAAAGGGATGTGCAGGAGTCTCTTTGTTGTCACTCTACCTCCTCCACCTTTGAAGCCCTTGGGGATGGCAAGGCTGCTTCCAGGCATCTGGAGTCTCTGCTGGGCTTAATCCACTCTGACGACCAGACCAATTCTCCTGGTTGTTTGGGTCTAGCTCTCAGCTGGGAGGTTTGCTGAATCTCTTTTCCTATAGGCTTCTTCGCTGGCCCTTCCCCCCCTGGGGTAACTGCTGCTGCCAGGGAGCTGGTTTCAGGCAATTTTTCCTCCTCCATGATGGAATCTTCCCCCACTCTTTGTCAGCCTGTCTCCCAAATGTGGAGACAGTGACAGGAGTTCGGGACCCCCTAGTTAGTTTGTAAAGTTGGTGGATTCCAGCTTGATGTCAAGTTTCCAATGGATGAGCTCTTCAAAGAACTCTGAGGCAGTTTACCTTAAAAGTCTTTTATTAGAGCCCCATAACATCGGCAATACTTGTGAGAAGCTGGAATCTGAATTCCCTTCCCCTTAGCACAGTAATATTAAACACAATTCTCCTCTTTTCATTGCTGTCATTAGTCACATTCTCCAATTAGTTTGTTTATTTATTTATTTATTAATTATGAGACTTGTATGCCGCCCTATCTCTCGAAGAACTCAGGGCGGCTAACAACAATAAAATACAAATAAATACAAATATTAAAAATATTTAAACATTTAAAATCATAATTAAAAACCCCATTATCATCAATCCAGGTCGGCCTGTTGGAAAAGATATGTCTTAAGGTCACGGCGAAAGGACCAAAGGTCTGGGGCCATCCGGAGGTCCCGGGGAAGTTGATTCCACCAAGCAGGTGCCCCAACAGAGAAGGCCTTCCCCCTGGGGGTCGCCAGCCAACATTGTCTGGCCGACAGCACCCTGAGGAGGCCCTCTCTGTGTGAGCGCACAGGGCGATGGGAAAGCGTTCCTGGCAGCAGATGGTCCTGCAAATATCCTGGGTCTAAGCCATGTAGGGCTTTATAGGTAAGGACCAGCACCTTGAATCTCACCTGGAGGGTAACCGGTAGCCAATGCAGCTCAGGCAGGAGGGGTGTAATATGGGAGTATCAGCTGAAGCCTGTATCAGCTCTGCATCAGCTGAAGCCTCCGGGTGGTATTCAAGGGCAGCCCCATGTAGAGAGCATTGCAGTAATCTACCTGGGAGGTGACGAGCGCATGAGTGACCGTACGAAAAGCATCTCGGTCCAGATAGGGTCGCAACTGGTGCACCAGGCGAACCTGTGCAAATGCCCCCCTGGCCACGACTCCAACATGAACTTCTAAACTGAGTCGTGCATCCAGGAGGATGCCTAAGTTGCGCGCCTATCAACGGGAGGCAACACCTCTCCCCCCATAACCAAAGATGGAAGATCTTGGACTACACGAGATGCCAATACGTAAAGCCACTCAGTCTTGGCCGGGTTGAGCTGGAGCCTGTTCTTCCCCATCCAGATTCATACCGCTTCCAGGCAGCGGGACATCACGTCAAGGGCATCACTGGGTTGGTTCGGGGTGGAGATGAAAAGCTGGGTATCATACGCATATTTGATTATACCTCACCCCGAAACCACGGATGATCTCGCCCAGTGGCATCATATAGATGTTGAACAGGAGGGGAGAGAGGACCAAACCCTGAGACACCCCACAATCAAGGGGCCTCGGGGTTGACCTCTGTCCTCCTCCCAACACCATCTGCAAACGGCCCGAGAGGTAGGAGGAGAACCACCGTAAAATGGTGCCTCCCACTCCCAACCCCCGAAGACGTCACAGGATACCATGATCGATGGTATAAAAAGCCGCTGAGAGATCTAATAGGACTAGGAGAGAGGAATAACCCCTATCCCGAGCCCGCCAGAGATCATCCACCAGCGCGACCAATGTCGTCTCCGTGCTGTACCCGGGCCTGAAACCCAATTGGTACGGATCCAGATACTGAGTTTCCTCCAGGACCAAAAGGAGTTGCCGTGCCACTACACTCTCAACAACCTTCGCAAGAAAAAAGTGAAGGTTGGAGACAGGACGAAAGTTATTCAAAATGGCCGGGTCTAGGGCAGGTTTCTTGAGGAGGGGCCTCACCACCGCCTCCTTCAAGGCGGCAGGGAAGCACCCCTCACTCAGAGAAGCATTAATCACTGCCTGGAGCCAGCCTCGTGTGACCTCCCGAGCCGCATAAACCAGCCAGGAGTGACACAGGTCCAACAAACACATGGCGGCACTCAATCTACCCATGATCCTGTCCACTTCATCCGGAGTCACAGGGTTAAACTCCTCCCAAATAATATCGGCCAGATCCATCGTTTCCCTGTCAGATACTGCCCAGTCAGAGTCCAGACCGGTCCGAATCTGAGCGACTTTGTCCAGCAGATGCTGACTAAACTCCTTGGCCCGTCCCCGCAAGGGATCTTCCCCTGTCCCCTGATTTAAAAGGGAACGGGTCACCCTAAAAAGGGCGGCCAGGCGATTTATCTGCGGACGCAATGAGGGTGGCGAAGTAAGCACACTTCGCCACCTCAATTGCCACAAGGTAAGATCTGGTAAAAGATCTTAACTGTGTTCGGTCAAATTCAGACCGACTGGATCTCCAAATGCTCTCTAGGCCCCTCCTCCGGCGCTTCATCTCCCGTAGGTCCACGGAAAACCAAGGGGCCAACCGGGACCTGCGCTGGGTAAGAGGCCGCAAAGGCACAACGTGGTCAAGAGCCTCAGAAGCAGCCCGTTGCCAGGCGTCAACCAAGGTCTCGACCGGGCTGTGGGAAAGGGAGGCAGGAATCAGTCCAAGCGCCGTCTTCCGGGTCCATCAGGCGTCTGGGGCGGAACCACCTGGTCAGTTCCGCCTCCCAGCAGCAGGAGGTGGCATAACAGAGGCCCAGCCGCAGGAGATAATGATCTGTCCATGAGAGGGGTTGATTAGATGGAGAAACCCCACCCAGACCATTAAGCCACTGCCCGGAGATAAAAATAAGGTCGGGCATGTTTCCCCCCTTGTGGGTAGGACCCTGAATAATCTGGGTCAGGTCCATGGCCATCATAGAAGCCATGAACTCTCGGGCCACTCCCAACGTCTCCCCCAAGGAAGGCAAGTTGAAATCCCCCAGAACCGTAAGTCTGGGAAACTCAACCGCCAACCCCAAGAGAGCATTGAGCAGCCCGGGCAGGGTCATTGCCACGCAGCTGGGAGAAGGGTACGCAAGCAACAGGCCCAACTGACCTCCAGGGCCCCACTTCAGGAGGGACTCACTCACATCCGCCTATCTGCGGGGCCATGGCCTCCCGCGGACAAAGGGCCTCCTTGATGACAACTGCCACCCCTGAGCCCGAGGCTGATGCAGCACACGGAAACCTGGTGGGCATAATTCAATCAGAGGGACTCCTCCCTCCGGGCCCAACCAACTTTCCGTAATGCATGCCAGGTCTGTGTCTTCCTCCTCGATCAAATCCCGGATGAGGGGAGCTTTATTCACCACAGACCTGGCATTCAAATAGACCAGCCTGAGCTCAGATACCTGTCCTCCCCCACCCCTGGAAAAGCAGGATGAAGCCAGAGGGTCGGAGCGCGCCACCGCTCAAAGATAGCGGGGGCGTGATCCCAGATTTCGATATGGCCCTCTGTTCATCTGTCTGCTGCCATTCCCAATCACCGTGGGGATCACTGTCCCCACCCCATCCCCTCAGGCCCCAAGGGAGGGTCTCCTCAGGGTGCCGCCGGTTAAAGACTGCCGGCGGGTAACACCCAGGGGTAGGGCCTTCTCAGTGGGTGCGCCTGCCCTGTGGAACCAGTTGCCTGCTGAGCTTAGGACTGCCCCCAACCTCCGTTCATTCCGCCGGGACCTGAAGACCTGGCTCTTCGAGCTCTCTGGCCCAAGCTGAGAATATTTTTAATTTTAATTTTAACTGGGTTTTAATTTTCTCAGGGTTCTATTTAATCTCTTTTAATTTGTTTTAACGTTTGTATTGACTGTTTTTTAAATGCCCTGTAAACTGCCCTGAGTCCTTCGGGAAAGGGCAGTATATAAATCTAAATAAATAAATAAATAAATAAAATTTAAGGTGCTTGGAAATTTCAAACACAAACTAAGAAAAACTTCTTCACAAAATACATACTTAACTTGTGGAATTCAATACTGCAAGTCATGTACTTACCTGAACGGCTGGAAAAGAAAACTAGACCTATTAATCTGTAGTTTTCCAAAGGATTAGACCAGTGATGGCGAATCTTTTGGCTTAGCATGTGAAAAAAAATAAATGCCTAATTTGATCCTGCTGATGTGTCAACTCCCTCAGAAAAAAGAGGCAATTTTTCATTATTTTTTTTTAAATACAGTCCAATCATGTTTGATCCCTCGGATATACTGCATGCCACTTCCTTCAGGCAGTATTCTCTTTCTATTGACAAGTCCTTATAGCCAGGCTTTTCAACCTTTTCACCCGCTGTACCACTTTTAGGGTATGGCAACATCCAAGTATCACCAGTTGCCTAGCAAGGTGTCAAAAACTTGATGACCATTGTGAGCATTTCTGTTGAGCATTGGCAGCAGGGGTGGGGTGGGGCGGTGTTTAGTTTTTATTCCCCCCCCTCTGCTGGGTGGTTGCAGCAGGTTTTGGTCACTTCACATGACCCTGGGACACTGTGACTGTCATAAATATGAATCAGTTGCCAAGCATCTGAATGTAAATCACAAGACCATGGAGACGCTGCAACATTCCAGCTGATTGGTGCTTTTTCTGGGCTCAACAGAAGTGCCAGGATCAGCGCCGAGCTCCAGCTGGAGACTGGTGCTGATCCTGGCGCTTCCACTGAGCCCTGACAGCCCTGCAGCTCCAGCCATCTCTCGCTCAGGCTTGTGTGGTGCTGCCACTGGTTCAGCTCATTCCCCTCCCTCGCTACCACTTTTCTAGGATGGTCGTGTACCACCTGCCAGGTGCCAATGTACCACAGGTGGTACCCGTACCACTGGTTAAAAAGCCCTGATATAGATCAAGGGTTCCCCCACCCCTGGGCTGTGGCCCATAATTGGGCCTTGGCCAATTTGGAACTGGGGCACGCCAGTGGTGGGTGAGTGAGTGCATTGCCCCACTTGCACAAGCAGTAAGCGCTCACACAAATGAAGCAGTGCACACAGCCATGCCTGCCCCTCACACAAAACCATTTCCTTCCCCCCACCCCCACAGGGCTGCCAACCCAGAAAGGTTGGGGAATGCTGATATAATTTTCCCAGACAGCTGTGTACAGGACATAAATCAGAGAACTCTTTCTTAGCAGTCATAATACTTGAAAGGAATATACATCAGAATGCACAGGACTTTTTATTACTAAATATACTACAGACCCTAATCACAGAAATTGTAAAAATTCTGCTCCTAAATATCCATGGATAAGCAAACTCTATATTTACTGTTCTTCTCAAAAAACCTAATTAAGTTTACTTGTGACTTAATCCAAAGCACTGGAAGCTTACTTTAACTGAACATGGCTATAAAATAATTTTTAAAGATTATCAGGTAATCATCAATTTTTAAAAGAGAAATAGACCAAATCAGTTAATAAGATCTGCCACAAGCCCAAACAAGCTTTTGAAAACTGTAATACCATATAACTGTTTTAGCAATAATTCAGTTTTAAGACTCTCTAGGTAGTACTTGGCATACTTATTGGATACTTAGTTGACAACAATGAGACTACAGTTAGGTCACCTGAGGAGTTCCTGGAAAGGATAAAATCCCTAAGGATAGAGGATGGTGAGGTAATGTTATCTTTTGCCGTCACCTCACTTTTCACCTCTATCCCACAAGATCTGGCGGTCACTGTCATAAGGAACTGCCTACAACAGGAGCAAGGACAGCACCAGGACTCACCCCATGTCGAAGATCTTGTACAATTTGTGACCTTGTGTCTCAAAACATATTTTACTTTCCAGGGCATCATTTATGAACAGATCAAAGGGACACCAATGGGATCCCCCATTTTGAGTGTCATTGCAGAGGCAGTCCTCCAGCAGTTAGAGACTGCAGTTATGACCAAATACCACCCCAGGTTCTGGGCTAGATACATGGATGACACATTTGTAGTCATTAAGAAACAGGATAGTGCCAGTTTCATGGACGAGCTGAACTCAGTTTATCCAGACATCCGTTTCACTGCTGAGGAAGAGGCCAAAGGCTCTCTTGCCTTTTTGGATGTACTAGTCAGACATCAACCTAATGGCACCCTCCATACGACTGACTACTGCAAGCCAACCCACACGGATAGAACCTTGAATTACAGGAGCAACCATCCCGTGGCACACAAGATCAGTTGCATTCGGACATTGTTTAAACGGGTCAGCTCGCACTGCAATACGGTTAGGGCCAAAGTTGAGAAGAAATATCTATACCGCATATGCAGGCATAATGGCGACACAGCAGGCCACACGAATCCCATCATAGCCTACATGATAGAGCACAATGCTGACCACACAAATGACACTCCCATATATTAATGGGGTGTCCGAGACAACTGCACGGTTGTTGGCCCTGTTCAACGTCAATGTTGTCCATAGACCAGACCAAACCCTGCGTGCCATGGTAATGCATCCCAAAGAGCCGCTCCCCAATGAAGAAAGATCTTCAATAATATACAGAATTCAATGCAAGAATTGCCAATGCAATTACGTTGGGGAAACAAGTAAGAGGCTCAAAACCAGGATTCATGAGCATGAGTTGGTGATCAGAAGACAAGAGCAACGCTCACAGGAGTGGGCACATATGGCTAGTCACAACCATATGTTTGATCTTTCCAATGCCGAGGCCATAGCCCGGGATGCCACCAAGGGTGGCTGACTGCTCAAGGAGGCCTGGTTATCCAACAAAAATTCCATCAAATGTCATATAGACCTTTTATCTGCTTACCAGGTGCTCAGGGGATGGGAAAAAAAGCGCCATGACACACGATGGGCGCAACAAGTCCGCTTTTTGCAGGATTTGAATAGCATGGCTACAGGCAGAACAACAGTGACCCCTGGGAAGGATGAATCTACAACGTGCCCTATATTAGAACTTGAGACATGCCTTGTACTAGATCCTGATTTAAATGACGTGTCTACAACAGTGATCCCCAGGAAGGATGAATCCACAACGTTCCCGGCGTTAGATCTTGAGGTGGAGGCTCAGATTCGACCAAAGGGCGGGGGAGGCACGAAACAAGAGCAGCTGGATAACTGGCCCCTTGGCATTTACACGGACACCAGGAGAGCAACCACACACACACACACACACACACACACACACACACACACGTATACGTACACACACACACACACACACACACACACACACACACACATATATATATATGCGTAAACAATATTAGAAGTTTATAATTTGTGGAGCTGCATTACTAGCTGTCCAGGACCAATGCGGCCTATGAGCTGTGGATTGGACATACCTAATTTATCGTAACAATAATCCCACCGGCTAGATTGGGCTGAGAGACTGTCCCAAAGTCACCCAATAAGTTTCCAGGACTAAGGGAAGATTTAGTCCAGGCACACCCTAATCCTATTTGAACATTTTATTCATTATACTGTATGTATGAATAAAGTTATCAGAAAAAAGACCACACCTTTCAAATAAATGTCAATAAGATTTTATTTTAGTTAATTTAGTTTATACAGGGGTGCTGAAAAGAAAGCACTTAAAAGAGAAAGTTTCAAGGAAGCCCAATATTATAGAAATAAAATAGAAAGCTTCACTAGTGGTACTTTACTAATTCTTTTTCCTCTAGCTCATAGATTTAAGCTAAGAGCAGCAGCTTCCACAATAAATGCTGATACTGGAAGAAGAAACAGTGTTACATATTTTTTTTAATTACCTATCTTATTTATGTGTTTTGCATAATCACTCCATGTCACAATCACTCCTTTAGACTGTAACAGCCATATTAACCACAAAAATAATATCTGCTATTTGAACTACTGTTTGAAAGACAGACTCCCTATGAATTGAATCAGCTCCCCAATTACACCCTCTCCTCCCATAACCTGAAAACTGCTCATTCTCTAACAATGCTTCAAAGCACCTGATATAAGAAAAAGCATAAAAATATTTTACAGCATACGATTTCCAAATGGCTTATCAGTAAAAAATAACACTGAAATCAAAACTTCCTGAGGCTGCAAATAAAAACCAATATAACCCATTTTGTTTTTACAGTAAAGAACTTGTTTTAAATCATGAAGTAAATTCATAGTTCACTGAGCATTCAGAATGCCATGAAGGAGTTAATGCTATATAGCACGTAGAGACTTCAACGCCTAGTACAAACAGCATTCTCTTTCACGGAGGAGTCAAAATAGCTTCCTTGATTAATGCTGGTCATCTAGTTATGGCAGCCATTACTAAGGAGTTATAACATTACACAATTTACATCAAAGCTTGAGTCTTCTATTTTTTTTAAAAAGAAAACCAAATACCAAAGATGGAATCGCTTGCTGATGATTTGAAACAAATTAGCTAATTTTAAGGGAAAAAAATGACTTGCCAGCAAGGCAACAAAACTCACGTAGGTATATATAGTGTGAAACAAATCAGAAAGGCTTGCCAAAATGCAGTGTTTAAAAGAAACAAAAACAAAAACCTCTCTCACTCTGAAAGCAACTGGTCACATGACAAAAAGGTAAAAGAAACTAAATCACAACACGAATTTGCTATACCTCTTTTATGCAATTCTCTTAATGGAATGCCGTCTCCTCCCCCATCGTATGGTAAATAAGGATCAGAAGATACTTCCATGAGCTTGACAGAAGGGGTTTTAAGAGCACAACAGCTACAGCGTTTCTTATAGAACAGCAGCAGACTGGGAAGCTGCCATATTCAATTAGGATTTGGATTGTGTGTGGCTTATTGCAGCAACTCCGTTCTTCCAGGATTGATGATGTCATCAAAGGGAAATTATTGCAGCCTGGTTGCTACTGACTACAATCTAGGAGTGCTTGAAGGTGGAACAGCAGACAATCCATGAAGTCTGCTGTGCCTGAAGGTGACTAAGCATGAAGTAAAGCAGAATAAACTGGTTTAAGGAAGTCCAAGCTAAATCAAGCAACACTAGCTTCTATTTATGTCTGATCACTGAAAAGGCAGCCATATCAGCCTTACAGCATTGTTCTTTATACAATGTCTAGGCCATTTAACTATTGAAGCGCAGCATCGTTTACATTTAAAAAAATCAGATACTGGACTGGTGCATGCACTCAACTTACAGTCAGTCAGGATGTGATCCAGTTTGACATGGGACCCCCACAGTTACACTGAGGGGAGCATACTATGCAGATGGCATATGAGGTGTGAATCGTATTCAGGGCTGTCCATTGCTGACATAATAGTTCAAAGACTGGCACTGTTTTTGTGGGGTTATTTATATAACTTCCTAAATCTGGACATTCAGCAACCCATTTGGCTTTCCATTGGGAATTGATGTTAAAGCTGTTGGGCAGATGTTCTGCAAGTGTTAGGGAAGGTCAGCATGTGCCAGTAAGAGTGAGATATTCATAATTTTTCTGTATTCTCACTAGTGCCTCTTGCTTTTGTAAAGCTGGCAATGCTATATGACTCAGAACAGGAAGCCAGCAAGTCGGAGTAGTTTTAATACATCCACATATAATCCTCATGGTGTCGCTCAGTATGGCATCTAACTAACTAGTATTCTGCTGTGGAGTAGATCAACTCTAGTGCTGATGACCTGAGGGTGGCTCATTTAGCTCCACATAATTTCTGGAGTATGTTGTTCTTAGCATTGATTTTTGCTGCTGTATTCTCTAGGTTGGGGGTTCCCAACCAAGGGTGCTTGCATCCTTTGGGGGTGCAAGACAATATTCCAGGGGGTACAAAACCTTGGGTTTAGAAGTTTCAAAATTATAGTGTAAATGCATAATTTGTTGCCATTATTTCGAACAGAACAGTCATCTAGAAAAGAGGTCCAGGCTGTGGTCTCTTGGCCACCGGGCCATGTGAGTGGCTGCGCACTCACCCCATGCCCTTTTGCTGGTGCTAGCCGAGCTGCGAGCCTTGTGCCTTACCCCCTGCCCTTGTGCTAGCCAAGCTGTGAGCCTTGTGCCTCACCCCCTGCCCTTGCGCCGGCACTAGCCGAGCTGCGAGCCTCGCACCTCACTCCCTGCCCTTGCGCCAGCGCTAGACGAGCTGCAAACCTCGTGCCAGCGTGAGAAGAGCTGCTCATAGACCCATTTGCGGGGCGCACATGCTCAGAGCCCCATTCATGCATGCATAGCCACATTTGCACATGTGTGCATAAAGGTGCCTGTCCCTCCCTTTCCCATAGGAGCAACCCAGAAAGACCCTTTCTAGACCCCTGATCTAGAAGTGCAAACACACAACCTTTCACGAACACTCGATTTGTCAGCACTCAGTAGATACCAGGGGCGTAAATCTTTTTTAAAAATGGGGGGGGAAATTCACCCCTTTCCCCCCCAGGATTGACCATCCTTTTCACTCCTTCAACTGCCCATATAATCCAATCGCTGTAGCACTTGCACGTGGGCCGTGGTGCATGTGATGTCCCTTCAACGCGGGCACCCATGCAAGGGTTGTCAATAATTGATTGTAATTACTCCACAACTATTTTTATTGGGTGTTATTATAGATTGTGATACTAAAGAAACTAATTTGATGTTGAACTTGATAACAGCTGCAAGGTTATTGGTAGGGCAATATTGGAAGAAGGATAGTTTGCCTACTATAGAAGAATGGACGTTTAAAGTGTCAAATTTAGCAGAAATGGCTAAGATTTCTGCTTATCAGAAGGATCATTCACAAGAAAGATACATTTCGGTCTGGAGAAGATGGATAGATTATATTCAGAATAAAAATGGGACCAAAAAGTTCCATTTAGCTTATGGGTAAATTTTAGATTGTTATTATTATTAATAG
The DNA here is from genome assembly GCF_947247035.1 of Vipera ursinii. Taxonomy (NCBI): domain Eukaryota; kingdom Metazoa; phylum Chordata; class Lepidosauria; order Squamata; family Viperidae; genus Vipera; species Vipera ursinii. Next base: position 25,679,204 of record NC_139521.1, on the reverse strand, counting down.
TTTATTATAGTGGAATTTTTATTAGTTTTAATTATATGGTATTATTATTATTTTTAGTATTAGTATTGTTTAATAACTTGGATATTAATTTGTTTTTATTATTATGTTCACTTTTATTTGTTTGTATTTACGTTAAAGGGGAGTTAAAGTGCATTATGAACTTGGTTATTTATATAGTTGGTTAATGTTAGTTAGATTATGATTATTATATTTGTAACCCTGTGTTCGGCTTTGGGAAGTGGGGGAGGGAGAGGGTTTTTTTTTTGAGTGGGTTGGTGTTGGGGATTATATTGTAATTTTTACAAAACGTTTTAATTAAAAAAAATAATTGATTGTAATTAAGTTGCTCAACCCAATCAATTATTAATTATGTCAAAGAAGAGGAAATGGAATGATGACTACGTGTGCTTTGGTTTCACTTCTACAGGAAAGGAGGATTTTCAAAAACCCCAGAGCATGTTTTGTAATGCTGTTTTTTCCAACGGGGATCTGAAGCCATCTAAGCTGAAGAGCACTTCAACAACAAGCATTGTGGAGCAGAGGTTTCTGGACATGATACTGGGTCACTGAAAATTAAGAGAGCACATTTCGATTCTGGAAGAACCCTTCCAAAGTTAGGTTTCTTTTCTGTTGACAAACCACTACCCTTAGTTTCATACCAAGTGACATATAAAGTAGCCAAGTCCAAGAAGACACATACAGTTGCGCAAAACCATGTGGCAAAAATTATTCTGGGCCAAAAAGCAGGGAAGAACCTTGGATTAGTGCCACTGTCAAACAATGTCATTCACAGCCAAATTGGCGATTTGAATGAAGATATTTTGGATCAAGTTATCTCAGATATAAGATCCAGCCCCCTGAAGATATCTCTTCAGTTGGACGAGTCAACTGATGTGTCCAACTGCGGTCAACTCATTGCCTTGGTAAGGTATGTTAATGACAGAACTGTAAAGGAAGATTTCCTGTTTTGTGAAGAAATGAACACAACCATGAAAGGGAAAGATGTAGTTCAGATTGTGAAGGTCTTCTTTGTGAAACATGATTTAGACATCCAAATAATTGATTCTGTGTGCACTGACGGTGCCCCTGCGATGCTAGGGAATAAATCTGGCTTTTCTGCATTGATGAAAGGGGAGATTCCGTACTTGCAAGTTACCCACTGTTTCCTTCATTGTCACGCGTTGGCATCAAAAACATTGCCTCTAAATTTGAAAAAAGTACTTGACACTGCGTAAATATCATCAACTGGATTAGAGGTTATGCTCTAAACCATCGGATCTTTAAATCATTTTGTGAAGAACTGGGAAATGAATGCAGAGTTTTGATTTTTCACATAGACATCTGCTGGCTCTCATGAGGAAGAGCTTTAACCTGCTTCTTTGAACTGTTGGAAGAAATCAAAGTTTTGCTGGAGGAATGTGACTATCATCTGCTCAGCTTTCAAGAATCAAGAATTCATCCAAATGCTGGCATGCTTGGCAGACATTTTCAGTTGTATGAATGATCTGAGTGTTTCTCTTCAAGGGAAACATAAACATATTGACATGTTGCAAAAAGTTGAATGCTTTCAAAGAAAAGCTTGTTCTTCGGCATCGATGGGTGGAGAGAGGTAATTTTTCAAATTTTCCATCCCCTGAAAATATGGTTAATGATCATGGATCTCCAACTTCAATTGTGCATGAAGAAATCGTGGCTCATTTGGAAATGCTGTCAAAATCGTTTCATGGATATTTTGCTGCTGGAGACCTGAAGATTTCTGAAGGATGGATTGTGAATCCATATTCCTACAATTTGGAGAAAATGTCAGATCATGATGAGCTAAAGGAAGATCTTGATTTGTGGACAAGTCAGGATTTTAAAATGAAATTTGAAAGCAACACTTTGGAGGACTATTGGTGTTCAGCAATAGATAGATTTCTAAGACTTTGTGAAAAGGCACTGGGTGTCCTTATCCCATTTTGTTGACATATGTATCTGAGGCAAGATTCAGTTCTCTTTTGTCAATCAAGACAAAATCGACAAATTGCCTGAACCACAAGCAGACCTGTGGATTGCCATCAGCAACAAAGTGCCACATTTTGACAAAATCATAAAGCAGGAGCAAAAAAGTCATTAAATTCAAATTGACTGTTTGCATGTATTTGAATTTTTATAACTTTTTCTTATTTTTTATCTTCACGTCATTCAACGTTTAAGTAAGTTTGTTACTCAAATTGAATGTGTATTCACTTTCATCATCTTCAAACTAGGTGTCAGAATCCATTTATATCCCATTCATAAAACTCTATATGTTTTTAAAATCTTATCCCTCCCCCTGGATTCTGCAATTTCTCCAAGGAGGAGAAGAGAGGATGTGTATTCAGCCTGCCAGGAGGCTGTCTTCAAAGAACCTTTGAAGGGGAAGAACCTTTGAACTGAGAACAACAAAGGAAGGGGGGGGGAAGAGATCTGGTTTGCATCTCAGATTAGAATCTCTAAAGGGAGGGAGCAATTATGAAGACATAAGAGTTCCCTCTTTCCCATGGAAGGATTTGACACCTAAATTTAAACTGATCCAGGACAAACCAGATGGCTTGGAGGGAGGGGTTTCGACCCGTGGTCTCTTTAAAAAAGCACCAAACTGTAACAGTTCAGATCCTGTCTAGTATTCCCATTACCAATCATGTTTCAGTAAAAACTCCTTTTGGACAATTTCTGTTTCAAGAGTTTGTTCTTTCCTGGGATGTGGATTGGGGGTCTCTTGCAGCTCCCAGCCGCCCGGTGCGCGCGCACCTCTTCCAACGGGCAGTGGTGCGCGCGCACCTCTCCAAATGGAGAGTGGCACCGCCCGTTTGGAGAGGTGCACGCGCACCTCCCCGAATGGGCGGAGGTGCGCGCGCACCTCCCCAAACCTTTGGAGAGGTGCGCGCGTACCTCCGCGCGAATGGGCAGCGGTGCCGCTCTTTCAGGAAGCCCGCCGCGGCCCGTCTGTGAAGCTGCCGAAAGCGGCAGCTTAGCAGACGGGCCGCGGCAGCTTCCGCAAAGAGCGGCGCCCCTGCCCATTCCGAGAGGTGCGCGCGCACCTCTCCGAACGACCGGAGGTGCGCGCGTACCTCCGCGCGAATGGGCAGCGGTGCCGCTCTTTCAGGAAGCCCGCCGCGGCCCGTCTGTGAAGCTGCCGAAAGCGGCAGCTTAGCAGACGGGCCGCGGCAGCTTCCGCAAAGAGCGGCGCCCCTGCCCATTCCGAGGTGCGCGTGCACCTCTCCGAACGACCGGAGTTGCGCACGCACCTCCCCAAACCTTTGGGGAGGTGCGCGCGTACCTCCGCGCGAATGGGCAGCGGTGCCGCTCTTTGCGGAAGCTGCCGAAAGCCCGTCTGCTAAGCTGCCGCTTTCGGCAGCTTCACAGACGGGCCGCGGCGGGCTTCCTGAAAGAGCGGCACCGCTGCCCATTCGCGCGGAGGTACGCGCGCACCTCCGGTCGTTCGGAGAGGTGCGCGCGCACCTCTCGGAATGGGCAGGGGCGCCGCTCTTTGCGGAAGCTGCCGTGGCCCGTCTGCAAAGCTGCCGCTTTCGGCAGCTTCACAGACGGGCCGCGGCGGGCTTCCTGAAAGAGCGGCACCGCTGCCCATTCGCGCGGAGGTACGCGCGCACCTCCGGTCGTTCGGAGAGGTGCGCGCGCACCTCTCGGAATGGGCAGGGGCGCCGCTCTTTGAGGAAGCTGCCACGGCCCGTCTGCAAAGCTGCCGAAAGCGGCAGCTTTGCAGACGGGCCGTCGCCATCGGGCAACCGGGAACCGGTTCCATCTCATTTTTTAAAAAATGGCAGCCGCGTGTGTCCGCGCATGCGCAAAAAACCTTTTTGCGCATGCGCGTGCATGGACACACGCACGCGGCTCCCTCTTTTTTTAATTTGTGATGGAACCGGTTCCCAGTGGCTCTTTTTCTTTTTTAGGTTGCCGACCCCTGCACTAGGTATTACTTTTATAAGGGGTGTGAGAATATATCAGAAGCATTCTAGGAATGTGGGGTATAGAAAAGGTTGAGAATCGCTGCTCTAGGTGTAACTTATAGGAGAAAGCTCAGTATAGTATTACTCCAAATACTTTATTGCTTGGTAGACCTTCAGGGCTTTATATGGTAGTTACCGTTTTGCTGGTGTAGGAGTGAGCTCCAGTGAGTGAAGAATTTTTCTAAGATTTTAAGATCTTTGGACAGGAGGCTATCAGCCATCTCCATGTGTTTTTCTTGTACTGCTATTGCCAAATCATCACCGCATCCAAATTTGTGTTTCCTTGTCCCGGCATATCTGATATTGTAAGTTGAATAGTGTTGGTGCCATTACAGAGCCTTAACAGAGGCCATTGTTTAATCTTCTTACTTACGTTATCCCCCATTATTATCTGAAAGGAACTATCACTAAGCATATTATTAATTAGCAGACAGAAATTTTGCAGGAGATAATATGGCAGAGTTTGTATAACAACTTGTCCTTCCAAACTGTGTTGTATGCCACAGTTAAGTCTATGAGCATGGCTGTGGTTTTGAAGCCTCATTGAAACCTGCTTCAATATAGCCTGCTAGGCTTAGCACCCAGTCTATATAGCTCCAGTCTTGTCAGAAGCTGGCTTATTCCAAGGGCAGATGTTCCTCTATTATGGAACCTATTCTGTTTATAATTAATCTTTCCAGGAATTTGTAGCAGGGCGATTGAACGGTAGCTTTCAACTCTGTCTTGTGATTTGCTAGGTTTTAGAAGTGATATTATTTTAGTTTTGGATTTCTGGTAGGAGGCAGCCATTGGAAACTGTGTCTGAGAGGAATTTACCAATCCAATTCTGCATGCACCTTCTGAAGTTTATCAGGAATTCTGGATGAATGCCATGTTTTACCACATTCCAGAGTACCAATGACAATGTCAATTTCCTTTATAGAGAAGGGACAAGAGAACTTAGAAAGCATTCAACCTGACCACCAAAAAGCTGAAAGCACTTTCTTGATGATAGTGGAATGTTCTTTCACCTTTGGAGCTTTGGAGAGAGATACAATGAGAAACTATTCGGTCAGGAGTTACATTGGATGTTTGTGTGGGTTGTCTAACTCTACCCAGTTTCCTTAAAAGACTCCAAGCTTTCCTGCTGGATTTGTTGAAATTTAGTGATTCTGTATATTGTTTCCACTTCTTACATTGAGCTGCATCCAAGCTGTATAAGAGATCATCGGCAATCTCCAGATCACTGCTCTGTAGGAATATCTGGTAACGTCCTTCAGTCTCTGTTCCAACCTGGGATGTACTCTCTTCTAAATCTTTGAAGTATATGTCTTTTGCCAAAACGATTATTGCCTTCACAAATCTGTGATATAGGGCTGACCAACTGGTGGAATCCACTGTATAGTATTATCAAGATTTGAAGGCACAGGAATCTGTAAGGAAATATTTCTCAGACAATGACTCAATAGGTCACAGGTCTAGTTTCAATTAACAATAACACTGAAGCACAGGATACACTGTGATAATGCATGACTAATAATAACATAGGTTGGATTTAAAATAGCTAAGTCTGGCAATTATTAGGTATTTATTCTGACAGTAAAAGAATGCTATTTCCAGTAAGTTGGTTTAATTCAAAACAAATGTATAACAGAGCATAGTCATTTCTTTAGTTTGCTATGGTTGGAGACACTAATGCATACCTCTTTATTACCAGTTACAAGCAAATTGTTTAAATTCATATTTCTGGTTGCTCACAAAACAAGTACTACTGCACATGAGAAACTAGTAAGCATTTATCAATTAACTAGTCATTTTACCTCAGATTGCACCACCAGTAAGTTTTGCTCTCAAAGTGAAGCTTAAGTTCCTGCTTTGCATTACTTCCATTCCATTTTCAGATTCTTCTGGGTTTTTGTTATCTACAGTTGTGATGTCTGAGTTTAGCAATTATAGTTATCACAGCTCATAATTTGCCTCTAAGACAGTTGCGCCCCTATCTGGACCGAGATGCCCTACGTACGGTCACTCACGCACTCGTTACCTCCCATATAGATTACTGCAATGCTCTCTACATGGGGCTGCCCTTGAAGACCACCTGGAGGCTTCAGCTGGTGCAGAATGCGGCCGCGCGGGTAGTGATGGGAGTATCCCGATACTCCCATATTACACCCCTCCTGCATGAGCTGCATTGGTTACCGGTTGTCCTCCGGGTGAGATTTAAGGTGCCGGTACTTACCTTTAAAGCCCTACATGGCTTAGGCCCGGGATATTTGCAGGACCGTCTGCTGCCGGGAACGATCTCCCATCGCTCAGTACGCTCACACAGAGAGGGCCTCCTCAGGGTGCTGTCGGCTAGACAATGTCGGCTGGTGACCCCCAGGGGGAGGGCCTTCTCTGTGGGAGAGCCAGCCCTATGGAACCAACTTCCCCTTGAGCTCCGGATGGCCCCGGCTCTCCGGTCCTTTCGCCGCGGCCTTAAAACACTTCTTTTCCATCAGGCTGACCTGGACTTACGACAGGGTTTTTAAAATGTTTAATTTTTAACTTTAATTGTAATTTATTTTATTGGGGCTGTTAATTTAATTCTTTTTAACTTTTGTATCGTTGTATTTTATTGTTGTTAGCTGCCCTGAGTCCTTCAGGAGATAGGGCGGCATATAAGTCCCAAAAATAAATAAATAAATAAATCCAAATCAAAGACCAAATTCAGCTCATGTTTTCAATTCTAATTGTACACAAAGAATGATTTGCACTAATCATAGTTTTCCCAATTTAGAGGTTATACCTAAAACTGTAGAAATCAGAACCAGGAAATAAAAGGGACATTAGGATTCATGGGTTCAAGCTGTAGCTCCAAATACAAGTCACATGACTTATCAGTACAGTTATTTGTTTCATTTTATATTACATTTATATAAAGTCAATTTCTATTCTGAATGCACTACAGATAATCCCTGAGTTACAAGCGTTCACTTAACAGTCGTTCGAAGTTATGCGATAAGTGTCCACTAATGCTTATGAGGAAGTCCTGAAATTACAAATATTGTAGCACCACGGCAGTCATTCGCCCTTACGAGCGACCGTTGAGGCTCTGCAACATTTACCCTGGTTATTCCATTCCTCCCCACCCCTGCCCTGGGCCTCCTAGGCACCAGGCCTTCGGTGCATTTGTAGAAAATGGAGGCCTAAAGTAATGCAAGATCACATGAGATCAAAGAAGCGAGATCTCACACTACTGATCTTGCGTGATCTCATGGTACTTTAGGCCTCTGTTCTCTGCAACAAAGAACAGAACCAAAGTCAGGGGACGCTTCCACGTGCATCTGGAGGGTGGATTGGGATGCCAGAGGCCATTTCCAGGCCGCTGCCGCCAAGATCTGAAGCCAGGGGATGCTTCTGCAGGCCTCTGGTGGCCTGATCTGGGCACTGGAGGCCTTTTCCAGGCCACTGCCAGAGGGCCACGAAAGCATTCCCTGGCCTCAGATCTGGGTGGCAGTGGCCTGGAGAAGGCCTCCGGTGCCCAGATCGGGGCATTGGAGAGTGGCGGATGCATCCACCGGCCTCAGTTCTGGGTGGCAGCAGGAACTGTGGCAGAGAGGAGACGGATCTTTTCAAGGTGAGTCTGGCGTGACAGGAAGAGAATGGGAAATATGAGGTATCTTAGTGGTTTGGGGCCTGTTCCATCACTAGGTCCTCCATGGCCTTTCCCACCTGAGATACCTCATGTTCACTTAACGAGCCATGTGCAATGAGCAAGGAAGTGATCTTGTTCAAGGTATGAGATTCACTCTGAGTTTTCAAGTTACAGGTGGACTGGGCAGGCTCCATTACACTTGTAACTCAAGGACTACCTGTACTGTCTCTAAAAAAGCTATACCACAGTGCCAGATTAATTATGTCACAAAACTACTTTTGCTGTTAGGGGCTGCATGTTGGGAAACAGGCCGCGCAAATGGCAGGCAAATGTGCAGAAGCTAGGTTGCACGCATGAATCTATCCCCACATTGCACTGCCACCACCGCTGCTGCAGCAGGTCCATGCAATTAGAAAGGTTGGGGACCACTGTATTAGAGCTGGGCTTTTCAACCTTTTCACCGATTGTACCACTTTTGGGATATGGCAGTATTCAAGTACCACCTAGCAAGATGTCAAAAACTTGATGACCAAAAAAAAACCCTGTTCAAAAGTTGCAATTGCACTGAAATGACTTTTGACCATTTTTCACACTTATGACCATTGCAGCATGCCCAGGGTCATGTGATTTATATTTGGATGCTTGGCAACTGATTCATATTTATGATGGTCACAGTGTCCCAGGGTCATGTGATCCCCTTTTTGCAACCTTTTGATAAGCAAAGTCAATGGCAGGGCTGCTGGTGGCCAAGTGCTAAGGCGGGACCTCCTTCCCTCCCTCCCTCCCTCCTTTCCTGCCTCCCTCTCTCCATATATTCATCAAACAAGGAAAAGCCTCCAGAGACAGAAAAGACAAGCCATTGAGAGAACTAGCTTAAAATGGTGCATTCGCCTTTAAGAATTAGCTACTGGCTAGAAAGGAAAGTTAAGGAGCGCAGCCAGCACTTAAGGAAGGAAAAAAAATGTAGTAAGTACAGCTGCCGGCTAAGGCAGCCTTCCCCAAATGGCTCCATTTGTAAGTAAAGGAATGCTACAGACAAAATCCATTCAGGAGAAAAATAATTCAAAATCCCTTGCAGTAAAACTTACAGCTAACAATAGCAGAGCAATAGAAGCTAACATGAGACATCAGCCATCAGCAAAATAGAAATTGCAAAACACTCTTTAAGAACACAAAGCCCACATTGCACAAATCCCAAACTTCAAAGTCACAAAAGAACATAAAATTCTTCCGCTCTCCATCTCCCTCCCTCCCTCCATGTCTTACCTCCAGCTGATGCTGCCTTTCTTCATTGCTACCTTTCTTCATTCCTCGTGGAGGGCAACCGCTCCCCCACTGCATTTCTTGCCTGTTTGTTGCTACCAGCAGAGGTGGCTGCCACAGAAGTTGTAGATCGGCTCATGGCCGGCCTGCTTGATCTCCTCCCCTCTCCCCCCCTCCTCCTTTCCCTCCCAAGGCTGTTTCTTTTTTCTGTCTCCTGCCCAAACTGCCTCTTTTTATAGCCTCTCCTGTCTCCGCCCCCCCTCCTCCTTTCTCATGAAGTGAGCCTGGGACCTTTCCCTCGCCCCAGCCACTCTGCAGCTCCGGAGGACTGTCTCACAGTAAATCCTTGCCAATGCTGGATCTTTCCCTCCCCCTCTAAACTTGGCTAGGCAGGGCTGCGTACCACCTGCCACTTGCTAAAGTACCACAGGTGGTATGCGTACCACCAGATGAAAAGCCCTGTATTAGAGGATATAAATAAAATAAATTAATTAAAGAATATAAACAGCAGTAATATCCAGACTCACCAATACATATGTCACCATCTAATAAATTGTCATCCTCAGAGGTCTGGAAATCCATGATAACACCGGTTCCATCTAGCAATTCTTCATCACTACTAGCACTAGTTATGCTGTTGTAACTATTTCTATAGTAACCTCTATGGAACAGTTGTTCAGACTCCATTTAGCTTCCTTTGTAAGCTAAAGAAAGAAGACACAAATAATTAGATGTGCACTTCTTTTTAAACAGGAAAAACAAAAAGGATTTTTGAAGTAATATACATGTTATAACTGGAATACCTCAATGAAGGTATTAACAGAGAGTGGGGGGTTCTTGATGCTCTTTTGAGCTTGGTTATTTTTCTGCAGATATTTCATTACCCAAAGTAGGTAACATCATCAGTGCTAGTCGTGTGCTAGTGCACTAGTACCGATGATATTACCTAGTCTGGGCAATGAAACATCTGATAAAACACAGCCACACTCAGAGGACCCCTCATAACCTCATAACCCCTCATAATACAAATATTCTCCTTTATTGTTAATAGAGAGTATTATTCATGCAGTAAAAAGGGACGCGGTGGCTCAGTGGGTTAGGATGCTGAGCTTGTCGATCAGAAGGTCAGCAATTTGGCGGGTCGAATCCCGAGTGCCGCGTAACAGAGTGAGTGCCTGTTACTCGTCCCAGCTTCTGCCAACCTAGCAGTTCGAAAGCACGTAAAAATGCAAGTAGAAATATAGGGACTACTACGGTGGGAAGGTAACAGCGTTCCATGCGCCTTTGACGTCTAGTCATGCCAGCCACATGACCACGGAGACGTCCTTGGACAAGCGCTGGCTCTTTGGCTTTGAAATGGAGATGAGCACCGACCCCTAGAGTCAGAAACGACTAGCACGCATGTGCGGGGGAACCTTTACCTTTTATTCATGCAGTAGCAGATGCTGACAATTAAAGGCAGATTTAAGATTTTTTATGAAATTTTGACTTTTGTATTTTGAATCCTTCTGGCACTAATGTATTATACTACAAAAACTACAAAATTTGAAAAATAATTTTCACTGCCAAAAACATTTTTGGAAATCTACAGAAATTATTAAATGTGCACTTATGAAAATACTACATTTCGAAAAATGATGACTGAAGGAAAGATTTCTTAATGGAAGGACAGAAAGAAGAAAAATATATGAACATATAAAATATATTGCATTTATAAAAGGTGTTTCTTTTGAGCAAGGGAAAAAGGGGGCACTGAATAAGTATAAGAGAGAAAAACAGAAAGTATAAAAATGTGATGAGAACAAATGTTACTGCTAATAATCTGAGGGTGTATTTTCTAGCTAATGGTGATTTGACTAATTCACAATTTCCTTATCAGAAAATCTGATAATTATAGCACCTGAGTTTCAATACAGGTAGTCCTTGACTTAACAATCATTTGTTTAGTGACCATCCAAAATTAAAATGGCACTGCAAAAAGTGACTTATGACCGCTTTTCACACTTACAAATGTTGCAACATCTCAATGGTTATGCAATCAAAATTCAGACACTTGACAACAGGCATATATTTCTGACAATTGTACTGTCCCAGGGTCATGTAACCACCATTTACAACCTCCCCAGTTGGCTAATGACAACAAAAGTCAACAGAGGAAGCCAGATTCACTTAACAACTGCATGATTCACTTAACTGCAGTGATTTGCTTAACACCTGTGGCAATAAAGATCATAAAATGGGGCACAACTCACTTAACAACTGTCTTGCTTAGCAAAAGAAATTTTGGGCTCCATTGTGGTCATGATTATCTATAGTTTACTGCACCATTGCCCTAATTCAGTAAAGCATTATAAACATAAGACATTCAATCTTCAGCAAGCAGGAACAGTTTTGTTTGCAACTTTATATCTCATTGGCTCAAGCAAGCTCTCATAACAGGAAATTGGTGAAATCTTTATGCTCAGAACATTGAAAATGGTTCCTGAATCTCAGCCAATATTAAATATTATTTATTTTTCAAAAATTGTGCCTTTTTAAAAATTTTAACACGCTATAGTGATGTATAATGCATAAAAGTGGAATTCATGCAATCTTGGAATCATATGCTGCTTTTACTGGATTTGTCTAGAAATAATTAATTTAAACATATACAGACTGCCACTGAATTTAATTCTATTTTGTAAATCATCGCATTAAAGTGCATTTTTTAAGAAACTGCTTTGAAACTGTATTATTGGAACTTTTATTTTCAGTTCTTTATTTAACAATATTCAACATAGAACATTCTCTTTTCCTAGCAGCCTCACACCGCAACAATATTTTCTTTGTATTATCTATAATGAAATCTTTGTCGAGTCATTTGCAAATAGAACAGAGTCCATGAGGGCAGTTGTACAGACAGCAGCATAATCCTAGAAACAATCATGGCTACCTGAATGAATCATAATCAAGTTTGGCTAGTCTAAAGAAAAGAAGAAATAGGGGAGACATGATAGCAGTATTCCAGTACCTAAGGGGCTGCCACAAGGCAGAGGGGGTCAATTTGTTCACCAGAGCAAAGAAACAATAGTTGGAAACTGATCGAAGAGAGAAGCAACCTGGAATTAAGGAGAAACTTCCTGACAGTGAGGACAACCAACCAGTGGAACAGTTTACCCCCAGAAATCGTGGGTGCTCCATCTCTGGAAATTTTCAAGAAGAGACTGGACAATCACCTGTCTGAGATGGTATAGGTTCTCCTACTTGAGCAGGGGGCTGGACTAGAAGACCTCTAAGGTCCCTTCCAGCTCTATTTCTATTATACCCTATTCACATTTCCACATTTAGAAGTACTTCTTTGAAAGTAACTCAGTAGCATTATATAGCCCAGCTAGCACATAACCAAGCACATTCAGTCTAATTTTTTCCCACCACAATGAACTATAATCTTTAAGAGTTACAAAACTAAGGCACCAGTGGTCACTATCTATGATACACAGATCCAGATTTGGATAGCAATTCCATGTACAGTGATAGAATCTCAATTGAATATTTACAATACCTTTCCTAACTCCAAAATCTTTTTAGATGATTGCCTGTTATTTATATATACCATAATTTATATAAATTTATATTTTATATACCATTCTCAAACCCAAATGGGTTGATTGAAAATATTGTGAGACAATCTGCATAAGCAAGAAACATTTTACCTTAAATAAGAGTATAAAAATGTATCAGTAAGGGCTTTAACCACAGTACTGTAAAAGTTGAATAACAAAGGATACAATATATGTCCTTGTTTCACACCTCAGGTTGGGATCTCCCTTGAAAGATGAACTTGCTGTATAAATACATGCCAGTAGCCAAGTGCCTGAATTTTGACTGCATGACCGGGGGATGTTGTGATGGTTGTAAGGGCAAGTACCAGTTGTAAGTCACTTTTTTCAGCACTGTCATAACTTTGAATAGTCCTTAAACAAATGGACATAAGTCGACGTCCACCAGTCTTTGCTTCCATTCAGTTAAACATTGGTTTCCTATACTACATGCTTGGTGTCACTTAAGATTTAGTCCATAATCCCTTCTTTTCTGTATTTCTACCACCAATTATTTTATTTATTTGCAAGATTTATAAGCCATTCCAAATACAGGGAGTGCAGAATTATTAGGCAAGTTGTATTTTTGAGGATTAATTTTATTATTGAACAACAACCATGTTCTCAATGAACCCAAAAAACTCATTAATATCAAAGCTGAATATTTTTGGAAGTAGTTTTTAGTTTGTTTTTAGTTATAGCTATTTTAGGGGGATATCTGTGTGTGCAGGTGACTATTACTGTGCATAATTATTAGGCAACTTAACAAAAAACAAATATATACCCATTTCAATTATTTATTTTTACCAGTGAAACCAATATAACATCTTAACATTCACAAATATACATTTCTGACATTCAAAAACATAACAAAAACAAATCAGTGACCAATATAGCCACCTTTCTTTGCAAGGACACTCAAAAGCCTGCCATCCATGGATTCTGTCAGTGTTTTGATCTGTTCACCATCAACATTGCGTGCAGCAGCAACCACAGCCTCCCAGACACTGTTCAGAGAGGTGTACTGTTTTCCCTCCTTGTAAATCTCACATTTGATGATGGACCACAGGTTCTCAATGGGGTTCAGATCAGGTGAACAAGGAGGCCATGTCATTAGATTTCCTTCTTTTATACCCTTTCTTGCCAGCCACGCTGTGGAGTACTTGGACGCGTGTGATGGAGCATTGTCCTGCATGAAAATCATGTTTTTCTTGAAGGATGCAGACTTCTTCCTGTACCACTGCTTGAAGAAGGTGTCTTCCAGAAACTGGCAGTAGGACTGGGAGTTGAGCTTGACTCCATCCTCAACCCGAAAAGGCCCCACAAGCTCATCTTTGATGATACCAGCCCAAACCAGTACTCCACCTCCACCTTGCTGGCGTCTGAGTCGGACTGGAGCTCTCTGCCCTTTACCAATCCAGCCACGGGCCCATCCATCTGGCCCATCAAGACTCACTCTCATTTCATCAGTCCATAAAACCTTAGAAAAATCAGTCTTGAGATATTTCTTGGCCCAGTCTTGACGTTTCAGCTTGTGTGTCTTGTTCAGTGGTGGTCGTCTTTCAGCCTTTCTTACCTTGGCCATGTCTCTGAGTATTGCACACCTTGTGCTTTTGGGCACTCCAGTGATGTTGCAGCTCTGAAATATGGCCAAACTGGTGGCAAGTGGCATCTTGGCAGCTGCACGCTTGACTTTTCTCAGTTCATGGGCAGTTATTTTGCGCCTTGGTTTCTCCACACGCTTCTTGCGACCCTGTTGACTATTTTGAATGAAACGCTTGATTGTTCGATGATCACGCTTCAGAAGCTTTGCAATTTTAAGAGTGCTGCATCCCTCTGCAAGATATCTCACTATTTTTGACTTTTCTGAGCCTGTCAAGTCCTTCTTTTGACCCATTTTGCCAAAGGAAAGGAAGTTGCCTAATAATTATGCACACCTGATACAGGGTGTTGATGTCATTAGACCACACCCCTTCTCATTACAGAGATGCACATCACCTAATATGCTTAATTGGTAGTAGGCTTTCGAGCCTATACAGCTTGGAGTAAGACAACATGCATAAAGAGGATGATGTGGTCAAAATACTCATTTGCCTAATAATTCTGCACTCCCTGTATATCAATAAATAAAATCCACTTTAAGGAGTCTACAATACTCTATCTTCATAAATTCTAATTAAAAACAAAAATGAATCAGAACTATACAAATAATATAGGGCAAATGTGTAAAGAAAAAAAGGTAAAAATTGGGAATACCACACTTAGTGGACACTGGTCTATCAATGAAAATACTATTTCTCTGCAGATTAAGCTCTAGTTAGAACATTCCAGCCCTTCTGGCCTGATGGAACTGCTTTAATGTTTTAATAGACTTTCTAGCCAGGAAGGAAGGAGCCATTCTGATGTCTGGATACCTAAGCATCTGAATTCTTTATTGGACTCCAAGAAGTACATATGTAGTCCTTGACATATGACCACAACTGAGCCCAACATTTTTGTTGCTAAGTGAGACAGTTGTTAAGTGAATTTTGCCCCATTTTATGACCTCTCTCGCTGCAGTTGTTAAGTGAAACACTGTAGCTGTTAAATTACTAACATGGCTGTTAAGTGAATCTGGCTTTCCCATTGACTTTGCTTGTCAGAAGGTTGCAAGAGGTGATCACATGACCCTGGGACACTGCAACCATCATAAATATAAACCAGTTGCCAAGAATCAGAATTTTGATCACATGACCATGGAGATGCTGCAACGGTTGTGTGAAAAACTCACTTTTTTCAATGGCATTGTAAATTTGAACAGTCACTAAATGAACTATTGTAAGTTGAGGACTACCTGTACTATTGTCAAAATCCATTTATATTTCATTTCTAACTGTGCAAATCTAAATCTCACCCCCTTACTGTATTCTGCCATTTCCAAGGAGGGGAAGAGAAGGCAGGGTTGTTAAGAGCTATCTCTATCCCTTCGATGCAAAGTTTGTTTATTCAGCCTGCCTGGAGGCCATCCCAAAAGACCAGGGAAGAAACCCTTTGAACTAAGAACAACAAAAAAAGAGGGGGGGAGGAATTCTGGTTTGTATGTCCGACTGGAATGTGAAGAGGAGGAAGTAATAATGTTGCAAATGTACTGGGGCTCTCCTTCCCCACGAGTTTGACACCTGAAACTTGACTGATCCGGTACTGACCAAATGGACTGAAGAGAGGGGTTTTACTCGGGGACACTTTAAAAGTATCTACCTGTGAGAGAGTTTCCAGATCCTGTCTAGATTATCCACTGTTAACCATGTTTTAGTAAAAGTTCCTCCTGTCTCCAAGAGTTCTTCTTTCCTAATATGTGGATTGGGGTGGGTTCTGACAACTATACAGGTGTTATGTGGGCATACCATGGAAGTCTAATACTGAACATATCGCTGCAGTTGAAGCTTCAGAATGCTCTTCAGTGACATATAGCACATTGCAATAATACAAGTAGAAGGGGACTAAGGCATGAGTGACCATAAGCAGTACTTCTTAATCTAGGAATTGATATAACTGGTGCATAAGACATAATTGTACAAAGGTTCTCCTGACCACACTGCCATATGCTTGACTGTTACCCATCCAGAATCAATTACAGAAAATAACTGGCTTTGAGGGGCTTTAAAGCTCACAGTTATTCTTACCAAGGTTGAGCTGAAGCCATTTCCTTCTCATCCAGACCTAGACACCCTCCAGGCCCTGAGAAAGTACATCAATAGTATTGTTTGAGTGGCTCAGGCATAGATGTACCTGAATAAGATCATTGTACTTAAGTTTAATATTTCAGTTAAGTACAAATCAGACCAGAGGTTCCCAAATCTTTTCAGGACAGAGAAAATGATAGTTAAAAAAATTCTCAGAACCCCTAATCAACAGGGATATTTCTAGTGATTAAAAAATTGGTTTCATTCAAATGAACTTATTTTTTTGGCCTTAGACTCCCACATAACTTCATCAAGTTCTTTTGAAAACTAGAAAAGAGTTTGAAAAACAAACTTGAATTATATTTAAAGAAATCCAGAAACTGAAAAGTAGCAAAGTTGCCAAACCAATTAGTGTAATTGTCAGAATCCATTTATATTTCATTTCTAACTATCTCCTCCGAGCTAAAACCAAATCTCACCTTCCCCTGGATTCTGCCATATTCCCAAGGGGGAGAGGGGATAGCATGCAGGTTTTATTGCTTTCACTTCCTCCATTAATGTAATCTTTTGTTTATTTGCCATTGTGTCTGCTATCCATTACAATGTAACAAATTGTATCTCTCTGAACTTTTTTCTCCCTTATGGGCAAATAGGAAAAGGGGTGGGGGAAGAGACACAAACCTCCGGGATCTGGTTTATTTCTCTAATGGAGGTGTGAAGAGCTGTGGAATGATCATGC
The DNA here is from genome assembly GCF_947247035.1 of Vipera ursinii. Lineage (NCBI taxonomy): Eukaryota > Metazoa > Chordata > Lepidosauria > Squamata > Viperidae > Vipera > Vipera ursinii. Next base: position 25,662,357 of record NC_139521.1, on the reverse strand, counting down.
TACAAACGGAACTGGATTGATGTTATTTTTCCTTTCCCACAATGGACTTACCACCTGAGGATTGGCCGGTCTGGAACTGCCCGGATGAACTGTGGTGTGGGGTTTGCTTAGGGATACTTTAAAAATATTGATCTGTAACGGAATCCCTCAGATCCTGTCTATTATGCCTGCTATCTCTTATTCTTAGTAAAAGTTCCTGCTTGGAGGAAACTGTCTCCAAGAGTTCTGCTTTCTTAAGATGTGGGGGAAGTAGGTCCTGACAGTAATATTCCATATTCAATCCCTGTATTTTACAATATAATTCATTCTTGAATGACTATCAGCTACATTATGCATACATAATCACAACTCATGAGTCTCATATGACTTCAAAAAACTATATTAAAATCTTATTGAAAATTCATATGTTTGGCATTTCTAATAGCAACACATTATGCAAGAATATAACCATAGTAATACAGGGTTGGATTGTTTGTATTATTAACCCTAACTTTGAATAATTTTTACTCCAGAAGAAACTGGATAAAAACTACCAAACTTAAAAGCTATTCAATTCCACAATAAAAAGTTACAGATTTTTAATAGCAATAGCAAACTTGTATACCACTTCATAGTGCTTTACAGCTCTAAGTGGTTTACAGAGTCAACATATTGCCTCTAACGATCTGGGTCCTTATTTTACTGACCTCGGAAGGATGGAAGGCTGAGTCAACCTTCCAAACTCCTTAATCCTTAATCAAACTTTTTAATAAAAAAATTTCATAATAAAATTTAGGAACTTTGTCAACGAATATTAAGATTTAAGATACCAAATCTTTAGTACGTTAAAGGACATAATAAAAGGATTTTTTGTTTATACTCCTCCAATAATAGCTATAATGCCTTGCTGCATAGCTCTGTCCTACATCCTGAAATCTAAAGGAAAATATCTTGGCAACAAGTGAAGTATGAGGACAATGATTATGCAACTAAAAATTAGGTTCAAAATTTAAAACAAAAAAAGATTAAGCACACAGTCAATTGGATTGAAACTTTTCTAGTGAAAGATGGCCTTACAGAAGTAGTTTCATATACACAATATTCTAAAACATGTTGTGGCTAGACTTAACCTGTTGTCAGGACCCACCTCAATCCACATCTTAGGAAATAAGAACTCTTGGATGCAAGTTTAGTCCAAAAGGAAAATGTTTACTAGGAAGGAATCGATTGTGGGAATACAAGACGGAATCTGACAAAGGTTACATTTCAATCCTATATAAACCATTCCCATTTCAGCCCCTCCCCTCATCCATTTGGTCAGGCTGTCGTCAGTTGCTAGGTGTCAGGTCCTTCCATGGGAAAGGGAACTCTCCTTGGTTTTATGGTTATTGCTTTCCTTTTCAGTTGTAAATGAAGACACAAACCAGATCTGTCTGTCCCCCTCCCTTCCCCCGTTAAAACATCCCCTGTTGTTTGAAAATCGCTTTAGTAACCATCCTCTCCCCCCCCCTCGGAGATGGCAGAATCCCCAGTAATAGCACGTTGTTCTACCTATACAATTATGAAATGTGATATAAATGGATTGCTTGGATATTCTGTATGAAACCTCTTAAGCAACTTAGGTGCTTTAACATGGAGTTTGTTAACCCACTCATTTTCTGAGGAGGGGAGGTGTTTCCATGCCACTAAATATTGTATCGTTCCATGGTGTTTTCTGGAATCTAAGATTTCTTTCACTTCAAAATGTTGTTCTCCTTCCACCATGATGGGGGGTTGTGGTGGTGGGATTTTTTCTCGTAGTGGAGATTGTTGTTCTCTCTTTAATAGACTGCAGTGGAAGGTTGGGTGTATTCGTCTAAGATTTTTGGGTAGTTCTAATTCAACTGTTACTGGGTTTATGATTCTTTTAATTGGAAAGGGTCCAATATATTTTGGTCCTAGTTTTTTACAGGGTTGGAGTGATTTCAGGTATTTTGTGGATAAATATACCATCTCTCCTACCCTAAATGGTGTGGGATCGGTTCTTTTTTTGTCTGCCTGTGTCTTGTATGCTTTTCTGGCATCTTCCAACGCTTTCCTAACGATTGGCCATGTATTTTGTAATTGAGCAATCCATTCCTTCAGATCAGGGATAACCGGTTCTTTTGGGGTTAGTTCTGGTATTGGGTTGAAACTCTGGCCTGTAGCTACTTGAAAAGGAGTGTAACCTGTGCTTGAGTGGACTGCATTATTATATGCTACTTCTGCAAAAGGCAGTAGGTCCGTCCAGTCGGACTGCTGAAAATTAATATAGCATCTCAGATATTGTTCAAGTATATTATTAAGTCTTTCAGAAGCTCCGTCTGTCTGAGGATGGTGACTAGATGACAGTCCTTGGGTGGTTCCTAAGAGGGATAAAAATTCTTTCCAAAATGCCGATGTAAATTGCACCCCTCTGTCAGATATGATGCGTTGTGGTACCCCGTGCAATCTGTAAATATGCTGTACAAAAAGTTTTGCTAATGCTTTTGCAGTCGGGATTTTTTGGCAAGGTATGAAGTGTACTTGCTTAGAGAACAGATCTGTGACAGTCCAGACTACGGTGTTTCCATTACTTTCTGGCAGTTCTACGATAAAATCCATGGCTATTTCTTTCCATGGGGCTGAGGGGTTTGCCACCGGTTGTAACAGACCTGGCGGTTTCCCTTGCAGTCTTTTGGCCATCGCGCAAATTTGACAGCTACCCACATAGCTTTCTATGTCCTTTTTCATAGATGGCCACCAAAATTGCCTTTTAGTTAAGTGTAAGGTTTTTACAAAGCCAAAGTGTCCTGCTGATTTTGTATCATGGCACAGTTGCATGAAATTGATTCTCTGTGTGGCAGGTATATATAGCTTCTCTCCCACCCACGGCAGTCCATCTTTAATTGTGCACACATGTTTATTTTTCTGGAACCATTCATCACTTTCCAAAGATTTCCTGAATTCTATTCCAGTTTGGCTATCTACCTTTGGCTTCATTTTTTCTTGTGCCCTGGTGGTGACTGGTGCTGCCAGTTGTTGTTCCGGTACAAGTGGTTTAAAGTCAGTAACTCTTGTGCTGTTATATTGGGGCATGCGGGATAATGCATCTGCAAGGAAGTTCTTTCCCCCCGGTAAGTGTTTGAGAGTGAAATTGAATCGGTGAAAATGTTGGGACCAGCGGGCTTGCTTAGGAGTGAGCTTCCTGGGCGTTTTTAGTGCTTCCAAATTTTTGTGGTCTGTCCAGACCTGGAAAGGTATTTTATTTCCTTCTAAAAATTGGCGCCATGTTAGTAATGCCCACCTCAACGAGAATGCCTCTTTTCCCCATATTGGCCAGCGTTGTTCTGTTTCTGTGAGTTTTCTGGATGTGTATGTGCATGGTTGCAATGCCCCCCCATCATTTTCTTGTAATAGTACGGCTCCTACCGCTACATCACTCGCATCTGCCTGTATTACAAAAGGTTTGTCAGGATCTGGGTGTTTTAGGACAGGTTCAGCAGAAAAAAGTCTCTTTAGCCTCTCAAATGCTGCTTGACATTCCATTGACCATTTCAGAGGCTGGCTGGGTTTCACGGGTGACCCCCCCTTCGTTTTCAACAAATTTGTGAGGGGCATGGCTATTTGGCCAAATGCGGGGATGAATTGGCGGTAGAAGTTTGCAAACCCCAGGAAACTTTGCAATTGCTTCCGTGTGCGGGGGGGGGGTTGCCCACTCTAGTACTGCCCTGACCTTCTCAGGGTCCATTTCGATGCCCTCTGGAGATATGCGATATCCCAGGTAGTCGATTTTTTCCTGATGGAATTCACACTTTGATAATTTAGCATATAAGTGGGCAGCTCGCAACTTCTTCAGGACTGCTCTGACTAGTTTGATATGTTCCTCTTTGGTTTCTGTGAAGATAAGGATGTCATCGAGGTAAACCAGGACCCCCTTATATAGGTGCTCTCTCAGCACGTCATTAATTAATTGCATAAAGACTGCGGGGGCCCCTTGCAGTCCAAATGGCAATACTTTGAATTGATAGCACCCCATTGGGCAGTTGAATGCAGTCTTCCATTTGTCTCCTTCCTTAATCCTAATACGGTAGTATGCTTCCCTCAGGTCTAGTTTGGTAAAAATCTTTCCTTTCGATAGGTGGGATAACATATCCTTCATTAGGGGAAGGGGGTACAATTACATTCACTAATTGTGTTCCAATTTCTATAGTCCACAACCAAACGAAAGGACCCATCCTTCTTCTCCCTGAACAGAACCGGGGCGGCCACTTTGGGTTTGGCAGGCTCAATAAATCCTCTTTCTAAATTTTTCTTTATGAATCTCTCCATTTCTGCCATTTCCCTTGGGCTCATGGCATACATCCTGGGTTTTGGGAGTTTTGCCCCAGGTTTGAATTCTATGGTGCAGTCTGTGGGGCGGTGGGGGGGAAGCTCATCTGCTCTTTCCTCACTGAAAACCTCAGCCAGATCCCTGTATTCCTCCGGTATCTCTGGTAATCCCTTCTCTTTCCCCACTGCTGCTGTCTCCTCCCTCTGCGTTGGGGGGGTGCTTTTGGAGTCTAAGTTCTTCTGCCCCCCCTTTGGGAAGTTGAGTTCTGCTGTCCTCCAGTTTATCCCGGGGTTCCATTTCTTCAGCCATTCCAGTCCTAGGATCATTGGGCATTCCATGCCTGGGGCCACTATAAACGTTATGTCCTCCTCATGGGGCCCCAGTGATAGGTGGATTGGTAAAGTGGCTAGGGTGGCTGGTCCTCCCCCTGCTATTGTCCCAACTAATTGACTAAAAGAGATTGGATGTTTTAGCCTCCTCACTGGGATGCTCAATCTCTCCACCAGCGTTGGGCTGATAAGGCAGCGGATGCACCCAGAGTCTATCAGAGCTTTTATTTTGGCTGCTTCAGGCATAGGGGAAGCTAATATAGTCACTGTCTTAAGTATGGGTGGAAGGGGTCCACTTACCAATGGTTCTCCCTCTGAGCTGTCTTCCGAGTTGTCCACCGTCCCTGCGGTGCAGGCCGGAGTCCAGTCCCAGTTCCTGGCAGGAATTGTGGACTCTACAGCCTCTGTCCCCTTCATGGAAGATTCTTTTGTGTTGCCTTGGGGCTTCCCCGGCTTCTTGGAGGATGATGCCTCTGGTTTTCGTGGGGGGGCTTTTGAACGACATTCTGCAGCACGGTGGCCCTCTCTCCCGCAGTTGAAGCAACTTGTTGATTTTTTGGCTGTGGCTGGTGGTTTTTCCTCCTCGCGTGTTTGCTCGGGTGGCAAGCGGCCCCATGGTTTTCCTCTGCGGTGTCTCTTCAGTAGGTCTATTTCCACTTCCTCCGCCAGGATGTACCAGTCGTCGAGGTGGGGTGGGTCTCCTCGAGGCAGGCAAGCATCATACAGGTCGTAGTTCAGACTGTCTTTGAAGTGGCTAAGGAGGATGTCTTCTGGCCAGTTCAGCTTGCTGGCAATGGCTCGGAATTCTTGGGTATAATCAGCCACTGCTCGCCTGCCCTGCCTCACCGTTTTGATTCTCTCCCGGGCCTTACAGTCAGCCAAAGGATCCTCGAACCGTCGCCTCAAAGATGACATGAATCGGTTGAAGTCGTTGAGTTCTGGGGCGTTGGAGTCATGCAAGTTCACCACCCAGTCTGCAGCCGTCCCGTCCAGGGCAGATTGCACAATTCGGATGCGTGTTTTGTCACTGGGGATATCCCGTCCGTACTCTTCCATGTAGCTGAGGATTTGGGTTAGGAAAAATCCCAGTCGTGATGGCTCCCCCTTGAATTTGACTTCCAGGGGCGGGAGTCTTTGGCTGGAGCGTTGTCTGCGCCGTGGCCGGTATCGCTCCTCATCCTGGTCCCCATCTGTGGTTCTGGGGGGGGTACTGCTGAGGCAGCAATTCCTGTTCCATTGGATGGCCCCGGGGTTTCAGGTGCTGGATCCCCTCCGTTACCTTTCCAGTTGCGTCCCCAGGCGCTGCCTCGGTTGCGATTTTCAGCTCTCCCTCAGTGAACTCAGGGTTGCTTTCATCAGATCAATGGCCTTTTCCAGGATCCGCTCCTCCTCGCTGGCGTGCAGGGAACTCTCCATCTCTTGCCTCCATTCCGGTTGGTGGTTACTACGCCTCAGGGTCTTTCCTCCCGAAGCCTTTTCCCACTCACTTTTCCTTCCAACGCCCATCGACCACCGGGGTTTTCGGTCGTACTGCTCCACCGCTTCTTCCCCGGGGGAATATGCTGCTTCAGCTTCCCATTGTCTCTGGGATTCCATTTGGGGGGAAGACTCCCCCTCCATGGGGCTTCCCTCCTCTCTTGCTTCGTCGCCAGACATTTGTATTTGTTGCAAAGTCCCCCGGTAAGGTTTTCCCTTCCAGGTTGACTCTTAAAGCAGATTCCGTCTACTGTCAGGACCCACCTCAATCCACATCTTAGGAAATAAGAACTCTTGGATGCAAGTTTAGTCCAAAAGGAAAATGTTTACTAGGAAGGAATCGATTGTGGGAATACAAGACGGAATCTGACAAAGGTTACATTTCAATCCTATATAAACCATTCCCATTTCAGCCCCTCCCCTCATCCATTTGGTCAGGCTGTCGTCAGTTGCTAGGTGTCAGGTCCTTCCATGGGAAAGGGAACTCTCCTTGGTTTTATGGTTATTGCTTTCCTTTTCAGTTGTAAATGAAGACACAAACCAGATCTGTCTGTCCCCCTCCCTTCCCCCGTTAAAACATCCCCTGTTGTTTGAAAATCGCTTTAGTAACCATCCTCTCCCCCCCCCTCGGAGAGATGGCAGAATCCCCAGTAATAGCACGTTGTTCTACCTATACAATTATGAAATGTGATATAAATGGATTCTGACACCTGTTTCCCAAAGTTGCACCAAGGTAATGACAGACAGCATTAAGCATAGCCTAAAAATCACAACAACCTCCTCCTGCCTTCTCAGGAAAGGCATTGCCACTGCTTCAAGTACATTTTAAGAGAAATATTGTAGGAAAACATCCTACAGAAACACTTACCTATGCATGTCTTCTTTAATTCAGTTAAAATTAATCTGAATTAACAAGATACAAGACACAAACAAAATTTAATGAGGACATTTCTCACAAGACAGATTCCCTAAAAATATTCATGGAAAAAGGAAGAAATTACCAAATCTCAGAAAGATTGCCCAGGTTTTTTTTTCCATCTGTACAGTGGGGATATTTTGTCTAACAAGATACCCTATAAAGTTCCTTCCTTTTTTCCAAAAAGGAGAAAAGAGCAATAAAAAGTAAAGCAGCATCCAAATTAACAGTCTAAAATCCCTGTAAGATATTGCCTTTATTATTATTTTTTTTAAAAAGAATCACAGCACAACCTAAGTCTTCCATTGTGCTAAGACTATAACTCCCAGAATTTTCAGTTAACTTAGGACTTGTCCAAACACATCCAGAAAACACTAGGATGAGAAACACTGGCTTCAGCATTTCACAGAGAACAACTTTCTTAGTTAACCTCCTGCTACTATAAAGTCAAGGTTAAAACAGCCTTTGAGACAATGCCTCACTTTGTCTTTTCATTCCCACGTTTTAGGTGCAACATATATAAAAAGGCAGGCTTGCCTCCACCATCTCTCTTGCAGTTAAATGGCAGCGGGAGGGAGGAGTGTGCCTATCTTGTGAAGGATGCCGGCAAAATTTCTAGCTAGATCACATCTCTTTCACTCACACACATCTGCTGTATTGTTTGTCACACTCTAGTTCTTCCATTGCGTCTCTGAAAATATGATTCCTATCTATCTCTATCCCTGATCTAGCGCCCAGGCTAAAATCCACCCTACCTGGCCCCGTGGCGCCGCCTGGTGATCCCCGGAGAGGGTCTCACACATGCTCGTGCTCCTGAGCTGGGAAGAAAAACCTGGACTCTGCGAGAAAGGGGGCGGGACTTTGTAGAGGCAGGACAAACTCCTCGAGATTAAATCCTACCAACCAATCAATTTCCGACGGCGTTCACATAACTGAAGCTTTTTTTTTGCCGGAGATGTAAGCTTTCTGTGCGCGCAAGCGCACCGAAGGACTTTATATCATGGGCCTGGCACAAGAAGCCTCGTTCCAATTGGTTTGCGACTTTGCGCAACCGCCTGAACAGGTTTGTCAAATACCCAGCGTAAACTTGCTGACCCAGAAATATTATAGTAACAAGGAGGCGTTTCTCAGTTCCATATCCGCCAAATGTCTTAAGATTTGAACCTCAAGGTAGGAGCTAATAGCCTGGACTACAACTGGAGTACACGAATTTAAGGAAGATAGCTATTGGAGGATCTTATTTCATTGGGTTTCAATTACATCTTACAGGTTTTGATAAACAACACGACCAAAAAGAGTACCCCAAAGCAGTACCTTTAGATCTGAAAGCAGACAGGACAAACAGTTGAATTAGCATCAATCTGTGTTCTATTTGTAATGGACAGTTGCGATTCAGTAAAAAAGGAAGACAAACGGTAGTTAACATCTTTGGGATGTGGGCACTAGCAAGTTTCAGTTCCAATAATTTAATCAGACAGAATTTCATAAAGTAAAAGCTGGAGGAGGAGCTGAAATGAGTGGTAATGGTAAAACTTTGTTCTTTTAAATGTTTTTTAAGTTTATAAAGGATTTGTGTTTCTATATGACTGCTGAATTTGGTAAATTTGATAGTGTGTTTCCTGGCCTACTTTCCAAATTATGGCTATTTGGTAGCTGAACACATCAAGTTATGCTAGTCTGACTTGGAAATAGGAAGATTTCTGAAGTTCAGAATTTTGCTTGCAAGATTTGAGTATTATAACAAGAGTGGCCACCTGATTTTGTGTGATTAGTAAAGTTAATTGATTTTGGTAGCAAAAATGGTTATCTGTGACAATTTTAAGGAAATATTGAATTGCAAGTAATGGAATAAGTTTTCCAGTGAAAAATTTGGACCTTTTTGCACCAAAGATGAAAAGAAAATCTTACAAACCCAGACAATTGGACCAATTTAGCTAGCTGGAGATAGGCACTATGCCCTTCTAGTTTGTTCTTGACGATTTGAGTTAAGAGGTTAATCATTCTTAATATTGAACGAATTAGAATTCTCTACTGTGCTCATTTATAATGAGTGTTTATTTGAAATATGCCCATTCCGGTTACTTATCTTTAATAAATTACGACATTATTTGTGGCTTGGTTTCCACTGAGTTAACGGTTAAAATTCTACATTTGTAGAATCAAGAATTTTCCCATTAGAAAAAACAATGAACCCACATAATTTATTTTTTAAAAATGGCTCAGTCAAATATAGTCAAATATTTCATAACGGTTAATTTATATGCAAAGGAAATAGGATAATAGGAAGAATTAAGGTTCTGAATTAGTAACTACAGTGCTAACAAAGTACCGAAACGTGTGCATTGTAAAGTACAATATGCAATAGAGAGGAATCTTACGTTAAACCGGCCTTCGCTGGGCTTCCACTCCTTTCTAAAGCTTCCACGTCATCACGTGGCCTTTCGCTCGCTGTTGCTAGGGTGAAGTTGTAGGCAATTAATGTGGCGCTCCCTATCTGGTACATCCGAACTCATAGGTCCCGTTTTGTCCAATGAGAGAGAAAGTTTTAGATAGCCTTCCTATAGCAACGCGAAAGAGGTGGGACCGAAGGTTGAGGCTCGGTTGAAGTAGTTGAAGAACGAGATGGACTCTCAAACGAAGTTGTGCAAAGACGCGGGAGGCTTCTTGTAGCGGGACTCGGATGGCTTTTCTCACGTTACAACAGATTTGATATTTGTTCCGTGGTGGATGCTCCGCTCACGTTTGTTGCCTTGTAAGTTACCTCAATTTTGTGTCTTAGTTCTTTCTCCGGAATGGGTGTGTCAAAGCCAAGACGGCAGTGATCATTCTGAAAAGAGAAGGCCTCTGCTTACCAATTACAGTGTCGGACAGCTGTATTGGGAATGCAATTTTGGAAGATATTGTAATATAAATAATTAGAGAATTCTTATCCAGAGCTTATTAAAATAATTAGTATTCAGAAACTACTATAACGTGAAAATCTACTGAAAAAATTAAAATCTCGCTTTGTGCTATCAATTGCTATTACGATGAATTCAAGGATGAATGCTAAACTCTTGTTCCGTCCTTGAAAATGTCTTTACTGCAGTTTAGTATAGTACAATAGGTTTTTTTTCTTTGAAATCAAAGAGAAACGACTTGCATATTATAAACGAACTCATGCGGAATTTCTATGATGGAGTTGGGGAAGATGGTCCTAGAAGTGTCCCAAGTACCAAACCTTTACCTTAAACAGTAATGTAGCTTATTTTGAACAGGGATAAATGTATAACAGGTTGGATAAGTCTGTTTCTCTTATTGGGACTCCTGTTTGCTTTTATTTATTAATTACCAGGTGTATGACTACATAAGACACTCAACCTTATATTCAAGAGCTTACTTACGCCAGCAGTTTCATAGACATGACACAGCTAAATGTTGCCTTATTTCACACAAGGGAGATATGCAGAAAGTAAGCAGAACAAAGAATATCAAACCGTTTGCCTCTATCGGCTTCAATATTCAGCATTCTTGGATTCTGGACCTTGTCCTCTCACTTTTTCAAGTCAGCTTTTTCCCAGCCTTGAGAGTTGGAGACCTCTGTTCTATATTTATATAAGCACTTTTCCCCCTAGTTTGAAATTTGTTAGTTCCCACCTTACCAGATTCACTCTTCTATTGTGGGAGTTTAGATTTACCAAATTCTAATTTTCTACCCAATGACCCTTATTAGTTTCAGGTATACAATAAATGCTTATTGGTAATTAGAGTAAAATTTTGGTTCCCGATAAACTAATTCCTTTGAGGCAGAATAAAACTGCTGCCAATTCATTCTGCTACTCATCAGTCAGGTAGTAAAGTTTGAGTTTCTGTAAAACAGATCCACCTTTCAATGTAGTTAGACATTCGAAGATGATAAAGTGATAGTACTGAGAACTCCAGATCCAGAAAAATCAATAGGTAATCTTCTAGTCTATCAAGGTACTTTCATTCCCTAAAAATGATTAATCCCGAATAACTTTAAAGCAGTTAAGTATCTTATTTCATCCATAATTTATATAAAGTAATGAAGGGATTTTATTATGCTTAAGGTTGATACTTTGTAATCATCTTTGTTTATGTGAAAGCAGTTTTGTAGGTGCTTTATATTGGGAAATTAGTTATATAAAAGCAAATGTTTCATGCTTTAGGTACAGGTAATTCCTTACATGAAAAGAGCATGGTAAGGGGAGGGGGAAAAGGAGCTGTGGTGGAGCCTGGTTGTTGTATATGAGTCATCATCTACAGTAGGAATTATTTTTCTGTACCTTTTAGTTCCTAGTACCAAGACCAAATCTCTTTGTTCTGGAAAGGTATAAAAGGTGGAAGGCATCTTTGCTGGTTGTTGCCTTCATCTCTGGCCACCCAACTCTATTTTAATCAAAATAAAAATTGTTTGCTTGCTGAAACCTTGGCTCAGGAGTTTCTTTTGGCTCTTTCCTGAGTAGTGCTGGGGCAATTGTGAGGCTAAGTGTAAAACCTTACATCCTGGCGCCCAAACGTGGGGGCAAGCTTCAAAGGCTCTTTCCCCCCACATCTGGAGATCCCTGTTAGAATCCCAAGAAGTTTTCATTTCTCAGCGGGAGGAAACTGACAGCAACTAAACCGTAAGTCTTAGAGCGCCCCTGGGCATTTGACCTAGGAGACTCCTGTGCTTAATCTTTGTTGGTGGATCCATGTCTTGAGGAACCTGAACGCCTGAATTCAATGAGGTTTCATGCTTCTCCACTGACGGGAGAAAGGGAGAAATTGCAACAGGTGCCTTGGTGAGTAAAAGACATAAAAAAGCTTTGGTAATCCTGGAATAAGACAGGTGGTTGATCGCTCCAACTTTGTCCTCTAGAGATAAGCATAAAAATAATAAAATAAATGAAGCATAAAGAAATAAATGAAGAAATGAGTAAGGAAAGAGGGTGTTGAGAAACTGTCTTCTAATACAGGATAGAGAGTGATTTAAGGAAAGTAATTAGAATGTAATTTTTTTTGCAGAGGTTTTGGTAATTTTGAAATAAGAAAGGGGGCTGATCTCGACTAGTCCTCCAGAGAAAAAATTAATTACTAAATTACAAATTAACTAAGTGAAAAGGGAGGAAGCCGAGAAACTATCTTGAAGAAAAAGAAAAAAATATATGGGGAATCTCAGTAATTTAAAAGAAATAAATCAAAATGTACTCCTCTGCAATTTGTTTGAACAATTCGGAGGTTTTGAAACCTCAAGTGGCTGTGAAGTTTAACCCTGTCAGACAATGTCTGGTGGTGCTTTTTTTTGGTTGTGTTGTTATTGTTGCTGTATAGCAGTAAAAATCATCTTCAAGAAGGCAACTTTGAAAAACTTCGTAAACCTCCGGTTGGCTAGTTTATCTGATAACAGCTAAAGCCACGGAAGAAAAGAAAAGAAGATTCAAGGAAATGAAAGCAAGTTTTTTCACCTCTTTTTTTTCTTTTAATCTGTCTCTTTGGACTATTCAATTCCCTTTTGTTGGAGTTGAGGACACCTCCCCCTTCACACCTGCAAAAGACCCCAGGTTCAATATTCCTTTTAGTCTTTCCCCACGTTCTTTTGAAGTTGGTGGGATAAATTGGAAGTAACCATAAATGTTCCCCTCCTTTTAATTAAAAGAGGAGGCCTGTTTTGGTCTCAGACTCCAAATTGATGTGTGTTTTGTTTTGTTTTATATATGTTTGGACATTTGGAACATTAAACATGGACTTGGAATGGTGAGAAAAATGGGAGATGGTTAAAGGGGCCTATTAAAACCATATTTGGTTGAAATCACCTCATGATTTTTCTTGCTTCTTGCAGGACGAGCCATATGTCTAAATGAATGTTGTTTTAATAGTATCTGTATGTGTGTATATATATATATATATATATATATATATATATATATATATATATATATATATATATATATATATATATATATATATATATATATATATGTCTGTGTTGTTCTGTGTTATTCCAAGACTTGGAAGAGGGTCAAAACCCTCTCTGATAACACCAAACAAAATCCTATTTTTAAATAAGTTAAAAATATATGTTTTGCCTGGAGAAAGTATGAAATGATATGTTTGTATGTGAAATTGTTTATGCAAGCAGTTGGAATGGACATGAATGAGTTAATTTGCTGATGTGTAAACGTGTGTGTGTGTTAGCCCTCAAAACCCACCCACCCCCATCTCTGTCCCAGTCTGTGAAAGGAACAGTAAATTGCTGATTTTATTGTAAATGGAAAAGCAATAGCAAGGATGTGTGAGTGAATTTATGGAAAATGCATCTGAAGGAGAGCAAACTATTTTTTTTAGTGGTGAGATTTTTGTAAAATTTCTTTTACTTTTCCCCCCTGTCTCTTTCTCTCTCCCCCCCACCACTGTATTACTTTAAGAGTGAGAGAGACAGACAGAAGGGGGGTCGTTTTAACTTTTTTTTCTGCCTAGAATTCTGGTCTGAGGAAGGGGGGGTGGATGTGAAATTTAATGCCCACTGTTGCAGTTTCAGCTTGCAATTTTTTTTACTTGAAAGAGGAGAGATTAATTGTTGGACAAAGTGTTTTGGAAAACTTTTGAATTTTAGTTAGACCCCTCCCTCCCCCTTTCTTTCTATATATATGTCTGTGTGTGTATATATAAATATATATATGTCTCTGTGTGTGTGTATATATATACGAAAACAAATATATATATATGTATATGTATACGTATACGTATACGTATATATCTATATAAAAAGGTAAAGGTAGAAGTTCCCCCGCACATGCGTGCTAGTCGTTTCCGACTCTAGGGGCCGGTGCTCATCTCCATTTCAAAGCCGAAGAGCCAGCGCTTGTCCGAGGACGTCTCCGTGGTCATGTGGCCGGCATGACTAGACGCCAAAGGCGCACGGAACGCTGTTACCTTCCCACCGTAGTGGTCCCTATTTTTCTACTTGCATTTTTACGTGCTTTCGAACTGCTAGGTGGGCAGAAGCTGGGACGAGTAACAGGCGCTCACACTGTTACGCGGCACTCGGGATTCGACCCGCCAAACTGCTGACCTTCCAATCGACAAGTTCAGCGTCCTAACCCACTGAGCCACCGCGTCCCTTCCTATATCTATATATCTATATCTATATCTATCTATATACATACACACCGTATTTTCCGGCGTATAAGACTGTTTAACCCAGGAAAATCTCAAAAGTCGGGGTTTGTCTTATACGCCCAGTCATCTTATACGCCGGAAAATAGTAAATCAATCTTCGGGAACAGAGACATTAGTGGAAATGGACAAATCCAGCACTCGAGAACAGGGAAAGACGGCCTCCTCATAAATAAACCAACCAGCCTAACCGAGGCTGAGGCTCCAGCTTACCGGCATCCTAGGGCAGCAGCCCGTTGTTTTTTTTTTGTTTTTTGTTTTTGGAAGGGAGCAGGATTTAAGTGCGTACCGAGACGCTGGTGCTTCACGAGCACGAGAGCTCAAGGGAGTGCGGGAAGCCAGGCGGAGGCCGACCTGGCATGTTCGTGCAGAGCTAAGCTGCACCTGACCCTGGGAGTTTGACTTCAGGGCATGGTGCCGTGGCAGACCTACAGCAACACCCGCCTGGGAAGGCGCAGCTCGGGAATTGCAACAGGCAGACTGCAGCGGAAAGCTGGCGCTGGGGCTTCAGCAGCCTGGGGTTGCCCCTCCGCCCTAAAGTAGAAGGCAGTCTTGGGGAGGGTGTGTGTGTGAATCTTAAATTTGCGGCTCAGGGCTGAGTCCATTTCTTCCCCCCCACTCCTCCGCCGCCCTGTTCATTAACTAACCTATGGAAAGAACCGCCTTCTTTCAGACCTGGTGCCTTCCCGAAGTGTTGGGCCACAATGCTCGTCGCTCCTGGCCGAAACAGCCAGCGCATGTGGCTGAAGTAGAAGGGGGCGCCAAGGCGAGAGGAGACGAGGTTTAGGTGAGGCAGAGCAAAGCTGATCTCGAGGCCAAAAGCTCTTGATAAACCTTCAACTAATTGAGAAGCAGCCCTGACTTCCTACTTATGTCTGGCAGAAGCAGTTTGTTCACTTTGTCTAGACAGGCACAATCATACCAAAGAGAATGCCTGTGGAGATTCTCAGTCATGCAGGTCATGGTTGTGTTTTTTTCCAAAAGGCAACTGAACTTTCTTGGTGGTTGTTTTCTTTCCCCCTATGCAAACGTTTTGCTTCTCATCCAAGAAGCTTCTTAGTTCAACTAAAGAAGCTTGCTTGGATGAGAAGTGAAAACATTTTCAAAGGGAAAAAAAACCAAGAAAGGGCAGTTGCCTTTTGGAAAAAGCACCTTTGGGAGTACCAAAGAGTGTTATCATTAATAAGTGTAAGTGTTACAAATATACAAATAAAATCTACATGAGCCAGTCAAGTCAATAGTACTGTATTCCTACATTGCCTCATAACTACAAGTGTGCTAAAGCTCACAACATATTAGAAATGCATCTTTTTTGTATGTCAGTCAACTGGAGAGAGCTGGACATATCTAGAAGATTCTGCTACTGGAGGACATTTATAAAATAAAAATAAGGTCACAGGTTAATGACTTGCTAAGCTATGCACAAATAAAAATAGGCTGGGTTTATTTAGAAAGATCAGAAGCAAACAATGAATGTTAAACATCAACACACTGTATATCCAAACAGCTAAGATAAAAGCGTCATTGTCTCTTTTTGCCTAAGATGCTGAGAATCAAAACATTTTGGTTAAATCAGTCTTTCCCTAGCTTGGCATTCTCCAGATGTGTGAAAATTAAAATTCTCAGCCAGAATAATTTTGAACATTGTTAACTCTAAGGCACCTGAGGAGCACCACATAGGGAAAACTACTTTTTAACCCATGAAAATCTTCTCAAAAGTCGGGGGTCGTCTTATATGCCCAGTCGTCTTATACGCCGGAAAATACACTGTATATATATATATATATATATATATTCATCAACCAAAAGAAATTACTTTGAATTTTTTCTGCTTAGATTTGTAAGTTTTAACCTACTTAATGGAAATTTGTTTCCATCTGCTTAGAATCTGATTAAATTGGAATTTGACTAACTTTATATTAAATGCAATACTAGAATTTGATATAAAACTGTTTCAGTGGCTCAGAATGTCTCATTTGGCTTGTATACCTTTTTGTGGAGTTGATGGAGGGTGATATCTGGGAGAATTCTGTCATTGTTTGGAACAGGGAAGGAGTTGAGAAGATTTTTAGGATTGTGAATGGCTATGTTGTTTTGACTAAACTGTTAGGAAAAGAGGGAGCCAGTAGCATTTTTGTCTAAAATTGACATTTGGGGAAGTCTTGCTGGTTAGCATTTCTTATTAAGTGTGGGTAATTTTAAATCAGTGAGCACCTGTTACTCGTCCCAGCTTCTGCCAACCTAGCAGTTCGAAAGCACGTAAAAATGCAAGTAGTAAAATAGGGACCACTACAGTGGGAAAGTAACAGCGTTCCGTGCGCCTTTGGCGTCTAGTCATGCCGGCCACATGACCACGGAGACGTCCTCGGACAAGCGCTGGCTCTTCAGCTTTGAAATGGAGATGAGCACCGGCCCCTAGAGTCGGAAACGACTAGCACACATGTGCGGGGGAACCTTTACCTTTACCTTTTAAATTTAAATCAGAAAGCCAAAAGGAGGTAACCACTTGTTCATATCAAAGTAGTCGGGGGGGGGGGTGGGAACAGAAAAGAAAGAAAAGAAAAAGAGGGACATAATGAAGGTACAATAATAGATGGAGAAAAAGAAAAATGTGAGTGGAAGCTGGGAGAATTTCCCTCCCTTGGTCAGCAATAACCTGTGGATTTTATGCCTTACAGCAGGTTCTGAGGTTGTTAGTAAGGGAGAAGCAGAATATATACACTGACTCCAAGTATGCTTATGGAGTCTTGAATACTTTTGGAGAAGAGAAATGTAGAGGATTCATTAATAGTAAAGGGAAATAGTTGGTTCATGTAAAGTTGATAGTGGAAGTAGAAAAGACAGAAGTTAGGCCAGAGTGGCAGAAGAGAAGGGAAGGAATGGATAATAGAAGGAAGAAACAGGAAAGTTGTTTTTAAGTTGGTTTGCACAGACTTGTGAATTGCTTGCATCAAAATAGTTGGCAGCAGGGTGACTGCCACTAACGGGATCAGCTCAAACATGTGAATTGTATGCCTTAACACAAGCCTTAGAATGTTGAAGGGACAAGAATGTACTATAGAAATATGGAAAGAGAAACATGGGAAATAGAAGAAAGTGAGAGGTGGATGTTGCATGATGGGAGATGGATGTTGAAAAGACAGATGGAAAGGAAAGAAAGAAAACAAGCAATAGTTAGAACACAGAAGCAGCCACTTACAGGGGGTAGCAAGGGATCAATGCTGATGGTACTAAGCAATGAACAATCAACACCTTGTGGGATGTGTAATAAATGAAAGACTTGTTTGCTTTATCACAAACTTCTGGAATTTTTGCCATGAAGAATGTGAATTTCAAATTGTGTTGAAAAAGTGGAAATATCTGTATGGTATTTGTCTTTCCATTCTTTGTTCACAGTTTCTCTCATTCCTACAATAGAAACTGTGACGCAAGTATTAAAAATACATGGTTGTATTTATATTTTAGTTAATCAAATCTGTGATAAATACAAGTAAATAAAAAGCTTTACAAAATTTGGCGGTGAGGCCATTTCAATGTAGGCCTCCGTTGGAAAGCTGTCTTTGTCCCTTTAAAATTATGTGTGGGAGTCTTTTGTTACATGAAGGTTCAAGAATGTCAATGAGGAAGACAACAAAACTTACTCAATATTTAATATGGCGCAGGTTTTGTCTCCTATCTCAATGCAGGCCCAGGCTGCCCTACCACCTGTCTCTGCCCATTGTTGTTCCTGGAGAGTGGGTTCACGTGAAAAGAACTGTCACCTAGAAATACCAGTCCTGAGTGGTCTCAACCATGCCAAGTCCTCCTGATTTAAGGAATCAAGGCGTGAGTCCATGGAAAGTCCCATCATTCCCTCTCCAGTGACAAGCTCCGCAGCTGGACGGCCTGAAAATGAAATTTCAACCTGCCTCGCCTGTTGAACTGTTTCCATCTAAGTATGAAAAAAACATCAATGGATTGGACTATCCTGGAAATCGTGTTCCTGGAACCTGGACTATGTATTGCAATATTTTTCTTCTGCTACTGTTGTTTCCCTTGTCCCTTCTTTGGTAGAAGAAAGGACCACGGGCCCAATATTTTATGGAAGAAAAGGGAGTTGTGTTTATAACAAGACTACGTATTCTACTTGCAAAGGGGCAACAGGGTCACTTGTCATGCTCCTGTCAATACAGTGCAGCTTTACCAACAACTTTAAATCTGGACATATGGAGGAACATACAGACATTACCTTTTGGGGAAGTATAACACCAGACTTATGGACAGGTGCCAGAATCTTTTTTTTTATGCATGTAAAGCTATTGACTATAATCAAGCTAAATGTACTACAGTAAATGTGGAGACAGGCCTACTCATTAAATGCCAAATATGTTTGCACATCCTACCCAGCCTGGCATAATCAAAGGATTTCTGCAACCCGGTGTGCTTCAAGATAACGAGACCAATGGATTTTTCAGCATCATTTGAACTTGCTATCAATTGAACCAGATGCAAATATGGGTCCAAGTTGATCTTCCTGAACTGGAAACCACAACTGAGATTCCCTCAGTATTAAAGACATTTTTTTATTGATCTGGCCCAACAGAATTGTTTCATTTTTAAATGTGAAGCTTGAGAGAACATCACTTCTTATTTTCATTTGACTTGGAAAGAAAAGGACTGTCCAACCAAATGGGTCCTCTATTTCGTCATTGTGGCCCTATACTGTATCATTAGACCCCAGTCCGACATTACACATAATGAATATGTCAACAAAGTCACTGACAGAATGCGAACGTTGATTCATGTCCCTGTCCAGACATGGACAGGAGCACTGGATGTAGGAGGATAGTTTTTGGGAATGTTTGATAATTGGAAAAGGATATTGTTCATTGTGGTTTTGGCATTAGGAGGGCTGTTGTGTTTATCATGCCTTATCCTATTTATTTAGAGAATGGTTAGATCCACTCTATCCGGACCAATTTTTGCTGCCACTCCTATGTATAATGATAAACCAGCTAAAGCAATGATTTTGAAATCTTTACCTTCTGACTATATTCCCCTCTTCAAGAGTCCCTAAGCCTATTCGGCTTTTATATTAAAAAGAGGAATGAAGGGATTTTATTATGCTTAAGGTTGATGTTCCATGAATCAAGGAAAACTGGACGTGGTCAAACGAGATGACTTAGATATCAGCGAACTAAAATGGACAGGAATGGGTGAATTTAATTCAGATGACCATCAGGTATACTACTGCGGGCAAGAATCCCTCAGAAGAAATGGTGTACCGACTTCCGGGTGGCAAGGCTCCGCCGCCAGCAGCCATTCTGGCTGTCAGCCCTGTCGTCTCCGTGGAGCCGCCGAAAACAGCGCCGATCAGCTGTTTTGACGGCTTGGAAGCCCGCTCCTCGGGAGAAGAGGAGGGGGTGAGTGCCCAGGCAGGGGTAGAGCTCTCCCGGGCCGCCAGAGTTGAAACTCTGGTGGCTGAAGGGTTGAGCCCCCCCGAAGCCTGAGTTTGCTCCAGACCTCGGGACGCCTCTGCTCCAGGGCTTTGGAGCAGAGCAGGGCATAGCAACCATCCCTGCCAGCAAGAGTGAATTTCAGATAACTTGGATGCAGGCAGAGCGGTACAAGAGAATCAGGTGAAAGCAAGTTTATGATCTTTAACTCGGTGGACTTTGTGGAGTTTGATAAAAGTGAAAGTGCGTAACAGGCAATAGTGGGTGAAAATGGCTGCCAAATCTTCTAAAGCTTCTAGAAGCGCGGGGGCTTCTCCAGTGCAGCAATCTTCGCTACAAACTTTAATGTTCCCCCCGCTGCACCTGCACCTGTACCAACTTTTACAGTGAAAGATCTGCAGGATGTTTTGCAAGAGGCTTTGAAAAAGCAATCTCAACAACTAGCTGAACTTATGGAGGAGAAGCTTACAGAAATGAGGGCAGACATCTTACTTGCATTTCAAGGCATGGCTGTATGTATAGAGCGCCTGGACGAGAGTGGAAGATCTCAGCCAAAATAATATCAGATTAGATGCAAAAATGACAGAGACTGAAAATGTGGTGGATAAGATCGACGACGATTTGACCTTGGTACAGTACAGGGAGATGGAGTTCGCTGTGAGAATTAGAGGCTTAAAAGAGGATTCTAAAGAAAATTTGAAAAAAATAGTTTCAGAGGCTTTGGAAGGTGTTTTGGAGCGACCAGCAGAAGGAATTATGGAGGATATAGACAAAATATTTCGTGTTAATTCGTGGATTGCAAGACAAAGGAAATTACCCAGAGATGTGGTGG
Organism: Vipera ursinii; assembly: GCF_947247035.1. Classification (NCBI taxonomy): domain Eukaryota; kingdom Metazoa; phylum Chordata; class Lepidosauria; order Squamata; family Viperidae; genus Vipera; species Vipera ursinii. The sequence goes on along the minus strand of NC_139521.1, from coordinate 25,641,902 downwards.
TTTACTTTACAAAGAGAGCAATTAGAAATGAGGTTATTCAAGCTTTCTACAATAATAAATTTGCAATTGCTGAACAAGAAGTTTTAATTTTAAAAGAGATCCATCCAAGAATCTTAAGGAGAAGGAAGGAATTTGCTTTTCTGGCACAAGAATTAAGAAGACGGGATATTCAGTTCAGATGGGAGATACCAGTGGGCATGGTGGTGATGCATGCAGGCACGAGACATCGTCTTCTTACAGTGTTACAGGCACGTGATTTTTATACTAATGTTTTAAAAGCAGTCCCCATACCACTTTTGGAATCTAAAAAGAAGAATGGTGAGGGAGTGTGTCAATCACAAAGTGAGAATGTACAAGGTGCTGAAGGAGCTACGCAGATGAAAGATGGAGAATTCCAGAAAGTTACAGGAGTGGATCAAATTTCAGTTTCATCGGAGCAGGTTAGAGACCAGAGAATGACACGTGCTGCTGCTAGACGAATGAGACAAGAGCAAGAACAAGAACAGCAGAGAGTTATGATGGCACCTCCAAAACTTACTTACAGTGAAGCAGTGGGAGGAGTGCGACCTAAGAGAGTGCAGGTGATTTTGGAATAAGCGCTCCAAAAGCTTCAGGTCGCGAAAGATGGCGACAAAGTTTCTAACCTGGAATGTTAATGGTTTAAATTCACCACAGAAGAGAAAGAAACTATTTCAATACTTAAAACAATTTAAGAATGATGTTATTTGTCTACAAGAAACACATATTAGAGCCACGGATCAAAAGTATTTGTTAAACTCAAGGTTGGGCACACAGTTTATTGCTTTTGCAACTGATAAGAAAAATGGAGTGGTTATTTATGTTAAGAATACTTTGACAGCGGCTTTAATTGAAGCAGATAAACAAGGAAGATATGTTATAATTAAACTGTTAATAGAAGGCAAGAAAATGCTTTTGGTTGGACTATATGCTCCTAATCAACAACAAGGAGATTTTTACAGTTTATTACACAGCAAGATTATTCAGTGGGATTATAAATCTTGTATTTTGATGGGAGACTGGAACGGTGTTTTGGATGTACAAATGGACAAGGGTTTTTTTTTTTAAAAAGCACCCCAAGTCATGCTAAACTGCCTAAATCTTTTTTTGAGATGAAGGATGACTTGGAATTGCGAGACATTTGGAGAGAAAGAAATTTGCAAGAAAAGGATTATACTTTTTTCTCCGACAGGCATCAATCTTTCTCCAGGATTGACTTTGTATTAATCACTAATGGCTTTTTTTTCTAGGATTAAGAAGATTAAGATTTGTCCAAGAACTATGTCTGATCATAGTCCAGTATGGTTACAGATAGAAAAAGATATTAGGGATAGACGGTCCTGGCGCTTAAATGAAAATTTGTTTAGATATCAGGAAAACGTGGAAGAGTGTAAAAAACAGATGAAGGAATTTTTTAAAATTAACATGCATAAAGGTACTTCTATTGAGATGGTTTGGGATGCTAGTAAAGCTTATATGAGAGGTGTATTAATATATTTGAACAATAAATATAGAGGTAACTTGGAATTTAGGAGGAAAGAATTAGAGGATGAAATTAAGGAAAAAGAAAAGGCTTTAATTTTGAATCCATCTGATGGGAAGATTAAAGAGGTAATTTATTAAGGGGTCAGTTTGATAAGTTAATGGCAGATCAAGTGGCAACTAATTTACGGTATGCTAGACATAATATTTTTTCTAATGCTAATAAACCAGGTAGATGGTTAGCTTATCTGTTAAGGAAGAAGTAAAGGGCTTCTAATATAGATAGAATAGAACATAAGGGTAAGGTAGTGTACCAGCAGAGTCTTATCAAAAAGACTTTTGTTGATTTTTATTCTAAGTTGTATGCTAGAGATAAGATTAGAGATGCAGATATAGATAATTACTTGACAAGAGCTAATATTCCTTTTCTTATGCAAGAACAAAAGGAAGGGATGAATCAATTGATAACTGATGAAGAATTTTTTTAGCAATCAAACAACTGAAAGTGGGCAAAACGCTGGGTACGGATGGATTGACTGCTGTGTATTATAAAAATTTACTGTTAGAGATGGTGAGGCCTTTAAGGGAACTGTTCCAGACAATTCAAATGGGAGGAGGGGTACCTCCGTCTTGGAAGACTGCTTTTATTTCTTTGATTCCGAAGGAAGATCAGGATGTCACCCAAGCAAAAAATTATAGGCCAATATCACTTTTGAATACGGACTACAAGATATTTGCCAAAGTTTTAGCTAACAGATTGATGAGGGTAATACAACAAGTGATTCATGGTGATCAAACTGGATTTATAAGTGGTAGACAAATGAAGAACAATGTGAGACACATAGTAGATTTGTTGGAATTTTTGGAAAGAAACAATCAGATCCCTGCAGCGTTAATCTTCTTGAATGCTGAAAAAGCCTTTGATCAATTGGATTGGCAATTTCTGATGAAAGTATTAGAGAAAATGGAATTTGGGGATAAATTTTTACAACCAATTAGGGCAATATATCAAAAGCAAACAGCCCGCATAATAGTTAATAATAGTCTGACTGAAGTATGTAATATTGAAAAAGGCACAAGGCAGGGGTGCCTGTTGTCGCCTCTATTATTTGTCTTAACATTGGAAATATTACTGATTAAAATAGTGATTCGGATAAAATTAAGTGAATTCAAATTAGAGACCAGGATTATATATTGAGGGCGTTCGCAGATGATCTGGTTGTTACAGTGACTCAGCCTGATTATTCAGTTGTAGAATTGATGGAGATAATAATGCAATATGGGAAAGTTTTTGGATTTAAGGTTAATATACAAAAAACTAAAATGTTGTCTAAAAACATGACAGTATCACAAAAGGCTGTTTTAGAAGAGCTAACGGGTTTTGAAATAGTTAAAAGGGTTAAATATTTGGGGATATATTTGTCACCCTCAAATGTGAAGTTATATAAAAATAATTATGAAAAGTTATGGGGAAAAGTACAAAAAGAATTAGATAGTTGGAAAAAATTACAATTATCCTTACTGGGAAGAATTGCAGCAGTGAAAATGAATGTATTGCCAAAAATTTTATTTTTATTTCAAATGATACCTATACTTAAAAAGGATTTAAATTTGGAGGAATGGCAAAAAGGAATTAATAAATTTGTTTGGGCAGGGAAAAAGCCACGAGTTAAATTTAAGATAATGCAAGATACGTGTGAAAGAGGTGGTCTTAAAATGCCTAATTTCAAATTATATTATGAAGCTGCTGCTTTGTCAGCGATTAGTGACTGGTTTAATTTAACACAAGTGAGATTATTAAATCTTCAGGGTCATGATTTGTTATTTGGATGGCATGCATATTTATTGTATGATAAGGTGGATAATGTGTTTAAGATACATATTTTAAGGTATGCTTTGTTGTGAGTTTGGAAAAAGTATAGACATAAGTTAAATTATAAGATACCTATTTGGGCAATACCTAAACACACAATAGAAAATATAAATGTTGGATTTAAACATGATGTGACTACATATAAGGAAATTTTAAGGTTTGAGAGGAATATATGGCAATTAAAGTCATATAATATTTTAAAAGAAGAAAAGATTGTACAAACCTGGTTTCAGTATGGACAATTACAGGCTAGGTGGAAAGAGGACCAGAAAATTGTTTTTTTCAATGTTTGATGAAAATTTGGTAAATCAAATTAGAGATCAAGGTCAAGCACATATAAAAAGGATATATCTTGCATTGATAGAAATTGATTCAGAGACGGAACTTGTCAAAGACTGTATGATAAAATGGGCTCAGAATTTTCAAGAAGTTATCACAATGGATACTTGGGAAAAGATCTCGGTGAGAAATGTAAAATTTACACAGGCCCAAAATTTAAGAGAGAACTTTTATAAAATGTTTTATAGGTGGCACTTAGATCCTAAAAAATTAGCAAGTATGTATCCGAACTGCCAGCCCAAATGTTGGAGGTGTGGTTGTGAGGATGCAACGTATTTTCATATAAGGTGGACTTGTAAAAGGGTTAAAGCTTTTTGGATTAAAATTTGATGGAATATGCAAAAAATATTCAAGAAAAGGATAAAGTTTTGTCCGTAATTGTTTTTACTGGGCATTATCACAGATACTACTGTTGTGGACACTAAGTTGATGTTGAATTTAATTACGGCAGCGAGACTTTTAGTAGCACAATATTGGAAGAAGGAAGAACTGCCGACTATAGAAGAATGGACTTTAAAAGTTTCCAATTTGGCTGAAATGGCAAAGATTTCAGCGTATTTGAAAGACCAATCGCAACAGAGATATATTGTGGAGTGGAGAAGATGGATTGATTATATCCAGAATAAATATGGGACTAAAAAGTTTCACTTAGCATTTGAATAAGTAGTGGATTTATGTGATGTATAACTAGCTTGTAGTTATTTTATTAAGAGTTAAAGTGCAATAGAATTTAATATTTTATTGTTGTTTGCATATTTTAGATTATGTTTGTTTGTATTTTTATACCCTGTATTTAGCTCTGGGAAGTCGGGGAGGGGAGGGGAGAGTTGGGGAGGTTTGGGGAGAGGGGAGGGGGAGGGGAGGGGTTTTGTATTCATAAATGTACTGTAAAACTTTTCAATAAAAAAAAAGAAATGGTGTAGCCTTCATAATCAATAAAAGAATAGGAAATGCAATACTGGGATACAATCCTCAAAATGACAGAATGATCTCAGTTCGAATCCAAGGCAAACCATTCAGTATCACAGTAGTCCACGTCTATGCCCCAACCACCAGTGCTGTAGAGGATGAAATTGACTGGTTCCAGTGCAAAATGAAGCAGGGCACAGGCTGATAGAATTCTGTCAAGAGAATACGATGGTCATAGTAAACACTCTTTTCCAAAAACCCAAGAGACGGCTCTACACATGGACATCACCAGACGGTCAATACAGAAATCAGATTTCTGCAGCCAAAGATGGAGAAGCTCTATACAGTCAGTAAAAACAAGACCGGGAGATGACTGTGGCTCAGACCATGAGCTTCTCATTGCAAAGTTTAGGCTTAACCTGAAGAAAGTAGGGAAAAGCACTAGGCCACTCAGGTATAAATTAAATCATATCCCTGTTGAATATACAGTACAGGTGACAAATAGATTTAAGGAATTAGATCTGATAGACAGAGTGCCTGAAGAACTATGGACAAAGGTGCGCAACATTGTACAACAGGTAGCAACTAAAACCATCCCAAAGAAAAATAAATGCAAGAAAGCAAAATGGCTGTCTGATGAAGCTTTGCAAATAGCTGAGCAATGGAGGGAAGCGAAAGGCAAGGGAGAAAAAGAAAGATACACCCAATTGAATGCAGAATTCCAGAGAATAGCTAGAAGAGATAAGAAGGCCTTCTTAAATAAACTGTGCAAAGAAATAAAAGAAAACAATAGAATAGGGAGGACCAGAGATCTTTTCAAGAAAATTGGAGAGATGAAGGGAACGTTTCATGCAAAAATGGGCAAGAGAAAGGACCAAAATGGCAGGGACCTAATAGAGGCAGAAGAGATTAAGAAGAGGTAGCAAAATTACACATAAGAACTGTACAAGAACAAGCTTAACAGCCTGGGTTGTTGTGTATGAGTCATCATCTAGAAATTATTTTTCTGTACCTTTTGCTTCCTCGTACCAAGACCAGATCTCTTTGTTTTGGAAAGGTATAAAAGGTGGAAGACATCTTTGCTGGTTGTTGCCTTCATGTCTCTTACCAGCCACGAAGAGAGATGTGGCCACCCAACTCTATTTTGATCAAAATAAAAGTTGTTTGCTTGCTGAAACCTTGGCTGAGGAGTTTCTTTTGGCTATTTTAATTTCCTGAGTAATGCTGGGGCAATTGTGAGGCTAAGTGTAAAACCTTACAGTAATATTTAAGTCTCTTAATGTTAAACGTGTTAAACCTAATTTAGGTAAATATGCATGGGACTAATTTATATAACATTCAGATTCAGACTTAATAAACAGTTCAAACAAAGCATCTAAACTATCTTTGGTTAGTTCAACTATATGAGTACTGAAAATTAAAAAGTTATTGCTTTGCTGATGTGCCTTATCCTATACTTGACAAAGTTTTTCAAAAAAATAGTTTGTCACTGCCTTCTTTCTAAGGTTTAGAGAGATTGATTGAACCACGGCTAAGCTTGTAAGCCGCCCTGAGTCTTTGGAGAAGGGCGGGATATAAATGGAATAAAATAAATAAAATAAATTGGCTTCCATTTTCTAGCCTGGTGTTGCACCACACCAAACTGATTCTGATTCCTGAAGACATAGATGCTTTAAATTGAGGAGGAGCTTTGTTTATACCACCCGGAAGCTTCAACTGGTGCAGAGTGCAGCTGCATGGGTAGTGATGGGAGCACCCCGATACTCCCATATTACACCCCTCCTGCATGAGCTGCATTGGCTACCGGTTGCCCTCCGGGTGAGATTTAAGGTGTTGGTACTTACCTTTAAAGCCCTACATGGCTTAGGCCTGGGATACTTGCAGGACCATCTGCTGCCGGGAACGAATTCCCATCGCCCAGTACGCTCACACAGAAAAGGCCTCCTCAGGGTACCGTCGGCTAGACAATGTCGGCTTGCGACCCCCAGGGGAAGAGCCTTCTCTGTGGGAGCGCCAGCCCTGTGGAACCAGCTCCCCCATGAGCTTCGGATGGCTCAAGATCTCCAGTCCTTTTGCTGCGGCCTCAAAACACTCCTTTTCCACCTGGCTGACCTGGACTGACAGGGATTTTAATTATGTTTACAATTTTAACTCTAATCTTTAATTTATTTAAATTTTAAATTTTAATTTACTGTACAGAGACCTTTAATTTTTGTTGTTGTTAGCCACCCTGAGTCCCTCGGGAGATAGGGCAGGATATAAGTCCCATTAATAAATAAAATAAATAAATAAATATCAATATACTTTGCAAAGCTCCATTTGAATACTTTCCACTCCTCTAAAATTTCTCATTACTGTATTCCTTTTCTTGTTATGCTTATGACACTTGAAGTTTGGGTAGTTGCAGACCTTACCAAGTGGTTTATGGATGCATTCAATTTTTCTGAAACAGAAATTTTTGAGATTTATAATGCAGAATTTTCCCCCTTTTTATTGGCAATTTGCATTAAATAAAAACTCATACCTTTTAGTGCATGCTACTTTGAAAATAATGTAGATCCTTTAATTGTTACTAGTGTTTCTATATTTTGTAAATTGTTAATAAGCCAACTATTTCTGTGTTTCCCATTCTTTGAAAAACAACTATAATACAAAGCAAACATATGAACACAAACTAAATATAGCTTAACTGAAACAAAAGTTTCAAATTATATTTAAATCTTGATAGTATTAAACTAAGTGATTCAGAGACCAGTTTATAATGTAATTTTGATCTCACAAATGCTAAAACAATAAACTGATTTTCTCCGTAGCTTATGAATAAGGATGCCTTAAAAAGCTACCATGGACAAATATATTAAGGTGCAAAAGATTGGTGAAGGATCTTTTGGAAAAGCAATTTTGGTTAAAGCAAAGGAAAATGGCAAACAATATGTTATTAAGGAAATTAACATATCCAAGGTATGTTTCTAAATTTATATTTCCTTTTCATTACTCTATTTCCAAATAAATTTTAAGAAGTAGTGCTTCTATTTTTAAGATGTCAAATAAAGAAAGAGAAGAATCAAGAAGAGAAGTTGCTGTTTTGGCAAATATGAAACATCCGAATATTGTTTTGTACAGAGAATCATTTGAAGGTTAGTCTTAATGATAAAGTGATATTTTGAATCAGGCACGTAAGTCTTAAAACACGAATTAAAGATGTCATATTGTCAGGATTTCCTTAAATAGTATTTTTACTAAGGTTTTCTAGCTGGAATTTCTTGTTTATGTTGCAATTCCATTAGAAATAATCAGTAGGATTTCTAAGTGAATGTTATTGAGTTATGATTATAAGGTAAACATATCTGTTTCATTACTTTGAAAATATATAATTGTTAGAAATGAGAAATTAAGAAATTACTTTATTAATAGTGTATATAAACAAACTTTTTTCTTTTGTTACAGAAGCTGGCTGTCTTTATATAGTAATGGATTATTGTGAAGGCGGAGATCTATTTAAAAAAATTAATGCACAAAAAGGAGTCTTTTTTTCAGAAGACCAGGTAATAGAATTTAAGATATTTATTTATTTTATAGGCTATCCATCTTCTAAATGACATAGAACAAATAATGTCATTCAGAAGAGCAGAGCAACAAAATAGATCAGGCCAAATAAAACAAAGAACAACAAGAAAGGGCTCTAAAATCATCCTATTCCAAAACCTCTGGAGAACAACTTGATCTTCAGTGATTTCCTGAAGGATATAAAGGTAGAAGCCACACAAATCACTGGGGCAAGATCATTCCAGAAAGCTTGTGCTTTCTGATCCTCAAGATGACATTCTTTTATTGATGGGAGTACATCCACCCTGCTGGGAGGGTGGAACTTGGAAGGAACTTGTGTGTGATTTCTCCCTGCCTGTCAATACTGATTGAAACCAGCCACAGTGAAATGAGACTAACACATAAAATGGTGCCTTATACTCCCATTCCTGAAAGCTGATCCAAAAGGATATTAAGGTCAATTATGTCAAAAGCTGGTGAGTGATCAAGGAGTATAAGGATGGTCACACTCTTCCTATCCCTGCTTTGCCACAGATCATCAACAAGCACTATTAATGCCATTTCCTGAACCCTGGCCTAAAACCTAACTGCAAAATGTCCAAATATCTTCCTCCAAAATCCTCTGTAATTAAATTCTGACTGCTTTCTCCACTGTCTTTCCAAGAAAAGGAAAGATGGAGAGTGGATGATATTTGTCTAAGTTTGTTATATCTAGCTATGTTTGCTTGAATTGGTTATCTTGTCAAAAGCTGAAGAACTGCACACTCCTCCAAAGAAGCTGATACCACATCGACCCAAATGCAAACTAGCTTCTAGGTGGCTTTGACAAGTCCAGAAAAATATGTGTTAAATACAAAAGGTCTTGGTATGCTTTGCTTGCTTAGAAAAGGGAAGAGATTGATTCATGAATATGCAAAACTGTTGAAAAGATATTTAATCTTCATTATTGTCACTGACCCCTTCATGGATTACTGCCTTGTTGTGGCGAAGGGGCTTGCATAATTCTATGAAGCTATGAGCTATGCCGTGCAGGGACACCCAAGATGGACAGGTCATAGCAGAGAGTTCTGACAAAACGTAATCCACTGGAGAAGGAAATGGCAACCCACTTCAGTATGTTTGCTATGAAAACCCCATGGACAGTACCAAAAGGAAGAAAAATATGATGCTGGAAGATGAGCCCCTCAGGTCGGAAGGCATCCAATATGCTACTGGGGAAGAGCAGAGGGTTAGTACTAGTAGTGTCAGAAAGAATAAAGAATGGGCCAAAGCCGAAAGGACGCTCAGCTGTGGATGTATCTGGTGGTGAAAGGAAAGTCCAGTGCTATAAAGATTTTTTCTCCATAGGAACTTGGAATGTAAGATCCATGAATCAAGGAAAGCTAGACATGGTTAAACAAGAGATGACAAGACTGAACATCGACATCTTAGGAATCAGCAAACTAAAATGGACAGATGACCATCAGGTATACTACTGTGGGCAAGAATCCCTCAGAGGAAATGGAGTAGCCTTCATAGACAATAAAAGAGTAGGAAAAGAAATACTGGGATACAATCCCCAAAATGACAGAATGATCTCAGTTCGAATCCAAGCAAACCATTCAATCTCACAGTAGTCCAAATCTACGCCCCAACCACCAGTGCTGAAGAGGATGAAATTGACTGGTTCTATGAAGCCCTACAGCACCTTATAGAACTAACTCCAAAAAATGATGTCCTTATCATTATGGGGGATTGGAATGCTAAAGTAGGAAGCCAAAGGATAACAAGAATAACAGGCAAGTTTGGCCTTGGGAGTACAAAATGAAGCAGGGCACAGGCTGATAGAATTTTGTCAAGAGAATACGATGGTCATAGCAAACTCTTTTCCAACAACCCAAGAGACGGCTCTACACATGGACATCACCAGACAGTCAACACACAAGCTCTCTACAGTCAGTAAAAACAAGACTAGGAGCTGACTGTGGCTTAGACCATGAGCTCCTCATTGCAAAATTTAGGCTTAAACTGAAGAAAGTAGGGAAAAGCACTAGGCCACTCAGGTATGAACTAAATCATATCCCTGATGAATATAAAGTAGAGGTGACAAATAGATTTAAGGAATTAGATCTGATAGAGTGCCTGAAGAACTATGGACAGAGGTTCACAACATTGTACAAGAAGTAGCAATTAAAACCATTCCAAAGAAAAAGAAATGCAAGAAAGCAAAATGGCTGTCTGATGAAGCTTTGCAAATAGCTGAGAAAAAGAGGGAAGCGAAAGGCAAGGGAGAAAAAGAAAGATACACCCAACTGAATGCAGAATTCCAGAGAATAGCTAGAAGAGATAAGAAGGCCTTCTTAAATGAACAGTGCAAAGAAATAGAAGAAAACAATAGAATAGGGAGGACCAGAGATCTTTTCAAGAAAATTGGAGAGATGAAGGGAACGTTTCATGCAAAAATGGGCAAGATAAAGGACCAAAATGGCAGGGACCTAACAGAGGCAGAAGAGATTAAGAAGAGGTAGCAAAATTACACATAACTGTACAAGAACAAGCTTAACGTCCCTGATAACCGCAATGAGGTGGTCACTGACCTCGAGCCAAACATCCTAGAATGTGAAGTGAAATGGGCCTTAGAAAAACTGAGCAACAACAAAGCTAGTGGAGGTGACAGTATTCCAACTGAGCTATTCAAAATCTTAAAAGATGATGCAGTAAAAGTGCTACACTCAATTTGCCAGCAAATTTGGAAAGAATGTTCAAACTATCGTATCATTGCACTCATTTCACATGCTAGTAAAGTTATGCTTAAAATCCTACAAGCTAGACTCCAGCAGTATGTGGATTGAGAACTACCAGAAGTACAGGCAGGATTTCGAAGAGGCAGAGGAACTAGAGATCAAATTGCCAACATACGCTGGATCATGGAGAAAGCTAGGGAGTTCCAGAAAAACATCTACTTCTGCTTCATTTACTATGCTAAAGCCTTTGATTGTGTGGATTACAACAAACTGGCAAGTTCTTAAAGAGATAGGAGTACCAGACCATCTTATTTGTCTCTTGAGAAACCTATATGCGGGTCAAGAAGCAACAGTGAGAATTGGACACGGAACCACTGATTGGTTCAAAATTGGGAAAGGAGTCTGTCAAGGCTGTGTACTGTCACCCTGTCTGTTTAACTTATATGAAGAGCACATCATGAGAAAGGCAGGGCTAGATGAATCAAAAGTTTAAGATTGCCGGGAGAAATATCCTCAACCTAAGATATGCAGATGATACCACTCTAATGGCAGAAACTAAAGAGCCTCTTGTTGCGGGTGAAGGAGAGTGCAAAAGTTGGGTTGAAACTAAACATTCAGAAAACCAACATCATGGCATCTGCCTCTCTCAATTCCTGGCAAATAGATGGGGAAGAAATGGAGGTATTGACAGATTTTATTTTCCTGGGCTCCAAGATCACTGCAGATGGGGACTGTAGCCAAGAAATTAAAAGATGCTTGCTCCTGGGGAGGAAAGCAATGGCAAATTTAGACACCACGCTAAATAGCAGAGACATCACCCTGCCAACAAAAGTGTGTATAGTCAAGGCTATGGTCTTCCCAGTTGCAATGTATGGCAGTGAAAGTTGGACCATAAGAAAGGCTGAGCGCCAAAGAATTGAAGCCTTTAAATTATGGTGCTAGAGAAGACTCCTGCAAGTCCCTTGGACTGCAAGGCGATCAAACCGGTCAGTCCTAGAGATCAACCCTGACTGCTCTTTAGAAGGTCAGATTCTGAAGTTGAAACAATACTTTGGCCACCTAATGAGAAGGAAGGACTCACTGGAGAAGAGCCTAATGCTGGAAAAGGTTGAGGGCAAGAGAAGAAGGGGATGACAGAGAATGAGGTGGCTGGATGGAGTCACTGAAGCAAGAGGCGTGGGCCTAAATGGACTCCAGAAGATGGTAGAGGACAGGAAGGCCTGGAGGAACGTCGTCCATAGGGTCGCAGTGGGTTGGACACGACTTCGCAACTAACACCATTGTCACTGACCATATTTTAATAACATTATTAAAAGTGAACAAAGTATGAAAAACCACAACATAGAAAAGAAAGCATAAACACTATCTAGAAAGAACAATAAAAATGGTTAATGTTTCCCTGTCACTTTTGTCCAACATTAAGGCTCAACTCCGTTTCTTGGGTGAGGGAACCCAGTGTTATCTGAAAACATTTTCCATGGTTGAGTGGCCAGCATGGCTATATGCCAAAGATGCACAGGATGCTATCACCTTCCCACCGAAGTGGTACCTATTAATCTACTTGCATTTGCATACTTTTGAACTGCTAGGTAATCCAGAGCTGGGGCAAGTAACAGGAGCTCATCCCATTGTGCGGCACTTGGGTCTCCAACCCAGACTGTCAGCTCTCAAGCTGACAAGCTCAGCATCTAACTGTTGAGTAAGACATCAGTATGAGTGCGTATGACATGTACTACTGCTGCTAAATATGGATAACAGAATATTAACAATAAGTGGTAAAAAAAATGACAAAATTAAAAATATTTCAGTGAAGTTGAATGAAGTAAAAGTATTTGTCTACTTGTGATAAGGCTTTGGTGATGGTCAAATTGATTCTTTCAGTATGAGTAAATATGAATACAGGTAGGCCACATTTAACAACCACTTGTTGGACAACCATTTAGAGTTCTGAATGAATAGTACTTATGACTAGTTCTCAAAATAGTTCTGACTGTCTCAGTGTCCCACTGTCACATGATCATCATTTGCAACCTTCAACACCAGCTTCTGACAAGCAAAGTCAGAGCCAGCAGGAGATCATGTGATGTCATATAGTTTGAGATTTGCTCAACAATGGCAATCAGAAGTACTGGAATTGCTGTTACTCAGCAGCACAATCATTTGATATTGCACTTTAGGACCATGTTGCTTAGCATCAGACGTTCTAGACCCAATTACTGCTGTTAACTGTAAAATAAAATAGTCTTTTTTGCCTTTGTTGTGCATCCCAATAGCTAGGAACGGAAGATACTGAGCTGCCTTTAGGACAGTTCCTGACTTCAGATTCACAGTCAAAAAGAATACACAAGGAAACAGAAATGGAGAAAAGAAGGACAATGGTTATTGATGGTGGTGACTGACTCTCAATACAGTATTTGTTTTTTAGGGAAAAATATTTTACTGGACTACCATATTTGTGGGTCTGACACTATTATAAAGCCTTCACTCTCCTGAAGCCCTGTCTATGAGCAGCGTACAATTCTAGGGGAAAAAAGGCATTCAGGGTATTTGAAGATGCCTTTGCCTGAATTTTAGTTCTGACCACTTCTTGTCTTTTCAGAAGGAAAGAAAAGGAGCTAATGAAGTGGACATTCCCATCTATGGGAGTCTCATTCTCCATTACTTTTCCTTACTCTTACCTTTGAAGAGACAAGGACTCATTATGTTATGAGCACTGGCAGCATTTTGAAATGGTTACTTTTGAGACATTTATAAAAAGGTTCCATTCCTTATACAATATTCTGAAATATGTCAATTTTGTTTTGTAAAAAATTAAAGTAACTTTGAGAATAAAGCAGCATCTCCCGGAGATTAATGTTGTAACTTATTTTAATCTCATAATCAAAATATAATTTTCTAACAGGTTTTTTTGTAACTATAGATCATGGATTGGTTCGTACAAATATGTTTAGCACTGAAGCACGTACATGATAGAAAAATTTTGCATCGAGATATAAAATCACAGGTAAGTTAAATATAACCATTTTTATGTTGAATTTTAATAGGTATGCTGAAACCTAATGCTTGCAAACATTGATGAAATAAATCATGTCTGAACAATTCTTCAGACTGGAGAGGTGGTTGTTCAAAGCAATAGTTACATTGCTGAACTATAGTATTTCAAAAATGAGCTGTACTAAATATCAAACTCATGGTTTTTCTTCCCACTTCTTTTTATATGTGTATTTATGGGATTTTAAAGTTATAGATTTTAAATAGAGCATTGTTTCCTGTTATGCCTATTTGCATTAGCAAATTTATTTAAATAAGGTTACAAACAAACCTGTCTTAAGCTGCAGGTTTCAGCAAGTTTTCCAAGTTCATACTTTCAGTTTTGTCCTCTTCCATGAACAGAAGTGCAGGAGCCTTAAGCTACTTTTAGCTCATAATATAAAACCAAAATTCTAGGTTAGAATACCTTTTCAAGAACAATTTGTCTCCAAAATGAAAGTCAAATGAGTGGTAAACGATGCAGTTGATGTTTAGTTAGGTTAACAACGTAGAGACTATACTTAAGTATTTAAAGTATTCAAAAGAGGAGCTTTACTAAATACTTTAACGCAGGGCTTTTCAACCTTTTCACCCATTGTACCACTTTTAGGATAAGGCAATGTCCGAGTACCACCAGTCGCCCAGGAAGGTGTCAAAAACTTGACCCCCCCTCAAAAAGGAAAAAAATGATAAAGTACAGGTAGTCCTCAACTTACAACAATTTGCTTAGTGACTGAAGTTATGATGGCACTGAAAAAAGTGACTTATGACCATTTTCCACACTTATGACTATTGCAGCATCCCCAGGGTCATGTGGTTTACATTCGGATGCTTGGCAACTGATTCATATTTATGATGGTCACAGTGTCCCAGGGTCGTAATCACATTTTGCAACTTTTTGACAAGCGAAGTCAATGGCCGGGGGGGGCAGCTCATCAGTCAGGTTGCAGGGTGCCTATGTGGGGGGAATCCATGGGTCTCTGGTGGAGGGGGGGTTGACTGAGGTGGGTGCCCGCCTTCCTCCCTCTCTCCCATTGTCCCTTCCTACTTTCCTTCCTTTCTTTCCTCCTCCTTTGTCCCTTCCTCCTTCCCTCCCTCCCTTCATTGTCCCTCCCTCCCTCCCTCAGGTTGCAGAGTGCCTATGTGTGTGTGGGGAAATCTATGGGTTACTATTGTGAGTGGGCAGGAGGGAAACCAAACTCTTCAATAGGCATGTTACTGTTTCTTCTTTCCTTCCTTCCTTTCTTCCTTCCCTCCCTCCCTAAGTCTAAGGCTTGGGGTGGGGGGGCTGGTGAGAGAGTGGAGGGAATCCACCAGACTCTGCCTCTGGCTGCAGCTTCTTCTCCAATTGTTCCCGCTTTCCCTGTGCAGACCAAATGGGAGATCCGCTCCAAGTTTTTGAGCGGGGAGCCTTTGCTCGCCCGCCCACCCGGTTCCCAAGTCAGGTGCATCCTTAGGGCTAAGGCAGGGATAGGCAACCTTGGCTCTTTTATGACTCATGGACTTCAACTCCCAGAATTCCTGAGCTAGCGTAACTGCTCAGGGACTGGTCCGGCTGCCGCAATTGGACAGCCCAAGCAGCAGAGAAAAGCTGGCAAGCGAAGGCAAGCATAGGCCGCTTCCCACAGCTGCGGGAGAAAACACCTCGGGGGTGGGTTGGGACAGCTTCCTTCCCCAGGAGGAGCCGGGAGGACAGGCGGTGGCCGCAGCAGGCACGGAGGACTTCAGCTTCCCGGAGCTGGGAAGAAGGAAGCTGAGCTTGTTCCGGATCCTCGTATGCTACAGTGGCTCCCAGCATGTGCCCGAAGGACACTGCCTCCTGCATGCTCGCTCAGCCTTATCTATGCTGAGACAAGGACACCGTGGGGAGAAGCGGAGGGAGAGGAGTGGAAGGGAAGGGAGGAGAGGAGAGGAGGGTGCCAATGCCACAACTCCCTCACCTGCCCGCCCACTCACATCCACAGCAGCCTCCACCATCTGGAAGCAGCACTGCATGGGAGCCTCCGCATCGCAACCAGGCGAGAGGGCTGGGTCCCAGCCAGGCGACCGGGCAGGCGAAGGAGGACGGAGGAGCAATGCACAGCCAGGTTCCCTGGCTTGGAGATGTCTTGGCCGATCAGGCTTTTAGATCACCCATTCAAGCCAGCCGCTTTCTAGGACAGCTACGGGTTGTCAACTGAAAAACATGGGTAACAGTAGCAAGCCGTGGCGGCAGGCGCTGGGTCACATCTCCTGCTCGGCAAAGAGAAATCACCTCAGCAGGTCTTGTATAAGTGGAGCTACCAAATCTGGGCTGCTGATATCCAGTAGGCGAGAGACGCCCTCGTGAACAGGACAGCCACACACGGCAGAGGTGCTACTCGGGACTGGAGGGGAGGCTGGGCAGATTGCAGGCACTGGCTGTGGTGGCGCGGAATGCGCTCATGCGTGTGATCGCCCTCCGGCCCCAAGCACCATCTGCCATGCGTATCTGTTCTGCTCGTGTGTGTGTTCGCCCTCCACGCCAGTGCCGCCGCCAGTGCCCGCAATCTTCCCGGCCTACCTTCCGGCCCCAAGCAACACCTCTGCCGTGTGTGGCTGTCTTGTTTGTGCGTGCCATCGCCCTTCGCCCCAAGCAGCACCCACAATCTATCTGGTCTCCCCTCCGCCTGCTTTACACAGCTCCTCCTGGGCCCCCCACACCCGTTAACCCTCCTGCCACCATCCAGATGCCCTCACCTCCCCCAAGCGTTTTTTCACTAACCTGCTTTCAGCTGCATTCCATTTCTCTGTTCCCTTCTCAGCCTTCCCCACGTGTTTGTGGGACTATTGGTAAAAAAGAAAAAAAAGTTCCATGCGACTTTCTAACTTCTAGTGAGATCTTGCAAGAAGTTAGAAAGTTTCTCCTATTTTTCCCCACAACAGCAAATCTGTGAGGTACTTTGGGCTGAAAGCAAGTGATTGGTCCAAAGTCACCCAGCTGGACATAGTGGATTGTAGCCTAGTTCTATCATGAATTTAGTTGCTTTATTAATTTAAAATATTTATTATTTATTTCATCTTACCTTAGATTTCTTCTACATGTATTTACGGCATCTCTCAGAAGGACTACAACTTTTTTAAAAATAATATGCTTGTCAGGACCCACTTCAATCCCACATCTTAAGAAAGCAGAACTCTTGGAAACAATTTCTTCCAACAGGAACTTTTATTAAGAGTAGTTGATAGCAGGCATAATAGACAAGATCTGAGATTTCCCATGCAGAGCGATAGATTAAAGTATCCCCAATCAAGACCCCACCCCATAGTCTGCCTGCATGGTATGGGATGGCCAATCCCCAGGTGTTGAGATAACATTGTCTCATCTCCAGCTCATGCAGCGATGGTCGGCAGCTTCTTCACACCTTCCCCTGAGAGCGTAGACATAAACCAGGCACTGAGGTTATATTCCTTATTTCCTCCCTTGTTCCAGCTGACAGTTTAGGGAGATAAAGTTCAGAGAGAGAGATAATGCAGGAAGCAAATTGTTACATTATAACATGTAGGGGACATAGGCAATAAACGAAGCGAAAGGTTATATTGCAGCAGAAAGAGGAAGCAAAGGCAATAGCCCCGCAGATACATTCCCCGTGCCCCTTGGGAGTATGGCAGCACCCAGGGAAAGGTGAGATTTGATTTGGTCAGAAGGGATTGATAGAAATAAAATAGGAATGGGTTCTGACATCCTGCCCCCCTTAAAAATAAGAGAGATCCACCTGTAGACAAAACAGGTATAGAGGTTAGTCGGGTTTGTTGGGATATTCTGTATGAAATTTCTTTAGCAGTTTGGGTGCTCTGATGTGACGTTTCTGGACCCACTCGTTCTGTGAAGAGGGAAGGTGTTTCCACGCTACTAAATATTGGGTTGCCCCAATATTGTAGCGGAAAGAGGAAGCAAAGGCAATAACCCCGCCGGCACATTCCCCCTTCGGAGTACGGCAGAACCCAGGGAAAGGTGAGATTTGATTTTTGGTCAGAGGGGATAGATAGAAAGGAAATAGGAATGGGTTCTGACAATGCTATTTGTATATTAACTGTTGTATGATCATAGTTAAACAGTTTGATGACTCCTGTTTAATCAAGCATATTTTTTCTACTTAGAGGCCGATACACATTTTAAGTCATAAGATGAAATAAGTTTTTAAAGAAAGATTATTTGATTCTGTGCATTAATTTGCTTCAAAATAAAAGTTTGATTCACTTGCACAAGTTTGGGATTGAATTGCTGGATTGCACTTCACACTGTGTAGCCATGTTGAATATAGCAAAATTGCTTTGATTTCTACAAAAATTGTAGTGGTTGGATTAACAGAATAGAAAGCAAAATTAAACATAAACTGTATGCTATCTCTGAATAATATAATGTAATATGTAATAATCAGCCAAAAGTAGTTTCTAACTTTAATTGCACATTCTGAGTTAAAATCAAATCATTGTGCATATTTTTTTAAAAAATAATAGTATTACATTTTTTCTTCTACTCCAGAATATATTTTTAACCAAAGATGGAACAATACAGTTGGGAGACTTTGGAATAGCTAGAGTTCTGAATAGGTAATGTTAAAACAATCCCCATTGCTTCAGTTTTAATAATATTATTAACGTGGTTTAATTGATTAATACCATTCTATATTTTTAGTACCGTGGAACTTGCTCGAACTTGTATAGGAACACCATATTACTTGTCACCAGAAATCTGTGAGAATAAACCTTACAATAATAAAAGGTAGTGTGTAACTATTTTCAATTGTAATCTAGATCGATACCATGACCTTTCATTATGCTACCATTTTTTTCAACTTGCTTGTTCTCATTCAACTTTGCTTTAGTTTGGCTTTATAGAGAAATTAGTTTTTTTTATTCAGTCTTAATATAATTTTTTTAGATAAAGAAATAAAAATGTAATTCTTAACTACTAAAAACTGTGTGATATGTAGTTCTGACTCTGTAAAGTAGTATATGTTTTACAATGAGTTAGAAAACCTAAGTATATAGTAAACATTTTAAAATACCATTATATATATTTGACAATCAAAATACGCCTCCATAAGTAGCCATCTCATTCTGGGTAGTTTACTAGGGCACTAACAGGGATTTATAATGTATTTTAGAATTTTATTTCTTTCTAGACGCTGAAAAATTTATTTATTTTATTTATTTATTTATTTAATAATATTTCTATACCGCCCTTCTCCCGAAGGACTCAGGGCGGTGAACAGGGCAAGAATAAAAATACAAACTACAAAAGTTAAAAATAGATTAAATAAATGCCCACATACTAAAATACATCCATAAAACCTAGTAAAATAAAAATAGCAAACCCCCCCCAATCCCCTCATCAGGCCAGGCCAGCTTGTTCAAAAAAGTATGTTTTTAGCTCGCGGCGAAAGGAGCGAAGGTCGGGCGCCGTCCGGAGCTCAACCGGTAGCTGGTTCCATAGCTCCGGGGCGCCCACAGAGAAGGATCTCCCCCTGGGGGCCACCAGTCGACATTCTCTGACCGGTGGCACCCTGAGGAGGCCCTCTCTGTGGGAACGCACAGGGCGGAGGGAAGTCGATGCCGGCAGCAGGTGTTCCCTCAGGTACTCCGGACCCCTGCCATGTAGGGATTTGAATACCATTACTAGTACCTTGAATCTCACCCAGAAGGCAACTGGTAACCAATGCAGCTCACGGAGCAGAGGTGTAACGTGGGAGTATCGGGAGACTCCCAACACAACTCTTGCAGCTGCATTCTGTACCAGTTGGAGCTTCCGGGTGGTCCTCAAGGGCAGCCCCATGTAGAGAGCCTAGGAGAAAGTGGAACAGAAGCAGTAAGCAAGCAGATAATACTTAGATTACAACCTGAATCCATTTTACACTGAGCCACAATTTCATTATTTAACCATTGAAAGTCAGTAAGTCACAGTGGCTTGGGTCACATAAAATGCTATGACATAAACATGGTTTATACACCACAGTGGTTGGATTCACTGATAAATCCGTGTTCTGTCTTAGTGTAGTATTGTGAACCTAATAATTTCTTTCTGTTTACCTAACTGAACCAAGACAGAATAGATTGCAACTGTTGCATTTTTCCGTGTTCTCAAACTCATAGGACAATCAGATTATATTGCTACAACAATATATTATACAATATATGTATAATATATTCCTACACAGCTTTTTTTATGGAAGGGACCAAAGACATACAGGGAGTGCAGAATTATTAGGCAAGTTGTATTTTTGAGGATTAATTTTATTATTGAACAACAACCATGTTCTCAATGAACCCAAAAAACTCATTAATATCAAAGCTGAATATTTTTGGAAGTAGTTTTTAGTTTGTTTTTAGTTATAGCTATTTTAGGGGGATATCTGTGTGTGCAGGTGACTATTACTGTGCATAATTATTAGGCAACAGAACAAAAAACAAATATATACCCATTTCAATTATTTATTTTTACCAGTGAAACCAATATAACATCTCAACATTCACAAATATACATTTCTGACATTCAAAAACATAACAAAAACAAATCAGTGACCAATATAGCCACCTTTCTTTGCAAGGACACTCAAAAGCCTGCCATCCATGGATTCTGTCAGTGTTTTGATCTGTTCACCATCAACATTGCGTGCAGCAGCAACCACAGGCTCCCAGACACTGTTCAGAGAGGTGTACTGTTTTCCCTCCTTGTAAATCTCACATTTGATGATGGACCACAGGTTCTCAATGGGGTTCAGATCAGGTGAACAAGGAGGCCATGTCATTAGATTTCCTTCTTTTATACCCTTTCTTGCCAGCCACGCTGTGGAGTACTTGGACACGTGTGATGGAGCATTGTCCTGCATGAAAATCATGTTTTTCTTGAAGGATGCAGACTTCTTCCTGTACCACTGCTTGAAGAAGGTGTCTTCCAGAAACTGGCAGTAGGACTGGGAGTTGAGCTTGACTCCATCCTCAACCCAAAAAGGCCCCACAAGCTCATCTTTGATGATACCAGCCCAAACCAGTACTCCACCTCCACCTTGCTGGCGTCTGAGTCGGACTGGAGCTCTCTGCCCTTTACCAATCCAGCCACGGGCCCATCCATCTGGCCCATCAAGACTCACTCTCATTTCATCAGTCCATAAAACCTTAGAAAAATCAGTCTTGAGATATTTCTTGGCCCAGTCTTGACGTTTCAGCTTGTGTGTCTTGTTCAGTGGTGGTCGTCTTTCAGCCTTTCTTACCTTGGCCATGTCTCTGAGTATTGCACACCTTGTGCTTTTGGGCACTCCAGTGATGTTGCAGCTCTGAAATATGGCCAAACTGGTGGCAAGTGGCATCTTGGCAGCTGCACGCTTGACTTTTCTCAGTTCATGGGCAGTTATTTTGCGCCTTGGTTTCTCCACACGCTTCTTGCGACCCTGTTGACTATTTTGAATGAAACGCTTGATTGTTCGATGATCACGCTTCAGAAGCTTTGCAATTTTAAGAGTGCTGCATCCCTCTGCAAGATATCTCACTATTTTTGACTTTTCTGAGCCTGTCAAGTCCTTCTTTTGACCCATTTTGCCAAAGGAAAGGAAGTTGCCTAATAATTATGCACACCTGATACAGGGTGTTGATGTCATTAGACCACACCCCTTCTCATTACAGAGATGCACATCACCTAATATGCTTAATTGGTAGTAGGCTTTCGAGCCTATACAGCTTGGAGTAACACAACATGCATAAAGAGGATGATGTGGTCAAAATACTCATTTGCCTAATAATTCTGCACTCCCTGTAATTAAATTTTTAGGTGGCATAAATTTACTGTTTGTTTTTGTTTCTTAGTGACATGTGGGCCCTTGGGTGTGTTCTTTATGAAATGTGTACACTGAAACATGCAGTAAGTTAAAGTTTAATAGTCTTAATAAATGACCTATTCTGAGCATTTGTATCCCTTGCTGATAATATTTTTGGTAATTGGCTGTTGGAGAAGAAATAAATAATTGCCTTAGATAGTTATTTTACCTATGTTCTCATTTGTCATGACAAATACTATTTTGCTTTAATGACAGAAATGATGTGTTTTTATATAATTTTGCCTTCTCACATAAAAAGCTGTTGTATTTTATACATATGTTGGATGACTTGAATTTCCAAACACAGCTGGTATTATTTGAGGGTTCAGATCCCACATTTAGACACTTTGGATAATATTGCAAAGAAAAGGTCACAAAATGTGAGTTTATAGTTAGTAAAGTTAAGATTTATGTTATCCGTTTATGTTCATCCTTCATTCATGAACTTTTCAGCATGAATTAACATTAATATGCCAAGTTCCTCCTTCCTTATAGCAATTTGCACTTCTTAAGTATGTTTACTGAGATAAATCCTAGTTTCAGTGTGTCAGTTTTTTGTATAAATATAACCTTGAAATAATTGCATGACTGCTGGTGGAACCTGTTTTATTAGTTTATATTTGCGAAGTGCATTCTTTATATTTCTGAATCACTGAGAGGTGAGTCACCTCTATATTTGTGAAAAATTACAGAATATGATGAAAACTACAGGACAGAATGACTGATCAGTTTCTTTACTGTATAATTAATCTAGATTAGTTCTTGTAAAAATTCCCAGTTTATAGACCTAATATGTAAATATTGAAAAATTATCTGTGAAAGTGTCCTATAGTGTGAAAAAGTTAATAACTTGAAAAATATTTTAAGGTAATTTAAGGATATCACTAAGTATACTTAACAGCATTGCTATAATCGAATAAATTTAACTTTTTCTCTTTAGTTTGAAGCTGGTAATATGAAAAATTTAGTTCTTAAAATAATCTCTGGATCATTTCCTCCTGTTTCTACACGTTATTCCCATGAACTCCGGAGTCTGATTTCACAATTATTTAAAAGAAATCCAAGGGATCGACCATCTGTCAATTCCATATTGGAGAAAATGTTTATAGTTAAACGCATTGAAAAATTTCTTACACCACAGGTACGTATTTGGATCTTTAATTCTAGGCAGTGAGTTCAAAAGTCCATTTCAGATTTTTCACTTCCAAGAAATATTAAAAATTCCTTTATCAGTGATTATATCAATTATTATTCTATTTCATAAAATGTTTAAAGATATTGTGAAAACAGAGGCAGAATCCCCCCCCCCATTTTTTCCTAAAAGGAAAAGCCTCCAATTATGATAGCCACGAAAAAATGGAAGATGTTAAAGCCTCAGGCAAATAGAAATAGGCTAAATAGAAAATTCCATTAACAAGGAAGAAAGGGCAAGGAAAGATATGTCAACCAGTAATGTCAACCAATAGAAGAAAAAAGAGAAAAGTTGCAAGGAAAGTTTTGTAACAAATGGAAAACTGCATGAGAACTTCGTAAGATCCTTGTGAAAGCCAATTTGGTTTAGCGATTAAGGTACAGGACTAGGAGTAGGGAATTCAAATTTTAGGCCTGGTCTAGACATAGCCTAATTGGCCTCTTCATTTCAAGGTGAATAAGTGAAAATGGTAGGTAGGTTTGTTTATTGGCTAAAGAAACAAAGATAAATGGAAAAGTAGAAGAGAACCAAGAAAGATAATGGAAAGGTAGAAGAGTAGTTCTAGATGGGAAAGGAATAATAACTTTGAAGACAAGATAATGGATAAGAGTATTTAAAAGACAATGCAGTTAAAGTAATAGTTTTTTCTAGTGGTGATGTACAGCTAGGAAAAGTAGATATTTGAGAACGAGTGAGAGAAGGACATACTGAGAGAATTGTGGACAAAGAAGAATCAGTTAGCCTTGGACTAAATAAAAACTGTTACCTTGAGGTAATGACCAGCAAGCAGAAGCTTGCACATTTGGGCATATGAGGTCAGCTGGTGTGGGATTAGAAAAATCTATGCCTGGCAAATGGAGGAAATTAGAAAAAGGGAAAGCAAACTGGAATTTAAGATTATTAGAATCAGAGAGCTATGACCACTAGAAATCAAGCTGGCAAAGCCTTGGCCATACAATCACCAAAAAGTGAACTTGATTTAATAATACCAACTAACTACAGAATATGAATTGCTATTATAATAATTTCAAATATGAATATTATTTCAATATTTTGCCCAAGGTTTTGAAAAGCTGTTACAATTGCTGCTGTGTTTGTATGTGGAAGTAAAATTGATTTTTGATTTTGACTGAAATATTGGTGTTCTTTGAGCTTGCTTGCTTGTTTCATTACTCAGCTAGGTAATACCTTCACAGTTCAACCCTGAGTTTACACTTATATACTCTTCTACTAGAACCAAATATTTACTTGAAACCAACTTTTCCCAACCTAATTGCCTTCCAGGTTATTGAATTACAATTTGAATAACCAACCATTAGCTAGTGGCATCCTGAGAGAGTTCCAGTTTTGAAATATTTTAAGTCCGGTTCAGAACTCAATATCTTCAAAATACACAAGGAATTCTTATTAAGTATCAGTATGGCAAGTTTGCATGTATAGAATTACTGCCTAAATATTCAGGTTTATATAGAAATAATCTTTGAATCGGGCTGTGGACTCTTTAATAAGAAACTTTATAATTTGCTCATATATATTAAGTTTATATTTTGTCAAGAGTATTAGGTTGCATAGAATAGCATTTCATTCCCCCCATTTTTCTTCACAGATACAAGTTCAGGTGGTAGAGTGAGTTGAGAGT
Source organism: Vipera ursinii (assembly GCF_947247035.1). Lineage (NCBI taxonomy): Eukaryota > Metazoa > Chordata > Lepidosauria > Squamata > Viperidae > Vipera > Vipera ursinii. The sequence goes on along the minus strand of NC_139521.1, from coordinate 25,617,319 downwards.
GAGTGACTAAATATGTTTATGTAGGCTGAAGGTAGACTTGAATCTGGGTCTCCCCAATTAAACAACTAAATGATGAAGGCCTCTGTCAGAATGTGATACTAGGCTATAAATGCTTACTAATATTAGTATCTTTAATAATTTGTCCTCAAATTCACATCAGCAATTTTTTCTATCATGAATGCCAGCATAGTTACTACTTTAAATGTTTTATTTTTGTTAATTGCTGATATTTTATTCAAAAATATGTTCTTTTAGTTTATTGCAGAGGAATTCAGCCATAAAATGTTTAAAAAGTTTGGACCTCATGCTGGACCAGGTAAAATATAAACTAAGTATTTCTAACTAAATATATATTCAACTAATAAACAAATCTTAGTGTAGCTGATCTCTGAGCAATTACCCTAACAATGGCTTTGTGTATATGAAATCTTTTATTTATCATACATAGCCTGCAATTAGTGCAGGTTCGCATCCCACCAGGCTCAAGGTTGACTCAGCCTTCCATCCTTCCGAGGTAGGTAAAATGAGGACCCAGATTGTTGGGGACAATAAGCTGACTTTGTAATAATGCCGCTTGGGGGGGGGTGTGTGAAAGCCCTAATAAGCAGGCATATACATAGAATGAAGGCTACTGCTAAGCTTGTAAGCCGCCCTGAGTCTTCGGAGAAGGGCGGGATATAAATGGAATTAAAAATAGTTAAGAACTTTAATTTAACACCTTTTTATGATTCTTGATAATCTCTGTATAACAGAAGCTATTGGCCACACTTTTGATCTTAAGATGATTTAGTAAGGCATCTTTGCCTTTTTGTACATTATGGAGCTTCAAATTATAAATAATTTTTCCATTATTTGTCAAAGTAAGAGAAATGTGAAGTTTGTCCCCTGATTCCAGTATGCATTTAAGCATTTCAATTTTATACATACCTCTGAAGCATATGAAAATCAGTGAGTTTTATTGTATAAGCTTAGGCTAACGAATATTTTCCGAATGTCCCTCTCAATATAGTTTTACTATGAACAATATTTTATCTATCCAATTTTGTGCAAAGAGGTGGCATTGTTATTCTCTCTTACATAGCGAAGAGACCAGCCCAAGGACAAAACTTAGCCTCTGCTGCACCTGCTCACAAAATTACCAAACCTGCTGCTAAATACGGAGTGCCTTTAATACTTAAGAAATCTGAGGATTCAGCTAAGAAATTGTGTGAGAAGCCTATAACTAAATGTAGACAGGTGAGAGCCTATTTAATAATAAAAGTATTTTCAAGCTTTGGAGATAGAAAAAGGGTACATTTATTACTGAAAGTGTTTTACATTACATTTTTCAGTATCGTAATTTCACCTGCAAATTCCCTAACAGTAGTGTCTATGGAAATTCTCAGTCATCCAGGTCTTAGTTATCCCAAAGATGCTTTTTCACAAGGCATCTGGACTTCCTTGTTTTTCTTTGAAGATGTTTTGCTTCTCATCCAAGAAGCTGCTTCAGCTCTGACTGGATGGTGGGGAATGGAAAGATTTATACTTCTTGCAGACAGCTGGTCATTTGCATTCTTTTCGTGAGTCATTAGTGCTACCTGGAGGCTTATCTGTGTCTTCAGGGTCACCTGAGTAGTACAAATGAGTGTGGAGCCTTCTTGGACCTGTTGAAAGGACTGTGTTGTAGATTGGAGATAGATGACATTCCCTAACAGAAATTGAAACATCGTATATAACTAGTCTTTGCACCTAGTTTGATTTGAATTCTGATTCAAAATATGTAATATATATTTCCACTGACTTTTACTTGTCTTTTATTGCAGATGAAATATGCATCATACAGGTGAAACTCAAAAAAGTAGAATATCGTGCAAAAGTTTATTTATTTCAGTAACGCAACTTAAAAGGGGAAACTAATATATGAGATAGACTCATTACATGCAAAGCAAGATAGTTCAAGCCGTGATTTGTCATAATTGTGATGATTATGGTGTACAGCTCATGAAAACCCCAAATCCACAATCTCAGAAAATTAGAATATTACATGCAATCAATAAAACAAGGAATGTACATAGAACAATATCGGACCTGAAAAGTATAAGCATGCATATGTACTTAGTACTTGGCTTGGGCCCCTTTTGTAGCAATTACTGCCTCAATGCGGCGTGGCATGGAAGCTATCAGCCTGTGGCACTGCTGAGGTGTTATGGAAGACCAGGATGCTTCAATAGCGGCCTTCAGCTCTTCTGCATTGCTAAGTCTCATGTCTCTCATCTTTCTCTTGGCAATGCCCCATAGATTCTCTATGGGGTTCAGGTCAGGTAAGTTTGCTGGCCAGTCAAGCACAGTAATCCCACGGTCATTGAACCAGGTTTTGGTACTTTTGGCAGTGTGGGCAGGTGCCATGTCCTGCTGGAAAATGAAGTCAGCATCCCCATAAAGCTCGTCTGCGAAAGGAAGCATGAAGTGCTCCAAAATCTCCTGGTAGACAGCTGCATTGACCCTGGACTTAATGAAGCACAGTGGACCAACACCAGCAGATGACATGGCTCCCCAAATCAACACGGACTGTAGAAACTTCACACTGGACTTCAAGCATCTTGCAGTGTGTGACTCCATTGTTCCTCCAGACTCTGGGTCCTTGGTTTCCAAATGAGATGCAAAAGTTGCTCTCATCAGAAAAGAGGACTTTGGACCACTGAGCAACAGACCAGGTCTGTTTTTCTTTAGCCCAGGTAAGACGCTTCTGATGTTGTTTGTTGTTCAGGAGCGGCTTGACAAGAGGAATACGACATTTGAAGCCCATGTCCAGGATCCGTCTGTGTGTGGTGGCTCTTGATGCACTGACTCCAGCCTCAGTCCACTCCTTGTGAAAGTCCCCAACACTTTTGAATGGCCTTTTCTTTCTTTCATAACTTTCTATTAATGTGCTTTGATACAGCACTTTGGGAACATCGAACTTCTTTTGCATTTACCTTTTGAGGCTTTCCTTCCTTATGGAGGGTGTCAATGATGGTTTTCTGCACAACTGTCACGTCAGCAGTCTTCCCCATGATTGTGATTCCTACTGTACCAGACTGAGAGACCATTGAAAGGCTCAGGAACCCTTTGCAGGTGTTATGGCTTAATTAGCTGATTAGAGTGGGACACTTTGAGCCTAGAATATTGCACCTTTTCACAATATTCTAATTTTCTGAGATTGTGGATTTGGGGTTTTCATGAGCTCTACGCCATAATCATCACAATTATGACAAATCACAGCTTGAACTATCTTGCTTTGCATGTAATGAGTCTATCTCATATATTAGTTTCCCCTTTTAAGTTGCATTACTGAAATAAATGAACTTTTGCACGATATTCTAATTTTTCAAGTTTCACCTGTATTTGACCCAATGTATAAGAATACATGCAGCTATATGTCAATTAATGGTTAAAACAGCTGTGAAGTAGAGCTTTGCTGAAGTTTCATCTTAGCGTCATTTTCATATAAGTTTCTTATTTAAAATAGCAGTAATTCAGAATCCTGCCAGTAAATATTCCTGAAAAATCTAAAATACATAAATGGAACCAAGTGTTTACTTCTAAAAGTTCAAAATAGTGCAGTTTAGTAGGTCTTCTTGAATATATTGTAACTTTATGGCAATATATGCAATATATTACAGTACATTAAATGTTCGCTATCATACCTCTCTATTCAAAGTAGGACATTGATATTTAAGTGACTGACAGTTAACTGTATCAAATTTAGGTTGAGAAGAATAAAGTTCAGTTGCCACTAGCATATGCTTGGATGAGTCATTTATTTTTAGATTAGTGTACTTCATCTGATTAATAAAAGGTTGAAAACATGGATAAAAGAGTGTGCAGGTTGATGAATCTCCTTGGAGGAGAAGCAACATTTGAAATAAAGTCATTGTATTACACATTGCCATATTCAAATTTCTAGATTAGATCTGGTCTATATTGTACTACCAGCAAAAAATGCAATTGAGTTAACTCCAGAGCCTGTCTGAGTTGGCTTTTTCTTTAATGGTCTTTAGATATCATTGAAATTATATTTTTGTCTAATCTGCTCATAGATACATGTTTTAATCCCCCAGCCTTTGAACAGATCAGTTATTACTTTTGATCGGGTGTTTTAGATAGTATAATTGTTTTTTTAGAAAAGATCTGTGCCTGAGGCTTTTAATAGAGAATATATACATGATTGTTCTGAAATGAGATCTTATTATATTTCCTAATTATCAGTAGGATTTTTAAAATTCTGTTTCCAGTCACATGGACAACACTTTCTATATATTCACACATACTGTACTTCCTTTTGTGTTAAACTTTTAACATAGATTCATTGCTGACTTTTGCAAACCTATGGTAATCTCTATTTAACGACATTTTAGAAAAATGTCATGGCTCTTATAAACGCTTTTTTAAAAAAAAAGATAGAACCATTTGTTATTTGTTAATTTTTTTAAACTGTAGAATATGGACTTAAATAAATATGGCTTAGCAAAGCAAGCTACTCATTTTATAAGGTTTATTGCTTATTATTAAAAATGCAAGTACAGGTAATCCTTGACTTATGACTAAAGTTAAGCCCAGAATTGCAGTCATGCCAGTTTTAAGAGGGTCACCATATTACCATGCCCAATTTAACCAATTTAAGCAAATGTGGTGATTGTTAAGGGAATGGTATGGTTGTTAAGCAAATCCATTGTCCACAATGGGCATTTTTTGGCAGAACCTGGAAGTAAACATCAGTTTTCTACAGAGGAATCGTAAATTGTGTGACTGTAGGATGCTGCAAATGGCCATAAATACAGTCAAGTCCCAAAATGTGGCATGTGACTGGGGGGAGCCCAGCTGTTGAAACTTCATATCCAGATTGTAAGTAGCTCTGCAGAGGTCCGTCATAACTTTGAATGGTTTCTAAGCAACTGGTTGTAAGTCAAAGATTACATATACTCCTACATATCATCTGAGGGAGTAATTGTTAATATTTAATTTGTGAAATACAATTGTCCATCTTTTTATTACATTTAACAGATAATTGAGGAATATAAGTCACTATTTAAAATAACATTAAAGTAATAAAGTATTAAGAACTAAACATATTATAGATGACTTTGTAAACTATAATCCTGTATTAATTTATCTGTGAAAACTCTATTTATTAGCAAATATGCATCAGGCCCTCAGCAATAATTGTCAAGTTTAATTTTAAATTATTGATTTCATATTCTCAGTATGCAATATGTAAGTTCTTGCTAATTTGCAGTTTCACTTTTTTTTAGGGCCCTCCACCTCCATTGAAGAAAGGGAAACTACTAGACGAAAGGAGGAAAATGTTTGAGGTATATAAACAAGGAAACAGGAAATTAGGCAAGAAGCTTTTAAAAGCAATAAATAAATTTTAAAATCTTTCCTTCTTATTTCCTTACAATAGAATATTTCCAATTTATAAATGTGAATACATCTTGTGTCACTACTATCCTAATCAGAAATATAATAATTCATAGTTTAAATCACTTTCCATTTTTCAGGAAGCAATTAAAAAGAAAAGGCTAGAGGAAAAACAACAGCGTGAGCAGGTAAATTGAAGGCTTTGCTATTTCTGGGTTTGTTTGTTTGACAGATTGTACAAATTGGCAACATCCTTATGATTAATTGTGGATGTTATATAAGTTAGATTGCTACTAATTCAAAACATTATTAATTTTAGATCAGTTATATGAAGGTTGAGCAAATGAGAAGACTTGAAAAGGAAAGGGTAAAATGTTGGACTTTAAACATTAATTATGAAGTTCAGTTTTCAGATCTTCCATTGGATTCCAAAGTCTACTTTTAATTTTTCCTCCTGTTCTCCAGATGGAACGAATAAACAGAGCCAGAGAGCAAGGATGGAGAAATGTTCTCAGCATAGGTGAAAGTAGTGAAATTAAGGTTGGGATTTCCTACCTTCCTATATGAAATTATTTTTTCTAGTTACTATAAATGTGAAGATGACCAAACAAGAACTTCTTTTTACATTCATAGGCTCAGTATTTTGCTGGGGGAGGAGTTATTGTGCCTTTATCTGTTCCTGGTCGAGGACCATATGAACACTACCATGCTATGTTTGATCAGATACAGCAACAAAAACAAAATCTTAAAATAGAAGGAAAAGATGTAAAGTTGAATGAAAAGCCTGGTTTAGAGCCTAGTCAACGGTATGTCTTAAAAAATTCATAACATCTAATTCTGGCCTAAGATGCTGAAAATTACTGTGCATATTTATCTACAGAGGATCTCCAACTGGAGTTCATGCAAGAATTCATAATGGGCTTGCAGCTTACCATCATTCATCTGATGCTGATGCTATTAGGAAAGGAATGAAAAGATTGGAGGAGGTCTCTAGACAAGCCAATGCAAACAGGTTGAGTACATGTCCTGTGTGTGTAGATGAAGAAACAATGTACTGAGAATCACAGACATGGGTACGCAAAGGGATACCTGAATTAATTATATATTAATTATTCATGCTTCACACATTGCTTCTAAAGATACCATGCTCTATTTCACCCATTAATCTACAATTTTTACATTACATTTCAACATTATTGTTTTGTGAAGCCACGCAGAATTATGTTCAGCTGGGCACCCTAATATCAAATCTTTATTACGATTATAAAACAGCATAAACAGGTGTACAGTCATTCAAAAAGCACATAGCTTTTTAAAATAATTTATATTTTCTAGCTTTTTATAATTTTTTAAATAATTTAAAAAATTATAAAAAGCTAGAAGATATAAAAGATACATGAATTAAAAACAAAGTGTATGCAAAAACAATATAAAAGATGGATAGCTGTGTTTGATAGGTGTAGGGGAACACGAGGTTAGTATGCAGAAGACTATATCAAGACTAATATGGCAAAGGAGGTAACATTGTATGGCAACATTGTATCTTGTAGCAAGATTGGTATCTGAAAGCAACAGGGTAACGTAAAATTAACTTGTGCACCCTGGATATTTATGCATCAATGGGGAGCCCACTAAATAATCATAAGTATTTCAAAATATTTATGAGATAATAATAGAAACTAAAGTAACAAAATAGCATTAATAAAACAATAATACCTAAAGTAAAAGAATACAGACACCCCTATGTTAAAACATGAAACATTGAACATATAAAAAAAATACAAAGACACTCACTTCATCTTAAAATTTGTTTATGTGCTTACTAGTCTACCAAGATAGGTATTTTAGAATTAGCAGTAAATCAACCATTGAAATATTGATGACTGGGCCTCATCTCAGATGTGAAGGGATTCAAAGAAAAATCTCTTTAAAAGACTACTAGACAATCCTTGAACCATTGGGTTATTGTTTCAGAGATATTTACCTAAACAGAAACAGAATAACTAAGGGGAAAGAGTAGATAGGACTGGGAGCAGCTTCCAACTTCCTTCTAGCTTGACTGTGATTTCACTCCAGTAGGTGATGGTGGGATTGATCTACATAGCTTCCAGAAGGCTAGGGCAGGACCAGTCTACCTGATCTCCAGAAACCAAAGGAAGAGCCAGTCTACTTAGCCTCCAAAGGGCTAGGGTGGTACTAGTCTACTGAACATCTGGGTGGTAGTGGTCCACTGACTGTCTGGGTGGCCAGGTTTCAACCCCATGGGAGACATGGGACCCAGATTTTGGATACATTCTCTACGTTAGCCCTTTTGAGGTACATTGGCTCAAACGTTGTTGCACTGTGATGCATTTTTTCACCCAGTTAAAGGTAACGGACACAAGAGTTTTAGTACTATATATATAATACAGGAACAATCCAATATAGAAAGGCACTTGTGAAGGAATCCTGGGAAGACTTTTTTCCCCTAAGCAGCTAGTATAGGAGTTTTTAAACCTTACCCAATATTACCCAGCATTATTAGTTAATAGTATTGTTTCCATTTAGTACACTTAGTGTTTAAAATTTAAGTAATTATGAGGGCAACAATATTACAATGCTGGTTATGGATAATTAACCATTGAAAATAAAAAACTAAATTTCACTGGATTAAATTCAGTCTGGTGAATTCATCAATGAATATTGTTGGTAGAACAGCTTCCACCTCCCTTTTTATCTTTTACAATGCTGCTAACCATTTTAAAATGTGTAGTATGTGATATAATTAAAAGACAGAACACATGTTTATAAATAATGCTATGCTCAATTGCTAATTTCCAATAATTCAGTTTTAATATATTTCATTTAAAAATTTTCCAAAATGCATCGAATGGAGAGAGCTCCTTTGTTTTAAATAAGATAATATTTATTGTCATTTTTTACTGTGGGCACAACAGCACACATCAAAAATGAAATTTAGTTGCCCACTCTCAAAAGTGAAACTCATATACTTGTCTTGGAAAATCAGGATAGCTCCTTTTTCCCCTCTGGCTCCTCATTGGGCTATGTGGCAGCAAGAGATGTTACTAGAATGAAATTCTGAGGAACATAAGTTTTTATTTACATAGATGGAATGTTTCTGGTTTTAATTTTGAAAACTCCCTTTTCATTATATCTTAATATCCTAGTGGTATATTTCTAACTAGTTTTTAATATATTAATAATAAACACCGTATTATCACTTAAATTTCTCCTAAGCAATTTCACAAGTGCAAAAATTCAGTATTCATTGCAGTCTAAATCCTTTAATGAATACGTTCTATGCAGATATGTCTCTTCATACAGAGTTGGTGAGTGTTTGTGTGTGCGCATGTGTGTGTATATGCATATGTGCAAAAAGTGGCTCTAAATCTTCATATTACTGTTGATTGGCATGCTAGTTAGTCTAATGAGAATTGAAATTCATCAGTTTCAGAAGTAGGAAGATTTTAAAATGTCCAGAAATATTAAAACAGTGGAAATCTGTTTTTCCTAGAATAAAAAACATGGAAATATTAGAAGAAAATAAAACTTATAAATAATGAATGAATGAATGAACCTTTATTATCAAAGTACAACATGTATACAGTGAGATTGGCTGAGCCTCCCTTCGTGCCTACCCCCAACTCACAGTGACAACAAACTCATCATCTTGTTACACCATGTGAGCTAATTGCACAACACACCGGCTTCACAAGTCAATCATACATAAAGTTATTTCCCATTCAGGAGCCTGACAGCCCATGGATAGAAGCTGTTCTTCAGCCTGTTGATACGGCTGGCTATACATCTATATCTCCTACCCGATGGTAGAATAAAGAGGTACCGACCAGGGTGTAAGTCATCTCTGAGAATTTTCCTCACTCTTCCAAGTGAGGAATGTATGCTATTACCAATGTCTACCCTACTTCCAGTGTTTTGAGGCCTGACAGAGGATAAGAAATGATCCAACAACCTCAAAGTAAAAAGTGAAAGCAAGGTCCTGAAAAAAGAAGGAAAAAAAGTCTTCTGTTGAGTCAGGGTCGCTTGCAGGATGATCTGCATTTTTGTTCTTCCATTTCAGACTTCTTTAGCTTGTTCTCTGGTATATAAAACGCAATGATCTGATAGTCTAAATTGTCGTGCATTACTGCATATGGCATTAGAAATCATTCTAGGAACTAAAACCTAAGTGTCACTATATAATTTCTTAACTACAGGTAGTCCTCAACTTACAACCATTGTTGAGCCCAAAATCTATGTTGCTAAGTGAGAAATTTGTTAAGTGAGTTTTGCCCCATTTTATGACTTTTCTTGCCACATTTGTTAAGTGAATCATTGCAGTTAAATTAGTAATACGGTTGTTAAGTGAATCTCATTTCCCCATTGACTTTGCTTGTGAGAGGGTTGCAAAAGGTGATCACATGACCCTGGGACACTGCAACCATCATAAATGTGAATCAGTTTTCAAGCATCCGAATGTAAATCACATGACCATGGGAATGCTGCAACAGTCATAAATGTGAAAAATGATCATAAGTCACTTTTTTTCAGTGCCGTTGTAACTTTGAACAGTCATTAAATGAACTATTGTAAGTCAAGGACTACCTGTAGTTTATATATCATTTTAAAAGAAAATATTAGGAAATATTTAATTAATCCTTGTTTTCTTAGTTTTGGAGGCCATGATAACATTTTGCTCTTTTTTCCCTCCTACTTATAATGGTAAAACCATACTTCAAATGTTTCAGTGGTAGGCTGAAAATAGTTTGGGAATATTCTTATATCACAATTGTATTGCATTGACTACTAAATAACTTTTTAAACATATATATTAAGTGTAAGGACAACAACAATGTTAATCAGCACCACTAATCAGAGAAGACTGAATTAAAATAGAGGACCAGCACTTAACAAGTAGCAGCTCAAGTTGAATGGAACCAGTTAACAATCACAGTGACTTCCTTCTGTATATTTGTAACCATTCCTCATATAAATACAGTTTCATATTAAATTTCATATTTCATATTAAAATAGTTTATTGGAATTCTATTCTGTCTTTATTGCTTTTATAAGTAACTCAAGGCAGCAAACATACATAATGCTCACTTCTCCTGTTTGCAATTACTTTTAGATGTTTTAAGATGTGTTAATACATTCAACTTTATACTTATCCCCAGGCAAAAAGGATGGATAGCTGCAGAAAGAGCTAAACAAGTTGAAGAATTCTGGCAACGGAAGCGAGAAGCCATGCAAAACAAAGCCCGCGCTGAAGGACATATGGTATGAAACGTTGGCATTCTACTGTGCAGGCATTTGAAGTATCTTTTTTATTGTTAACTCTCTTACCTACTTAATCTTCAATTACCTGTTAAAATCTATTAACTTTTATGTCAAGACAAATGTAATTTTTACATCTTAGAATCTTAGTTAAACAGTCCAGGAAATATAAATATTTTTTGTATTTTAATATTAAAGTAAAGGTAAAGGTTCCCCCGCACATGCGTGCTAGTCGTTTCCAACTCTAGGGGCCAGTGCTCATCTCTGTTTCAAAGCCGAAAAGCCAACGCTTGTCCAAGGACGTCTCCATGGTCATGTGGCCGGCATGACTAGATGCCAAAGGCGCACGGAACGCTGTTACCTTCCCACCGTAGTGGTCCCTATTTTTCTACTTGCATTTTTACGTGCTTTCGAACTGCTAGGTTGTCAGAAGCTGGGACGAGTAACAGGTGCTCACTCTGTTACGCAGCACTCGGGATTTGACCCGCCAAACTGCCGACCTTCTGATTGACAAAGCTCAGCGTCCTAACCCACTGAGCCACCACGTCCCTATATTTTAATATTACTTATTGTCAAAAACTATTATTTTTATTTATCTTTTGCATCTTCCTTTTTATGTAAAGAAAATACGGAGTGACTGTAATTTGCAGTTCATATGGCAGTAATAGTCATAAATCCTAACATATATTTTAAAATGCAGTCATGTATGTCTCACATATTTCCTTGAGAATAATTTCCTAACTTCTGATTAATCAAAATGAGTTGTAAATTAATTTTAAAATTTGGGCAAACATTCTTGCTTTTCCTAATAATTTCCTTTTACTAAACCACTTTTTAAATGATATGCTAAGACTTAAGGGAATGATGGAGAATTAAAGTAGAAAAAAGAAATCCTTCAATATATATGGATCTTGGCTTTAGTCTATAACCTATTACCTAGTTGTTCTAGTTAACGTGCTGTACTACTTTATACATAATTATGTATATAATTATTGGGCTGGTTCATGTGAAAACCATGGCTTCCTGCTATATGAACAAATCATGGTAAGCTTCTCCCCTATTTTCCTTCTTTGGTATATGAAAAAGGGAACCAGATGTTTTTACTTTGATTTGCCTGGAATTGCAAGCAGAATCTTCTACCATTCTTTGTATTTAAAAGAAGTAAAGATAAGCACTGATGTCTGGGGCTTGTTTGAAACTTCATTACACTATACTGTATTTTAATTACCTTTCTCTCCTGATTCCTTCATGAATCAACTTTCTGTTCTGAGTTTATTGTAGTTCAGTATAATACTGATGAAAATAGACAAAACAGAACAGCGAGTTAGATGGTTCACAGTTTTTAATTTGTTACAGTTCAGTATTTACAGTAAATGAAAAACTGCAAAAACTTTTCCTTCTAGATTTCCCCTTCATTAAGGGCATTTTGTTTAATATCACAATTCCTCTGCAGTACATCCATTACACTATAGACATTTACCGTATTTTCCGGCGTATAAGACGACTGGGCGTATTAGACGACCCCCTACATTTCCTGTTAAATTTTAGGGTTTGGGCTATACTCGCCGTATAAGACTACCCCTCTTCCAACGCACACTAAATAAAAATTAAAAAACATCAGATTTGATTTTAATATGGTAATTTTAATTCAAATGCTTATGACATGCAGGTGCTTAGTAGGAAAACTGTCACTTATAAACATAAGGCTGTTTGTCATCCAACGTGTAAACATAAAACAGTGCAAGTGGATTAAACAACAACAACAACAACAACAATAATAATAATAATAATAATAATAATAATAATAATAATAAGTTGGAGGGGACCTTGGAGGTCATCTAGTCCAACCCCCTGCTAAGGCAGGAAACCCTATAAACCCTGTAAAAAATCACAGACTGCAGCTTCTTCTCCAATTGGTCCTGCTTTCCCTGTGCAGACTAAATGGGAGATCCGCTCCAGGTTTTCCAGCCAGCCCTGTCCCTACATTTTCAGCACCCGGCGTATAAGATGACCCCTGACTTTTGAGAAGATTTTCATGGGTTAAAAAGTAGTCTTATACGCCAGAAAATACAGTAGTGATCTTTTATAATAATTGCTAGCAGATTTATACTGGCTCTGAAGGTCAGACATTCAGGGGGATGTAATAAACCAAAAAAATATCATTTTCTCTTTTAACCCAATTTCAAATGACTATAAATATGTGAGAAACACTTGGTGGCAATTATATATACTCTTACATATGCACAAATATCTTTAGAGTACAGTTGAAAAAATGAAATGATCAGCTTTAATAATTTAGCCACACTTATCTGAATTTCCATAATTTATGTCACTTTAAGGTAACTTTTTATCCCTTCAACCTAACACCTTGAAAATTCTGGCATTATTAGCTGGTTGGAATGAATTACCATCAGTTTAACTAAGGCTTAGCTTGAGGTTGTGCATCCGCTATCTGTGGAGTGCAATGAGATTGGTGATCTGCTCTAAAAACCTCCATAAGAAGAATTTTTCAAAATCAGATATTTTGTATTTAGCGGAAGAACATATAAAACATTTTGGGGTGGGACAGAGTAAAGAAAAAATATATTTGTATAGGCTGCCTTTTGCTAGCATTCATGTAAACATAATCCTCTGTGTAATAAGGCTACAATTTTGCACTGGGTAAGATTGTACCTTTTTTCTCATTGATAACCCTAGCAGTAAATTATGTTCTTTTCAATTAATATAAGAGAATAGGAATAGTCTGACAATATAATTGATGCTCTGCAAATTAGTACCAAAATATGTAAACAACATTTTTGCTCTGCACTGCACAGAATTTTCTTAAAAATACTTTTGAAGCATGCATTGTTAGGGCTAAAAGGGGATATGAAAAGCTCAATTTTGTGAACTTTATCTTCATGTTTATATTTAGAAAAAAAACAAATGATATAATTACCTTGACTACTGATAGGAAGTGAAGATTCTTTTTATACTATTTCATCTATGAGTGAAGAAATATTTGTTGAGATTTGTGTGCTGATCAAGCTATCAAAAGATTAAAATTTTATTACTTTTTACAAAATAGGAAAGGGGGTTCACCACGTGGATCAGAAAAATGAATATGATACGGAATGCAAAAATCTGATTAAATGAGCAATTCAGAAAAAATGATAATTTCACCAAATTAAATTATATGTACATTTTATTCAAAATATTTCCAAACTTTGCCAATATATTATGTATAATAATATAATTCTATTGCTATGGTATGTATTTATGTTATGAATAAGAATTCTGGAAAGATTTTGAAATTATAGTTGAAACATTTTCAATAAGCTATGGTGAGATTTTTTTTGAGAAGCAAATAATAGCATTCAGCAAATATATCTATTGAGATTACAATTTTAAAGAAAATAACTAAAAGATACACAGCAAGAAAGAAATGGAAGAAATTAGGTGATTGTTTAAGAATGCATTTTTTTCAACTTTTTTCATTGATAATGATCAAATGTTGATTGATATAAGACTAGATAATATGATGGCCCTAGCTATTATTGAATTTAATGCATTAAATGGTGAACAGGACACACTGCAAAACCTGACAGCTATCTATGGAGGCAGGTCCATTTCTTCAAGAGGAAGGAAAGCCAGAAACAAGGAGGAAGAGGTATGCTTCCTGCATGTTTTCTGCCTTCATTGCATACTTAGAATCCCATTTGATGCCTCATTTTTTCTGCCTGGATATATAATTTAAAAAAGGCTTCTTTAGAGTTTTAATTAGTATGAACAGACAACTACAGATAGCCCTTTGACAAATTTTTGTATTTGTTATGTAAATTCTGTCACCAGAAAAAAGTAATTCATTTTCTCTTAAAACACAATCAAATCTCATCTCTTTTAATAGTTATTAACCACATTTCATGATACATGGATGATATGTCTGCTGAATTTGCTTCCCTTCCAAAACAGAATTGTCACATTACTTAGTTTGTGAAATTTGAAAGATTCTCCTTCATTGGAATTTGAAAGAATCAGCATTGCTGAAACTTTCCTCAAGCAGAAAGGTCTCTTTTTATTGTCTTTCAGGAATACTTGTCAAGACTGAGGCAAATTAGACTTCAAAACTTTAATGAACGTCAGCAAATAAAAGCAAAACTTCGTGGAGAAAAGGCAAGTTATTTTCCTTTTATTTAGACTAAGTGTAAGCATTTGCAGTGGCTCATGATATTTTATGCCTTTTTGGATTAATTTCAAAATCTCTTCATAAGAAATTAATTCAAGCTCCTGGACCTCTGTGTTTTGTGCTTCTGTTTTTTTGTGAAGTCTATTGATTCAGAAAGAACAGGGTATTGGGGGTGGGGGGGGCAAAAGAGGTGTTCCCATTCACCGTGCAGCCTCTCGGGCTATCTCTGAGAGAATGCAACACTTGAAAAATAGTGGCCCACTTCTGCTTTAGATTATTAGTGACATAAATCAACAGTTTTATGGAACATGCTCAGTATTGAATCCTGTAATTACATAGCAAGCTGGAGTTGAAATGAAAAAAAAAGTGAAATCTGCTTCAAACTGAACATGACTCTTTTTGATTTCACTGATATCTTCATGTAGTATTGTCTCCTCCAGTCTACTGTATAGCCTGCATCCAGGTACTAGTCAAACCTATCCCTGCTTAGTTCTGATGAGATCAGCTTTGCCTCATAGAGTAACTATACATAAACACGTGTTAACTTGAATTCCATGGCTCTATTTTAAAATAACTATTTTCAGGCAGTGTGAATTTTAACCTATGTTAGCAAATAAACTAATTTTCATAAGTTGGGGAATACAGAGAAAAATATCTCTAGCTATGTAGGAGAATCTATGACTACATATAAACTCTCTTTCTACACGGTGAAAAACTTTTAATGATACTGTAGAAAATTTTTTAGTTGCTTTCTGGTTCAATAATAGTTTTACATTGGTTCACTGTGCATATGCATAGATAAGATTTCATATCTGGACAATTAGCTTTAATCAAAAATAGATTGTTTTGTGTTTGAGTGAATCTAGCAGTTGAGAGATTCCAACAGCTAAGTGAAAAAATGTCAGCCTGGATATGCATACAGCTAAATTACTAATTTGGTAATCGGTAGAAGCTGCTAGCAAAATGAATATCAATCAGTGCAAGTAACAATAGTTTAATATTGCCGGCCTGCTACATAAACTATGTTTTATTTCATTCAGAACTGGAAATATAATCCAAATACTGTATCCCTGAATTATCTTACAGAGAGGTCACTATTGCAGTTATTATGCAGTAGTTTGGAAATCTGTGAGTAGGATGTCAATATTTGACCTGCCATTTCCCTTGTCTATAAAATCTGGTTTGGGGATATTTTTATTTTTAGACATTTCTATCCAGAGTGGTTCCATGCCATATAAGATATGTTTTATTATACCGTAGTTTCCGGCGTATAAGACTACTTTTTAACCCATGAAAATCTTCTCAAAAGTCAGGGGTTGTCTTATACGCCAGGTGCTGAAAATTTAGGGACAGGGCTGGCTGGAAAACCTGGAGCGGATCTCCCATTTAGTCTGCGCAGGGAAAGCGGGACCAATTGGAGAAGAAGCTGAAGTCTGTGATTTTTTACAGGCTGGGGTCTGGGCGTCATTTCTTCTAAAGTTGAAGACCAGCTGTAGTATATCCCAACTTGAAAGGCAGGTGGGGAAGGCAGCAGCCAGAGCAGCGGCTTAGCTCTAAGGACACATTTGACTCAGGCCCTGAGTCTTCGGAGAAGGGCGGGATATAAATGGAATTAAAATAAATAAATAAATAAACTGGGCGGGCTGGCTGGAAAACCTGGAGCGGATCTCCCATTTGGTCTTTTTTTTAAAATCCCATTTATATCCTGCCCTTCTCAGGGTGGCTTACAATTTAAAGCACAAATCAATGTGCTTAGCAATAGCCTTCATTCTGTGTATATGCCTGTTTATTAGGGCTTTCACCCCCCCCCCCAAGCAGCATTATTACAAAGTCAGCTTATTGCCCCCAACAATCTGGGTCCTCATTTTACCTACCTTGGAAGGATGGAAAGCTGAGTCAACCTTGAGCCTGGTGGGATGCGAACCTGCACTAATTGCAGGCAGCTTGTGTTACTTAAGGCTCTGCGCAGGGAAAGCTTTAGAGTGAATTAGGAAAAGTGAAAAAGTGAATTAGGAAAATAGGGAATGGTTGCTGGAATCAGGGGCTGCCACAAAGAAGAGGGAGTCAAGCTATTCTCCAAAGCACCTGAAAGCAGGACAAGAAGTAATGGATGGAAACTAATCAAGGAGAGAAGCAACCCAGAACTAAGGAGAAACTTCCTGACAGTTAGAACAATTAACCAGTGGAACAACCTGCCTCCAGAGGTGGTGAATGCTCCAACACTGGAATTTTTTAAGAAGAGACTGGACAGCCATTTGTCTGAAATGGTATAGGGCAGGGGTCAGCAACCTGAAACAGTGAAAGAGCCACTCGGAACCGGTTCCCTCACAAAAGGAAAAACTGGGAGCCGTAAAAAATGTGTGCGCACATGCGCAGAACAGGGTTTGACTGAAGAGTGGAGCCAAGGCGAGATATGCACCTACCCTGCATATTTGAATTGGTTGGTTGAACTTTTTTAGTCCCACTTTTTTTTTTGGACTGCACATGGCAGAGGACTGGGAGCCGCAGGAGATGGCTGAAAGAGCCGCATGTGGCTCCGGAGCCGCGGGTTGCAGATCTGTGGTATAGGGTTTCCTGCCTTAGCAGGGGGTTGGACTAGATGACCTCCAAGGTCCCCTCCAACTACTACTACTACTACTACTACTACTACTACTACTTATTATTATTATTATTATTATTATTATTATTATTATTATTATTATTATTATTATAGTTTAATCCACTTGCACTGTTTTATGTTTACATGTTTGATGACAAACATTACTTATGTTTATAAGTGGCAGTTTTCCTACTAAGCACCTGCATGTCATAAGCATTTGAATTAAAATTACCATATTAAAATCAAATCTCATGTTTTTTAATTTTTATTTGGTGTGCGTTGGAAGACGGGTAGTCTTGTACGGTGAGTATAGCCCAAACCCTATAATTTAACAGGAAATGTAGGGGGTCGTCTTATATGCCCAGTCGTCTTATACGCCGGAAAATACGGTAACCAAAAAAAGTTCTGGTCTCTTTAAATAAAGGCATTTCTCTCTTTATTAAAATAGAAAGAATCTTACTTTGAGTTTGAAATGTAGTTCGGTTATATTGTTATTTTTCTGTAGTTACAATCAGCATTAAAAAAATTGATACATTTTTTTTAAAAAACAATTTTTCAGAATGAAAACAGTGGTTCTTCTGTCCATGAAATAAATGAAGAAACAGAATTAAGGCGTAAAAAAATTGAAGCACTAAAGGTAATAGTGAAAAATAAAGGAGAAAAATAGCTAAATTGAAATGGTAGGATGCAGTTATCATATGGATTTTGCAAGTAGGAATGATAAGTGCATATTAATAATTTCCAAAAAAGAAAATGGTCAGAGCCCTTAGATTATTAGTAAAATACAGGTAGTTCTCAACTTATGACTGTAATTGAGCCTGGAATTATCATCATAAGTAATGATGGTCAGTAGTAATGGCAAACATTAACTACCCTGACATCAACTGGGATACAAACTCTGTATGTTGGAGATTAAACAGGATCCTGACCAACCTAACAGAACTTTTATAATCCAAAAGGTAGAGAAGGGAACTAGAGGGACAGCTATACTGGAGCTAATTATTACTAACAAATGATAGTGGGAGTTGAAATTGCAGGAACCTTGGGGGAGAGTGACTATGTCATATTAGAATTTAACATAACACAGACACAAGTAATAGAACATAATCAAACCAGTGTCTTAGACTTTAAAAGAGCTGATTTCAGCAAACTTAGAGCTTTGGAAGGATACCATGGAAGAAAAACTTAAAGGGAAAAACAACTCATGAAGCTTGGGAAACTCTGAAAAATATAATTATAAAAGCCGAGTCCAGCACAATACCAATGAAAAAGAAAAAAATCCAAGAAGAAACCAGCATGGTTGTACAAAGAACTCTGATAAACTGAACGACAAAAAGGACAAGTATAAGATAAGATAACCTTTATTGTCATTTTTTTACTGTGAGCACTGTGGCCCACATTAAAAATGGACTTCTGTTGCCTGTTTTCAAAAGAAAGTATATATCTACATACTCATACACAACATACCTATGCCCATATATATATTACATACAAATATTAATCATTGTCCATTTTGAACACATAGTAAAAAGAGGAAACTTGAGAGTGGAAAAAAGTGGAAAGAGGGACACATAACTAAGGCAGAATACTAGCATATAGCAATAGCAATATATCTCCACCTCTGGTGACCCAAATGATGCTATGGCTGCCCTCTTGTGGTGCCTGGAGGCTGTGGGGGCCTGGATGGTGGACAACAGGCTTTGGGTGAACCCTGGCAAGACTGAGTAGCTTTGGTGCATGGAGCTCCAAGATCTAGGACTTTAATTCTGGATGGGGTTGCACTACCCCAGACAGAACCTGTCCACAACTTGGGGGGTTTTCCTGGACTTTTGACTCCTGTTCGAAGAGCAGGTGGCAGTTGCAGCTAGGAGAAC
Organism: Vipera ursinii; assembly: GCF_947247035.1. NCBI lineage: Eukaryota > Metazoa > Chordata > Lepidosauria > Squamata > Viperidae > Vipera > Vipera ursinii. The sequence continues at coordinate 25,598,025 of NC_139521.1, read as the reverse complement.
CTTTGCACATTTTCATTTTTTGCACCAGTTGCAACCTTTCCTGGGTCAGGAGTCTCTGCGCTCAGTTATTCGAGTCCTAGTCATCTCATGTTTGGACTGTTGCAATGAACTCTATATGGGGCTACCCTTAAAGAGCACTGAGAAGATACAGCTGGTGCAGAGTGTAGCAGCGTGGGCAGTGTTGGGGCCCCTATAGTGGCCCATGTTACACCATTTCTTTGCAAGCTGCACTGGTTGCCAGTCTGCTTCCAAGTACAATTCAAGGTATTGTACAGGACCTTTACAGTCCCGTATGGCATGGCTACTTGAAGAACTGTCTCACCTGAATGGGACTGGCCCACACCAGCAGAGGGGTCATGCTGCAGATCCTATCAACCAAGGAATTTCAGCTAGCAAGCTCCAAGAAAAGAGCCTTCTTTGCCATAGCTCCTGCCCTCTGGAATATTCTACCCCATGAGGTGAGGTTGGCTCCCACCCTCCCATCATTTCAAAAGAGCCTCAAGACTTGACTCTGTAAGATGGCTTGGGTACCCAACAAGGGACTTCATACTGGAGGTGGTTGATTAATTAAAACCTAATCCTATCTCCCCAACCCTTGTGTGTCCAGCTCCCACCTTTCTGATCTGGTTTTAACAGTTTATAATTGTGAATGATTTTATCTGTTGTGCGTCCTGTCTATTTTAAAGTCTTCTTTAATGTTTTATGCTGTAACCCACTCAGAGTCATTGGATATGAGATGGGCGGCAAATAAATTTTCTAAATAACTATAAATAAATAGAATGGGATGCTGCAAACCAGCATAAATGTGAACTGGTTACCAAACATCCAAAATTCAATTGCATGACCTCAGAGGTAGGGGGTGGGAGTAACCATCAGAACTCCAGAACTGGGTCTTAAGTAGTTTTAAGGAGATTCGTGACAACTTTGAATTGGCGCTAGATGAAAACTGTTATATCAGACAAAAATATTCTAGTATTTGCTCAGCACTGTCATAAAATCTATACATGGGAAAATTAAAGAGACTCCAGTTGAGAATGTGCATACTTATAACAACGCAATAGTACCTAGTCTATTGTTCCATGCCTCTTTATCATGGAGTCTATATCTTGCTACTGGGCTAGTGTTGCTCAGTGTACCTTCACATTCCTGCAGTCAGTAACATTTTCTTAGCTTAGCCCAGAGTTCCCCAACCTTTCTGGCTTGAACTGGAAGGAAAGGGAGCAGCAGGTAAATGTGCATGTGCGCAGCCCCGCACGCATATGCGCAAATGGGTGAGTGCATGACAGGGCTAGCGCACACACATGAACAAGTGGGCCACTTGCACCCATGGCACGTGTGTGGGCGCCTGTGAGCATGCACAAATGGGCCATGTGCACCCACAGCACACGTGCTGACACCCGCAAGCATGCACAAATGGGCCACATGTGCCCGTGTGACACTGGCAATACTAGCGTCCCCAGGCATGTGCACATGGGGCCGCTACCGCAAGTGTGGCGGGGCTCATCAGCTATTCCCTGGGCCAGTGGCCAAAAAGCTGCAGCCCAGTATTAGGCCGCTTACCCTAAGTTGGGGACCCCTGGCTTAGCCTATACCTCAATTTCTTTATGTTGCCAGTAATCCTCAACTTACTCATTTAGTGGACCAAGTGGCAAACAGGCTGCGGCCCAGTATTAGGCTCCGTACCATAAGTTTCAACCAGTCAGATCACTGTCACAATTGCAGTCATGTGATATTTGGTTTACAAAAATGTAAAATCAGGCATGACTCACTTAATGACTGCCTCACCATTTGCAATCTTCAGAGTCGGCTTCTAACAAACAAAGTCAGTAGATGAAATTGGCTTTGCTTACTGACTGGCAAAAATCAAATCTACAAAATTGTATAATCAGGCATGACTCAATGACTGCCTCACAATTGTCATAAATCAAGAACTATGTGTCCTCAAATCTGCTCTCTTACCAAGTTCTTGAACGTGTTTGAACTAAGTTTATTTGAGCCATTGTTGGAGCCCCAAAATATATTAAAATGCCATATTATATTTGAATATCAGTTTGGTTCCTATTCATCAATTTTTCATTGAAATTATTTTTCTTCCCTGTAGGTTGGTTTCTTTTGTCTTTAAGGATTGCTTTAAACCAACATAACTTAAAGTTCTTTGGTTTTCTCAGTGGAGTGCCTCTGCTTTTAAGGCTATGGAAATGTTAGAAATGCTGTCAAGTAATAGATCTGGGAAATTAATCTTCTAACCAATCTAACCCTAATGTCTACTCTTACAATTTGAGTAATTCAGGGTTAGGGCCAGCCTCCTCTGTATCATCCATTGTAACAATGAAATTTTGTAGAGTGAGTGGCACAAAAAGAGTTTATTATGAAGAAAGAACATGGTCTGTATTTATCCATTTACCATATATTTGAAATGTGTCAGATACAAGTGTTTAGTTTTTTTCGTTCAACATCAATTTCTAATAAAGATGCATCTGTAGTATTAACCAGCAGGGCACAAAGCTAACAACAGTTCTTCAACAACTGTATTTACACATTTGCACATTCTCTAACCTGTACATACAATACTTTGTTGTTAAAAGTATACCGTCTGTATCAGAAATGCTGTCTGCAAAGTAAATATACACCAGAACTAGTTTTATTTTATGAGGCCTAAACTCTTTGGGTGAATAGTTAAGACAAGACTGACACCTTGAAAGCAACATCTCTTAATATGCATATTACAAACTGAGGTGTAATGATATGCCCTGGGGATCTAATAGGATCTTATAGGTTAAAATTCAGTGCAGAAATATTTTTAAAAACTGTTATAACTATCAAATAATATATAGAAAATCATATTCTTGGAAATGAAGTTGGTGATTAATTTCCATAGAATTAGGAATAGGGTTTCTTAGTTTAAAAAATTACTTTTTTGATCACATTCAAGGCACAAGCAAATGCCCGGGCTGCAGTCCTGAAAGAGCAGTTAGAACGAAAGAGAAAAGACGCATATGAAAGAGAGAGGAAAGCTTGGGAAGAGCATGTAAGAAATGTTAACTTATTGGATGCTTTCTATGTGCTTGCAATTTTTCTTTGAAGCTTTAAACTATGTGTTGTCTTGTAGTGCACTAAGTATTCGTAAATAGTACTATGCTACTTAAAACTTAGATTTTTTTCTTTTTGGTCACTGTATCTTCTTGGACAAAAAAATTTCTTAGGGAGCATCCTGTCCTTGAACAAGGCATAACTGAAACATTCCTTCTAAGCACTACTGCTTTTTTGCCTTTATTCCTCTCTTGTTTTATTTCATAATCATCTCAGTGAGTTGCCCTTTAAGCCTCTCTGAGACACATTTCAGGTGCTATTCAGATCATTGAATTGATTGTGTTCAGATGACAGGGTGGAATAAATAGAGCTGGAAGGGACCTTGGAGGTCCTCTAGTCCAGAGGTTCCCAACCTTTTGGGCACCAGGCACTGGTTCCATGAAGAGAGGTTTTTCTGCAGACCAGAGGGTGCGTGGTTTTGTGTGCATCTCATGCATGGGGCTCTGCTTGTTTGTGCGGCCTGTTGCTGGCATGCTATGTTCCAGTACTAGTCCACAGACCGGGGGTTGGGGACCCCTGCTCTAGTCCAGTCCCCTGCTCACGCAGGAGAACCTATACCCTATACCTATATCCTATACCCAAGACCCATAAATGTTTGGTTTAATTTCTGTAATAATCCCCTGTCCTTTTCCCAAGTACTTGAATGTGCAGAAAATGTAGAGGAAAGGGAAGTTTTTTTTGTTTTTCTACTAGATAAAGAGGCATGAAAAAGAAGTTGTTTCTAGGCAACAATAAACTCTTAATTTCTATGTGGTCTAATTACAACAAAATGTTTTACCTTCATAACTCAGTTTTCAGTAGCAGAGTGATTTTAACTATCACTCTTCCTAATTATAGAAATGAGTAGAACTAAAAAATGTAAAAGTATTTTAGTATTTTAATTATAAAAATGAAAATCAGTAATATTTGGAAAAAATATGAAACTTTTCATTGAAGAAGAAATGAAAATGTTTCTATATTTATATTTTTGTGTTATAGTTGATTTTTCCTTATTGTAGTATGTGTGTGTGTATGAATTATAATTACAGCTGGTGTCCAAAGGGATAAAAACTCCAATGGGAGCTTCAGAATTAAGTCCTACGCATACTAAGCAGGAGGAAAGTTCTCCTACTAGACTAAAGCTCAATTCACCACAAATCATCACAATGACATCAGCTTTGAAGGAAGTGGGTGTAGTAAGTAATATCATTATTTGCAAATAATAAGATTAGAGTTTTGGATAAAAAATTTCTGCCACTACCCCACAATGAAATGACAAACATTATCTTTTCCAGTCTCATAGCTATCAATGTATTTGACATATATTTTCAATCTGAATTTGTAGGATGAAAATGCAGTACTTGTCCAGGAAGGTTTAGGGGATATTAAACCTGATGTTTCTATACATGTAAGTTTAATTATATGGACTTTGTTTTGTTCTTACACTTCAATGTTTTTTTATAAATTCACTTTGTTATATAAAATCTCTAATAAAAGGTTTGCTTGTATCACAAACCATTATTAAATCTAACATTCTTAACATTCTAAAGAGTTTTTTAATATTCTTGTAATTTCTTTTTACAATGTAGCAACATTTCATTTAGTTTCCATCTAAAGAACTAGATGCTATTTTATATACCAAATGTACAGGGTTATGATATGAAAAAGTATTTCATAATATCACTTCTTTAGAATCCTTAGCAGCCAGGTTCTTTGAAATCCAACATGTCTATTTTTTAAAAAAGTATCCAAGTCTTTCAGAAAAGTAGGTATACTCTCTAACTTGAATTGCCATTTTTCTGTCTTCATATATCAACTAGCTCTACATTGTCTATCAAATAAAAAAGGTAATTTAACTTCAGCTATTTTAATATTTTTCTCAGGCTGCCAATTCTGGGGATATCACTTCATTGCAATCCCCCATCAAACATCAGAAACTTATTTTGTAAATAACGTATGGGAGAGATTAACAATATTTTGTCCTCTTTGGGGCAAGGTTTATTTTTTTGGTAAACATTTTTCTGGTTTTTAGAACAAACGAGAAATACTTCGAAGGCTGAATCAAAATCTTAAAGCACATAAAGATAAAGAGAAAAGGGAGCCTGGAGACATCTCTGAAATCCCTGTGGCTGGTGAGAATCATCACCAACAAGTAGTAATATGTCCAGTTACAGCTGATCGCAAGAAATGGGAAACAGGAGCACAGTTTGTGATTCCACTAGCACAACTAACAATGGAAGAATCTTTCTCTCGAACAGAAGGTAAATTGCCTTGGTTTTCGAATTGCTTTTGTAGTAAGATGTAGATATTTATCCTACTATGTAACCTAATAATACTTAACATAGATTGTGTATATTTCACCAGATGTATTATGCAAATTGCAATCCATAATAAATCAGACGTGTTGCAGTATTCAACCGTGAACCTTCCTACCACTCAAATAAGGCAAAGACATGATCCAATTTTTTTGCCTTAGTCTAGGGCACTTTTCATCCTGTTCATTTTTAAAAAACTTTGTAAAATTAAGTAAGCATTATTTACATTTTTATTTAGACTATTAATGGTTCTATTAACTTAATCTCATTATTTTTCTTTACCCTAGTTTCCTATTTTTTTCTAGAGCTCTATTCCAACTTTCTCTCATTTTGTAGCTTGCTGTATGACATTATTAAGAATATAACCTAGTTTTCAAAACAAAAAAGTAAGAACAGTCAACAGTGTGTTGTTAGAGCATCTAGAGAAACCTGTACATACTCATGAATCATACCATCTGATAGTGATCTATAATTATAATGAATTTTAAGTAACTAGTTAAATCACCTGTTTCCTCACTTAATATAAGGGTTTGCCTCAACTAGATCTCCCAAGAAAGCAGAACTCTTGAAACAGGCATTGTTTCAAAAGGAACTTTTATTGAGAATTAGTGATAGCAATACAGCAAAACAAGATATAAAGAATTTACGCTTGAAAGGTTACATCATAAAGCTCATTTGGGTGTCCTCCCCCCAGTGTCCAACTATGGCTGAAATCCAGCCAATCCATAGGTGCTAGGTTGTTTTGAGAACCTAGTGATTTAGTGCCCATCTCAAGGTCTCTCTCCCTATTGTTTCCCAAAGGTCCCAGGCTCCGTTGTCTGGAGATAAAGCAGATGTTTTCAGGCCACATTCCTTTCTCATGAAAGGAGGACATTTAAAGAGGACAGAGCAGAGTCAGACATATACATTCCCCAGCAAACAGCCCCCCTCCCACCAAAATGGGAGATCCCCCAAAAGTAATACACAGGCAAAGCAATAATATGCAGGGAAATACATTGAAGAAATCTGACATACACCCCCCTAATAGAACGACAAATCCACCTGCAAAACAAAAATAGGGAAGGAAAAAGAGAAAAAAACAAACACATCAATCAGGTTTATCAGGGTAGTGTGCATGAAGGTGCTTGAGCAACCTAGGGGCTCTAACATGTTCCTTATAAACCCACTCATTCTCTGAATCAGGAAGATCTTGCCAGGCAACTAAATAGTGAGTAGAACCATGATGCTTGCAAGAGTCTAAAATGTACTTGATCTCAAAATGCTGCTCACCCTCCACCATAATTGGTGGTGGAGGAGGAACAGTGGCAGGCCTTAACGGAGACGTGACCTCGGGTTTCAGCAGACTGCAGTAGAACATCAAATGGATTTGTTGTAAACTCTTAAGGTATTCAAAGTCCACTATGAGAGGGTTTATAATCCACTTAATTGGGAAAGGGCTAATATACTTTGGTCCAAACTTTTTGGATGGTTGCAAAAACCTGGTGGAAAGGTAAACTCAGAAAGGCTTTGGCTCCATACGTTTTTTATCTGCATGAGCCTTATTTGCCGCCCTGGCTTCATCTAGAACTTTCCTAACAAATGTTCTGCAACTGATGAACCCATTCCTTAAGGGAGGGAATGTCAGGTTTGTTAGCAGGCAACTCAGGCAAAGGGATGAAAGTCTGTCCATTAGCCATTTGGAAAGGAGTGAAACTGGTACTGGAGTGCACCACATTATTATAGGCCACTTCAGCAAACAGTAACAGATCAGTCCAATTATCTTGTTGATAATTGATAAAACAAGGTATTGTTCCAGAACAGAGTTCGTTTGTTCTGTCCCCCCCCCCCATTCCTTTGAGGATGATGACTAAATGACAGACCCTGACCCAAACCCAGAAGGCCCAGAAAGACTTTCTAAAACTTGGAGGTGAATTAGATGCCCCTGTCTGATACTATGTGCTGTGGGGTGCCATGCAATAAATATGCTGAACAACCAATTTTTTTGCAGTTGGAATCTTTTGACACAGGATAAAATGGACCTGTTTGGAGAATAAATCAGTAACAACCCAAATGACAGTGTTTACCACACTTTCAGATAGCTCCACAATAAAGTCCATAGAGATCTCTCTCCAGGGTGCTGAAGGGCTCAATACTGGCTGTAGGAGTCCAGGCGTTTTTCCTTGCCTCCGTTTAGCCCAGAGTTCCCCAGCTTGGCAGCCTAGAAGGAAAGGGAGCAGTAGGGAAATGTGCACATTTGCAACTCTGCGCGCGCATGTGCAAACAGGCATGCACAAGATGGTAGTGCTAGTGCATGCAAATGCATAAGTGGGCCGTGCACACTAATGGCGTGTGCGCTGGGGCCCATGAGTGTGCTCAAACCAGCCATACATGCCCATGGCACATGCACTGGCTACCACGCATATGTGCAAATAGGCTGTGTGGACCCATGTGACACTGCCGGCAGTGTTAGCATCCTTGCGCATATGCAAATGGAGCTGCTAGTGCCCGCATGGCAATTCTACCGTGAGTGGGGCAGGGCTTGTCACCTATTCCCATGGCCCAGTGGCCAACAGGTTGTGGCCCGGTACCAGGCCGTAGACTGTAGGTTGGGGACCCCTGGTTTACTGCTGTGCAGGTATGGCAGCTGGCCACATAATTTTCAATGTCCTTTTTTAAAGAGGGCCACCAAAATTGTCTTTTAAGCAAGTGAAGAATTTTTACAAACCCAAAATGCCGTGCTAGTTTTGAGTCATGGCATGCTTGCATGATCTTCAGTCTCTGGTTGTTGGGAACATATAGCTTCCCACCAACCCAGGCTAATCCATCTTGCACTGAACAGAGGTTTTTATGCCCCCCAAACCATTCATCACTCTCCACTCCTCAACCATTGCGTAGTCTATCGGTGGGGTGCTTTAGATCTTGTGACCAGGGCTGCCAATTGATACTGGAAAAATAAAGGCTTAACTACCCCCGACTTCACACTGTTATACTGTATCATTCTTGACAACACGTTTGGCAGAATTTTTTTCCCCCTGGTAGATAGTGGATGGAGAGGTTAAATTGGTTGAAATGCTGGACCCAGCATGCCTGTTTCGGAGACAATTCCCTGGTTTTTTACTGCTTCCAGATTCTTATGATCAGTCCAAACCTGGAAGGGGACTCCCTTCCAAAAAATGTCTCCAAGTAAGAAGGGCCCACCACACCACATAAGCTTCCTTCTCCCAAGCAGCCCATCACTCTTCTGTCTCAGTCAGTCAGTTTCTTGGATGTGTAAGCGCAGGGTTGCAACTGACTTTTCTGGTTTTTTTTGAAGTAGTACTACCCCTAGAGCTACATTGCTGGAATCAGCATGAATTACAAATGGTTTCTCCAGGTCTGGGTGTTTCAACACCGGCTCCGCAGAAAAAAGTCTCTTACGCTTTTTGAATGCAGCTTGGCATTCTAAGTCCACTTTAATTGCTGGCTGGGCTTTGGCTTATTTACTCCTTTCGTTTTCAGCAGCTTTATATTGGGGAGCAATAAAGTTTTCCCTTTCAACAAGTGAGGCAACATGTCCCTCATGAGGGGCAGGGGGTACACCTTTTCCATGGACACCGCGTTCAAGCATGTATAATCCACGCAGAGACAAAGAGACCCATCCTTTTTCTCTCAGAAAAGAACGGGCTACCACCCGGGGTCTGGCCAGTTGAATAAAACTTTGAACAAAGTTTTTGTCGATTAACTTTTGTAGCTTATCTAACTCCCTGGGGGGAGGGGGGTATCATAGAATATAACTTTGGTTCTGGTAGCTTAGCTCCTGGAATGATCTCAATTGCACAGTCCATAGGTTGGTGAGGGGGGAGCTCATCCAAAGTCTTCTCACTGAAAACCTCAGCTAGATCACAGTATTCTCTTGGACTGCTCTGCAGCTCAGTGCTGATACCAACTCCCATTTTGAGCCCCCTACTTTACAAACACGCATGCCCTGAGAAGAAGTTCTCTTCTTTGGGAACTTCAATCGTCCCTCTCTCCAGTCAGGGGGATCCACTTCTTTAACCAGGTTAGCCCCAATCCCAGTGGCCATTCCATGCCAGGAACCATGATGAAACCTAAAGTCTCTGAGTGGCTTCCCATGGTTAATCCCAGGGGCTTGTGACAAAGTTTGCCAGGATGCCCACTGCCACTAACCCATTGAGCTGACAGAACACAATTGAGTCCTTGAGTCTTTTTAGGAGAACCCCCCAGTTTTACAACTAGGTTTGGGCTTATTAGGCATCGGGTGCACCCTGAGTCCAACAATGCAATGAGGGCCATGTTCCTGCCTGTGACTGGGACTAATAGTTCTAAGAGCATGGCTAAGGGATTGATCAGCCTACTTATCAATGGGTTGTCATTGTAGTTTCTCTCCTGACATTCCTGACTCGTCAGTCAGTGGGGTCAGAACTCTACCCTCCGCCTTTGGGGCTCAGGGGAGCTCCACAACCTTGATGGCTTTCAGGGCAGTGTTTTTCTAGCGTTAAGCAGGCTTGCTCAGCTTCCCCCTGGAATAGCAGTCCATTTTCTTGGCTGGAGCTTTGCTGTGGCATTCTACAGCACGATGGCCTTCCTTGTCACACTTGAAGCAGGTGGTTGATTGTGGCTGGCTCATGGAGGGTCTGCTTGCTTCTCCCCGTCTTTCGGATTGACTTCATTTTCCCAGTTTACTGGGGCGGTTCTGGTTCCGAGTCTGGTCAATTTCTACTTTTCCGCCCAGGATGCACCAGTCATATAAGCGTGCAGGTGCTCCATGGGCCACACAAGCGTTGTACAGGTTGTCGTTTAGTCCGTCCTGGAAGCAGCTTACCAGGATGTCTTTGGGCCAGTTGAGGCAGCACACTAAGTCACAGAACACCTCCGTATATTCGGCTACTGGTAGATGCCTTTGTTTCACCATTTTTATGCAATCCTGGGCCTTCCGGTCTGCCAAGCAGTCTTCAAACTGGCAACTCAGTGTTGTCATTAACCGGTTAAATTTCCAGAGCTCGGTAGTGTCACAGTTGTGTAGGGTCACCATTCATCTGGCAGCAGCCCCTTCCATGGTTAGGGTGATGACTCTAATCTTGGCTGCATCGTTGGGCAGGGTCGTCCCATACACTTGCATGTAGGTGAGAACGTGAGCCAGAAAGAACCCCAACTGTTGGGTGTCTCCATCAAACTTCACTCCCAGTGGAACCAATTTTGGCTTGTCTGGGGGAGTCCTATCCCTGGGATGTTGTGGGGTCCGGGCTGTCCGGGGAGCTACGCTGCCTGGGTAGCTGCCACAGTCTCCATTGAGCCCGTCCCCCCCCTGTCATCTCGTTAACTGCGGTTTCACTGTGCTCGACTTCCTCCTTTAATTGTTCCTCTGCTTCTGGTCACCCCTTTAGGTCCTCAAAAGCCTCCATCATGTACTGCATGGCTCACTTCAGGATCCCCTCCATCTGGTTTGACTGCTTGTTCATCTCTTCATCATTGGAAAGCAGCTCTGTCTTTTTCTTCCAAGTCTTTTTCCAACCTCCAAGGGTGAAGGTTATCCTTTGGGCCCTTTCTTCCCAGTCCTCTTTCTTCCCGACACCAAGCAACCATCTCGGTTTTGTGGAGTCTTCCAGGGCAGTGGCTTCCTCTGGCCAACCTGAGGTGTCTTCTTCGGGACAGGCCTGGGTAGCCCTCTCACTCCAATCTTCAGTCCCAGTTTCTTCTGTTTCGCTGCCATTCAGAGGCATATCATGGACACACACACCCAGTAGGGCGGATGCCTCTCTGGGTTGGGCACTATTGCAGACCTTGCTTTATGTAAGGGTTTGCTTCAACTAGATCTCCCTAGAAAGCAGAACTCTTGATACAGACATTGGAACTTTTGTTGAGAGTTAGTGATAGCAATAGAGCAAAGCCAGGTCTGAAAAATTTATGCTTGAAAGGTTACATCATAATGCCAATTCAAGACTCCTCCCTCCAGTGTCCAATCATCTGGTTGAATTGAGAACCTAGTGATTTAGTGCCCATCTCAAGGTCTCTCCCTTTCGTTTCCCAACGGTCCCAGGTTCTGTTGTCTGGAGATAAGGCAGATGTTTTCAGGCCACATTCCTTTCTCATGAAGGGAGAATGTTTCAAAGAGGACAGAGCAGAGCCAGGCAAATTCATTCCCCAAGCAAGCAGTTCCCCTCCCACCAGAATGGGAGATCCCCCAAAAGGAATACACAGGCAAAGCAGTAATATGCAAGCAAATACATTGAAGGCATATGACACTTGTATAGAACCAGCGATCTATCACAATTTGTCATGGCCAACTCACTGTGGGACAATTTGCCATGGTCAACTTGCCACAGGACAACTTGTTTCTGGACAAAAGTTACACTAATAACAAAGAAATGGTGGAAGAGAATCATTACAGGATGCAAAAGAAGGGACAGAATGAAATGTAATCGACAGAAAAATAAATTTTTTTATTTATTTTAAATAATTAAATAGAATTGTTAAATTGTTCTGGAGTGAGTTGTCCCATGGCAAGTTGCCTGTGGTGAGTTGTCTTGCAGCAAGTTGGCCATGGTGAATCGGCTATGGCAAGTTGGCTGTGGTGAGTTGGCCGCAACAAGTTGGTAGTTCTGGCCATTCCCAGAACCTGCTGTTCAATCTTTCTCTGTGCTTAATAATAATGGAGCTAAGAGAGAGGAGTTCAGTGTCATACTTTAAGGCAAAGAATCTGGATCACTCTGCCTGAAAATAAGGTTGAATGGCTTGTTGCATCAAGCTAAAAAGCATCTTCATAATACATGGTCAGTATTTCGTTTACTCTTTAAATTTTGTCCAGAGTCTCACTATTTTACATAGTGTTAGACTAATGCTGAGCATATAAATATTAATACTCTTCATTTTCAGTGTTGGAGGTTAGGTTTTGTCCCCTATAACATCTGTTCACTTTATGTGTGAAAAGTAACATTTGTTAGGTCATTAAAATGTTTTCTTTCTCTTTTATCTTAAAAATGAAATAACAATTATTCTTAAGTTCTATAGAATATTTTGTCAGCTAATAGTCATCAATCTTTTTTAACAAAATTTGTTTCCATATCTATAATTCATATTAATTTATACTAAATAAAATTGATTTGATAAAAAATATGTTAGAAATACATTTACAGGCCACCATACTCTCTCTCTTTACTCATTTTAAGGATCATGTAAAATTTAAAAATAATGCGGAGTTATTCAGGGATGGCTTTCTCAGCTTTCACTGAATGTACAAACAAAATATCTTCCTGTATACTGTTTTTAAAGCTACATTTTGGCTAACCTGTTAAATTTTTCCTACAGCACAAACATTTGGAGAAGTTATTAAGTTAGATGTTGCTGAACCCCAGCGAAAAGTTTGGGATAATAGTTCAATTGATTCTGTACTGAAGAAACTTGGGGAAGCTGAATTACAGCTTGAAACTGATCTGATGGATAACTTAAATATTACCAGTGGTAAGATTAAATTAAAGCTTTTATTTGGAGTTTTGAAATCCATACAAGGCTTATATTTTTGATTTTTTTATGAATTGTAGTTAGCAGAACATTAAATAAATCATGTGTGTTTTACTTGATTATTAAGAGAGTAAAACATCTAGCACAAAACTTCTCTGCTTTGGCCTTGTATAATAGCAACTCATATTAGGTTGTTTTTTTAAAGCTAAAAACCATTAGCTAATACACGGGTTTTCAAGCTTTTCGTGCCACAGAACCTATTTCTCAGAAACCATTTATATTTCATTTCTAACTCTTTTCTGTGCAAACCCAAATCTCACCCCCCCCCTTGGATTCTGCCATTCCCAAGGAGGAAAAGGAATAAACATGGGAGTTTATTGTTTCCACTTCCTTTCCTTTATAACTTTTTGTTTATTTAGCCTGCCTGTTACCCATCACAATAAGACCGATGAGAGGCATTCTCCCTCTCATCTTACGAGCAACTAAGAAAAGGGGTGTCGTGGGGGAATCTGGTTTGTTTCTCCGGATGGAATGTGAAGGGGTGGGATTGATTCTGCTACGAATGGACTGATGTTTCTCCTTTTTCCATGAACTCGGCTGATCCAGAACTGACCAGTGAACTGAGGGGTGGAGTTTGCTCAGGGACACTTTAAAAATATTGATCTGTGTGGGGATTCTTCAGATCCTGTCTATTATACCCTCTATCATCTATGTCTTAGTAAAAGTTCCTGCTTGGATAATCTTGTCTCCAAGAGTCTTTCTTTCTTAAGATGTGGATTGGAGTGGATTCTGACATTGTTATTTTAAAAATTATTGGAATCTGATCAAGAGTGATGTAACTTCTAAATGGAAGCCCCATCTTTCTATTACAGTATAACTTGGTGACTAAGAGAAAGAAAAATCTTTCTGCAAGAAGTTGGGGAGGGGAAGGGAGGCTTAATTTCTTGCTGAGAGTATTTTTCCCCATTATTTTAGTCCTACAGATTCCATTGAAATATTTGGATTTCATGGAACCTAATTTTTTAAAATTCCACCTTAATATATATTTTATTTCTGGGTCAGGTAATGTTGCAAGGTTATCTGGGTCTCATTTTCAGGTGTGTACATGATTAATGTGGATAAGGTGTTATTTAATATGCTCGTATTTCTGGGCTGGATGTGTGTCCGACCCTTGGAGATAGTGGAACTATGACTACCTGGATCTGGGAGATGTTAGTCCTGACTCTTCCTTAGACTCCCTTTCTGTTCTGGCCAACTTTCACAAGTATTGTCTGTTAGAAGCTTAGCGAGAAAGTGTTTGCAAAGCACCTTGTTAGATTGTTTATTAATGTTTTTGTTAAGTTTCTTAATGCGGATGTTTTTATTGCTATCTTTGTGTAAGCTCCTGCAAGTCTGTATGGACAGCACACAAATAAACAAATTGCATTAGCTAAGCCAGAGTTCTCCAACTTTCCTGACCTTGCAGACTAGCAGGGGGAAGGAAGGGGGGAGAGGGGATGGTTTCACACGAGTGGCCAGCAAACGTGCACATGCAGCTCCATTTGCACAAGTGGCATGCACACACACCTGCCACTCACACAAATGGAGCACGCATGCACATGCTTGCCTGCTGCTCATGTTTGGAGGTACATGTGTGCCGCACTCACCACTGTTTCCACAGTCCGGTTGCAAACACTTCATGACCCAACTTGACCCAGAGATTGAGGACCTCTGTGCTAAGCAGTATGAGGTACAGAATTCATAAATATATGTAAAGATTTCTGGGTCTCTACTTGACATAAAAGCAGCCCTTGACTTATCACCGCAATTGAGCCCCAAATTTCTGTTGCTAAGCAAGACAGTTGTTAAGTGATGTTTTGCCTCATTTTATGACTTTTCTTGCCATAATTGTTAAGTGAAACATTGCAGTAGTTAAGCTAGTAACACAGTTGTTAAGTGAATCTGGCTTCTCCATTGATTTTGCATGTCAGAAGTTTACAAAAGCTGATCACATGACACTGGACACTGCAACTGCAATAAAATTTTTGATCATGTGACCATGGAGATGCTGCAACAGTTGTAAATGTGAAAAATGATTATAAGTTACTTTTTTCAGTGCCATTGTAACTTTGAACGTTCACTAAAACCATGTTTGTAAGTTGACTACTACTGTAGTTTAAGAGATTGATGTTGACCTTTAAAACCTTAAATGGCTTAAAGCCTACTTAAGCAACCACTTTTTCAACCTTGAACCTGCCTGGGTTCCTAGATTGCAGGAGAGGTCCTTTGGAAGATGTCCTCATTGCCGGAAGTTTAGCTATCTTAGCATGTGTGTGTGTTTTGGGGGGGGGGTACTTTCTTGCATGGATCCAGGGATGAATGCTTTCCCCAAGAAATAGTGTAGTATACACCTCCCAGAACTTAAGTAAAAAGCAAAACTACTGTTTTTTAATAAAAGTTTTATTAATTTTTAAATATTACAGTCCTTAGTTGTTAGTAAACAACAATTTTTGGTACTGTTAATGTATACAAAGTTAAATACTGTATAAGCATCTTCATCATATTTAAGATTAACTTCTTCAATATAAATCTGTTCAATACTACACAGTCCAGTATTTTTTCCCTGATCCTCCTTTCTTCCCCATATTTTTTCCATTTTCCCCTTACACCATTACAATTTTTGGTACTGTTAATGTATACAAAGTTAAATATAAGCATCTTCATCATATTTTACTAATATACAAATAATAATATCAATTCATAAATCAATAATGTCAATTCATTAATATCCTGCTTTTCGTGCTCTTATTAAGGTTTGATTTCCCATCAGTATTTGAAATACCTTTATCAGTTATGATTTTCTCAATATTAATTACATTTATATAGCTAAAAGTTTTATTCAAATCCTCTTATCTTCATGTTTCCCGAATCCAAAAAAAGAGAAGAAGAAAAATGCTATCTTAATTCTAAATTATATCTTTCATTATAAAAGTCTAATTATTCTTTCTTTGCCAAATCACTTTCCAAGTCAGGGCAATTAGATCACCCAGGAATTTTCTTTCCATTTTTGCAAAAATTGCTTGGCATGAGGAAGACAATTTAGGTAATGGGGGTTTTTTTGTGGGGGGGATTCTGCCCATTTATATTCCTTAAACAACTCCCAGTTCCTTTCTCCCTCCATTTCTCTTTTCATTCACTGTCTCCCAAGTTGTGACATTTTCCTTAATAGCTCTGTATTCCCTTTTTAAAAATCTTCCTTGCCATCAGATATATTTTGCAGGCCTAAGGGGTAAAAGGTCTTTTGCATTTTCATTGTTACAACTATGTCTTTGAATATTTTGTTTGTACATAGTCATTTATATTTCCCTTCTTTTAGCTCTTCCATCTCTAAATCCATTTCCTCTGTTTCATCTGATTTCTGGATTATTTGTTCATATTTTGTAGTCATTATCTGGGAACTTTCTAGTAGGTTTAGTTTGGAGATTTGCTTGTTTATATTGTTTTTAGTCTCATTATGATTTCTTTTTATGCCCTCTTTGCATTCAACAATTGTTTGATGAATTAGTTGTAACATAGAATATATTTCCTTCTGAAAAGTGTTTGTTTTTTCTTGAGGCATCGTTCCTGGAGATCCTTTAGTATCACAAGTCTCAGTAAGAGTAGATCAAAGTTTCCTCTAGTTTTCTGATCTTTATATGTATCCTTTATAATTCAATAGATTCCAGAGTATAGGTTCAGTCCTGAAAGCAATATTTTATAGTGGTCCTTTGTCTCAAGTATCCAAAAATTGTCAATCAGGGAAGGTTGTAATCCACAAAGTGTTCAAAATGTTCAACTACTCTGAAAACAGCTGAAAAGTCTCTCCCAGCCAGGCATAGTGCAAGGTCAAATTTTTCTTTCTCTCCCACTAGCTCTTGAAGTTAAAAGTCCAAGCTCAGTAGGTATTTATAATCCAAGAAGGTCAGGGTGATGAGTATGCTAAAATATTTTCCTTTATTACCAGCTGTTCTCTCAAGCTAGGAATAGTGCTTTACACAAATCCACCATTAGATGTCATTCAAAGTCCATTTTCCACTCTTTTCCACTCCCAAGGGTTTTAGCTTCTTGGGAGCCTTTCCCAGGAAATTCAGTTGTAAAATAATAAAGAAAGGATCTATATTCTCACCCAGTTCCAAACATGCTGTTTACGAATATTAAGTAGTGCTTTTTTCTTCTTCGGTTGTCAGCAGCTAATGGCCGGCCAAAGGAATATAGCTGGTCTTTCCCCTGCCAGTTTGGAGGGTTTTCCTTGGATCTAACAGAAAGACTGCTGTCTCTCTGTGATCAACAAGGCACCCCTCTTCATTGCCTCTTTGGGGTGATTTTAGGCCCTTTTTAGGGCTCCCAGCAGGGCAAAATCAGGTGCGGAAGGCAGAATCCTGCCTACCTCCGTCCCATCTCGCCGCAACACAAACTGGAAGTCAAAAATTACTGTTTTTGTCCAGAGTGTTAACTGTTAAACTGATTTTGATTTCTGGATTTTAAATGAATGAAAAATGTGTTTGCTATTAAATTTATTCTTAAAAAGTAGCAACTAGA
The DNA here is from genome assembly GCF_947247035.1 of Vipera ursinii. Taxonomy (NCBI): domain Eukaryota; kingdom Metazoa; phylum Chordata; class Lepidosauria; order Squamata; family Viperidae; genus Vipera; species Vipera ursinii. The sequence goes on along the minus strand of NC_139521.1, from coordinate 25,580,647 downwards.
TCAGAAGTTATACCTTAGTTAATTAAAGATATTCATTTTTATTTAATAGAGACTTGAGAATTTCTTTTAAATTCCAAGGTGGGATAATATCTGTTTTTTTATACAATTGCAGTACAGTTTTTTATGTTTTTTAAATAACATGGATTAAAAATACAGTTTTTGAATGCTGAGTGCTACATTTAATAATTGCTGGAAGGAATTCAGTAAGTATGTTTCGGAGAAGGGCGGGATATAAATGGAATTTAAAAAATGATAATGTTGTTTTTCTTTAGAAGTGTCAAAGACAACTTTAACAGTAGGAAAAAGCAATGTTACTAGAGCAGTAACTTCTGTTGAAGGAAAATCATCTATTGAAGCTGATAATAATGAGAATATGGCAAAAGCAAGGCTTCATGGATCTGAATTAGCCCATTTATTACCTGAACCTACTCTGATGGAAGGTATGTCTTGCCAATTCTCAATTTTATATTTAAACATATTATTCTAATCAAGCAAGAAAAGTACATTAAAGAAGCTTGACAATTTGATACTTGTATGAAACCTTACAATCCATCTGTTTTATTCCAGCATACCTTTTGTCCTGATTGATTGTACAAGAGCATTATAATTATATTTATTTCTTATATTTTTATTCTTCTGTCTTGTTTCTGTTCTTATTGTAAACTGCCCAGGGCGTCAGTGCGTTGGGCTGGTTGACAAATTCTGTTACAGGTAGTCCTCAAGTTACGACCATAACAGCCTTATCTGTGATGATCATAAAGTGAGTCACCCAATGACCAACCCCATTTCACTACCTTTTTTGTGGTAGTTGTTAAGAGAATGTGGCAGTCATTTGTTGTGAGGCATTTTCTTCAAAAATAGGAACTAGCTGGCAAAAGCTTTGTAAATAACTGCCTTGATTCCATGATACTGCAAACAGTCATAAATGTGCTAAGTACTCAAAATACGATCATTTGACTGGAGGGGGCTGGCTGTTGGGACTTTGGAACTGAATCATAAATAGAGTGAGAGGTCTGTTGTGAATTTGAATGGTTGCTAAGCAACTAGTCGTAACTTGAGGACTATATGTAGTTAAATCATTCAATCAGCCATAACTGAAATGTGTAACACAGAAGAATTTAATAACATTTCATATGGCATTTTTAAATAAGACTTGAGTGGTTATAACTTACTAATGCTATTTTTGAGTGCTGTTAAAAAATTTAAATGATAGTCATGCATAATATTTCAAAACAATTTATGCCCTCCTACTTAATTTGCTGTGTGTAAACATCTTCAGAAGAGCTAAAACTTTTCCCCACAGAATCAGATGATTTGGAAGCAGAATTTCTAGAAGAAACCCAAAGAAACAAATGTCAAACAGATATATTTCCTGTTGCTGAAGTGTGGATTAATGAAGGAAAAGAAAAGGAAACAATGTAAGTCCCCATATTTTAACTGCTTCCATTTGAAAACCAATTTTTGCAAACTAATAATAAACTATTTGCTTTTTTCCCATGGTTGTGATGCTCCCACAGGTCAGAAGTTCATACTGATAATTGTCACTATGACGACAACAAAGATCTTGCTATAGAAGATGGAATTCATAAAAAAATGCCAATCCATGATGAACCATCAGTAGGTCAGCACCTGCAGTTGTTTAAAGCAAAACTCCCCCACATTTTTGAACTGATTGATACATTTGGAAATTTCAGAACACTTGTGGGTATAGTGGTAAAATGGATGCTATTAGAGAATTTTCCCAAAATAGTTAGATTGTAGGGAAGAACTAGTCACAAAAGCACTGAGAATATATTCATGATCCCTATTTACCTTTATGTTATTAGAGGACTGGTGATCATTGGGCAGTAGTCATCTAATATTTCTATCTTGTAGGAACATTTATGGATTTATTTAATGCCCAAATGCTTTCCTAGAAATGAAGACGTGAAGATTCCCTCACCTTAGTTAATTTAGATAATTCTCTGTTAATTGTAATGCTATATCTATTGTTTACTGTTATTATGATATTGTTTTATATTGTAAGCTGCCCAGAAGATGATGATAATGTATTTTGCAGTATGAGCTTCTCATAGACTAATTGATCTTTATGCATATACGCAATACATATGCATGCACACAAGACACATTTAAAGTACCAATAAAGGAGAATATTTGTAGCTCAGGATTGAAATGAGGGTGAGTAGCACTGATGATGTTACCTAGTTTGAGTAATGAAACATCTGCAAGAAAACATCCAAGCTCAGAGAGCACCAAAGACTCCTCACATTTAAAGTGTTCCTTCTGGAAGGGAATATGGTGGGCCATTAGACATCCTTACATAAACTAATTGAAATCCTTAGGCCTTAAATCTTTAGGTAAAAAGGAACTGGATTGGATGTGTCTGGATATTTATTTAAGTACATTTATACGGCAACCGATCTTCAGCAAATCTAGGCAGCTAACAATATTAGAAAAGTAATAAAACATAATAATACAGTGGCAGATGAGAAAACATTTGCATGCTTAACAATCATTTTCTGACCCGCATACGTAGATTACAACCAGGTGTAAAGACTTTTCAGAATGCTAGTTGGGGCCAGCCAAACCCACATTATTTTTTTCTATGTTGTTTCAATATAAATAGGAAACCTGTGTAATAAAATCCACTTTCTTGAAAATAAACTCTTGCGATCCGAATGTTCTTAAGGAACAGAACTGTCAGCAGAATCTTGTCTTTAAATCTGATTTTCTCTGATCAGTACAAGGATTTAGGAAGAAAAAAATTCAGATGACACAGAAAAGAGATCATGTGATGACTGAGAGAAGTCTTCCTTTTGCCATTTATCCTGCTGAAAAATCTCAATTTTCTCACATAGATTTTCATAGTCTGTAGTGGTGTGGAGGACAGTTATTTTTTATTGTTTAATTTCAAGGAATTATGAGTTAAGCACAAATTTTAAAAATTAATTCTAGAAATCTACTGTAGTTACAATGAAAATATTGTATTAAGATTTTGATAAGATATCTTTAAAAGAGGTGTTTGTAAAAAGTCTGTCTTAAGTACTTGAAGTGCTATTAGAAATTATAAATAATGCAATAAATATTATGTAAACTAAATTTGGAATCTTACACAGGATAGTTGATAATAGCAATACTGATAACAAGGAGAGAAAGAATCTAGTTGAGCAGTCTTTTAGAATAGACTTTACCTGCTTTTGTTCTTTCTGTATGGCTGTCAGATGTAATAAGCCCAAAACTTGGTACTGGTAATTATTTCTCTTGAGCTGAGCAGCAATTCTTGTTTCAACAGTGCTGCAGTAGAAACAGTCAAGAATTAGAAAGAACCAAATTTGATTGATAGAATTTCTTAACATTCATTAGGTAGATAAAATTTAATGACTTGAATATAAAATTACTGAAGTTAACTGACAACTTGAAAAAAGATTATTTCAGATAGGCAGGGAATGCTGATGCATTGTTTTAATAACAGTGTATTCATATTTTAATTCTAAAATGCTTGCTAAATATAACATTACTTCAAATGTCTGAATCATGTCCTTCTTTTATTTAATTGGAGCTCTTAAACTGTTACTATTGTATATGTATTTGTAAAATAATTTGGTCTTTATCATACCAGAAACCAACAGCCCTGCCCTACCTGAACCCTTTTTTCAGAAGGTCCAGGAACACCAAGCAAGACAAGTAGCTTTTTCAGTTATTTCAGCACAGTCTTCCTTTGAAGATTCTCTTCCAACAAGGTCATGCTCTGTATCACCAGAGAAAACAAAAGGCAAAAATTCAGTGTTGATAGGGCTTTCTACAGGCCTGTTTGATGCAAACAACCCAAAGGCAAGTGTTAAAATCTTTAATATCTTTCACAATCTTAAGTCAGAGGTCCCCAAACCTTTGGGCACCAGCGACCGGTTCCATAGAGAAAGGTTTTTCCACGGACTGGAGGGTGCGTGGTTTTGTATGCTTCCTGCATCTCGCGGATGGGGCTTTGCTTATTTGTGCGGATTAGTTACTGGCATGCCATGGCCTGGTACTGATCCACGGACCAGGGGTTGGAGACCCCTGATCTAAATCCTATAACTGAAAGCAAACATATATTATTTTATGAATAAGCTAATATAAAATGCTGGGTTTCAGTTATTCTATAAGCTTATGACTTTCCAGCTTCTCAGTTTGCACATACATGTATAGATTGATTTGCTAGTAGATACAGCATTTTTTCAAAATAATTATAAAATTATTATAGCTGACAATCTGTAAAGCAGGGGTTTCCAACTCCTGGGACACAGACTGGTATCAGTCTGTGGCCCATTAGGAACTGGGCTGGAATTGAGCTACGGGCAAGGAACAAAAGCAAAACCATTCCCCACCCCCATCCCACCCGTGGAAAAAAATGTCTTCCACAAAACCAGTCCTTGGTGCCAAAAGGTTCAGGGCTACTGTTGTATAATACAAGAATTACATTAAAAAATTTTCATATTAAAACAATACTTTTTGTAATGTTGGAAACAGATGGCATTCTGGGAAATTATGTTTGAAATAGAAATTTTATTTAAGAGTTGTGAAAAGTTATGTTTATTGCATGATAAACAATATATTACATTATATAGTGTTATAAACCTTTATTACATAATGAGAAAAAATCAGTTTTGTTATAAAACTGATAGTTTAACCTATTCTATTAACCCCCTTCATGGATTACTGCCTTGTTGTGGTGAAGGGGCCTTGTGTAATTCAATGAAGCTATGAGCTATGCCATGCAGAGCCACCCAAGACAGAAAGGTCATAGCAGAGAGTTCTGACAAAACGTGATCCACTGGAGAAGGAAATGACAATCCACTCCAGTTTCTTTGCCATGAAAACCCTATGGACAGTACCAAAAGGCAAAACGATATGACGCTGGAAGATGAGCCCCTCAGGTCGGAAGGCGTCCAATATGCTACTGGGGAAGAGCAGAGGGCTATTACTAGTAGCGCCAGAAAGAATGAAGCGACTGGGCCAAAGCTGAAAGGACGCTCAGCTGTGGATGTGTCTGGTGGTGAAAGGAAAGTCCGATGCTGTAAAGATTTTTTCTCCATAGGAACCTGGAATGTAAGATCCATGAATCAAGGAAAGCTGGACGTGGTCAAACAAGAGATGACAAGACTGAACATCGACATCTTAGGTATCAGCAAACTAAAATGGACAGGAATGGGTGAATTTAATTCAGATGAGCATCAGTTATACTACTGCGGGCAAGAATCCCTCAGAAGAAATGGAGTAGCCTTCATAGTCAATAAAAGAGTAGGAAAAACAATACTGGGATACAATCCTCAAAATGACAGAATGATCTCAGTTCAAATCCAAGGCAAACCATTCAATATTACAGTAGTCCAAGTCTGTGCCCCAACCACCGTGCTGAAGAGGATGAAATTGACTGGCTCTATGAAGCCCTACAGCACCTTAAAGAACTAACACCAAAAAATGATGTTCTTATCATCATGGAGGATTGGAATGCTAAAGTAGGAAGCCAAAAGATAACCGGAATAACAGGCAATTTGGCCTTGGAGTACAAAATGAAGTAGGGCACAGGCTGATAGAATTTTGTCAAGAGAATACGATGGTCATAGCAAACTCTCTTTTCCAACAACCCAAGAGACGGCTCTACACATGGACATCACCAGACGGTCAACACAGAAATCAGATTGACTGTGTGCTCTGCAGCCAAAGATGGAGAAGGTCTATACAGTCAGTAAAAACAAGACCAGGAGTGGACTGTGGCTCAGACCATGAGCTTCTCGTTGCAAAGTTTAGGCTTAAACTGAAAAAAAGTAGGGAAAAGCACTTAACGTCCCTGATAATCACAATGAGGTGGTCGCTGACCTCGAGCCAGACATCCTAGAATGTGAAGTGAAGTGGGCCTTAGAAAAGCTGAGCAACAACAAAGCTAGTGGAGGTGACAATATTCCAGCTGAGCTGTTCAAAATCTTAAAAGACGATGCAATAAAAGTGCTACACTCAATTTGTCAGCAAATTTGGAAAACTCAACAGTGGCCACAGGATTGGAAAAGATCAGTTTACTTTCCAATTCCAAAGAAAGACAGTGCCAAAGAATATTCAAACTATCGCATCATTGCACTCATTTCTCATGCTAGTAAAGTTATGCTTAAAATCCTACAAGCTAGACTCCAGCAGTATGTGGATCAAGAACTACCAGAAGTACAGGCAGGATTTCGAAGAGGCAGAGGAACTAGAGATCCAATTGCCAACATATGCTGGATCATGGAGAAAGCTAGAGAGTTCCAGAAAAACATCTACTTCTACTTCATTGACTATGCTAAAGCATTTGATTGTGTGGATCATAACAAACTGTGGCAAGTTCTTAAAGAGATGGGCGTACCAGACCATCTTACTTGTCTCTTGAGAAACCTATATGTGGGCCAAGAAGCAACAGTGAGAACTGGACACAGAAGCACTGATTGGTTGACTTCCGGTGGCTCCGCGGCGACGGAGGGAGCCTTCCCGGGCTGCCCGCGGCTCAGCTGGTGTTTTTTCGCCCGAAACAGCGCCGATCAGCTGTTCGGGCGAATCTGAAGCCCCCTCCTCGGGAGAAGAGGAGGGGGTGAGCCCCCAGGTTGGGGTTGAGTTCGCCGGGGCCGCCTGAGCTTGGAGCTTGGGCGGCCGAAGGCTTGAACTCCCCCATAGCCTGGGCTGCTCCCAGCTGACCAGCGTCTCTGCTCCGGACTTTATGGAGCAGAGCCAGGCGTCTGCGACCATCCCTGCTTGAAGGAGAGACTATGAAAGGGAAAGAGCAGGCAGAGCAGTACAAGAGGGAAAGATGAAGAGATGAAGAAGATTTTATTTTACTCTCAAGCTTGATGGACTTTGCTTAAAACTTAAAGTGAAAGTGCGTCACAATTGTAAGTAAAAGATGGCGGCGAAACCCCTCCCTAGAACTTTTCGGAGTGCTGGAAATTCTCCGGTGCAACAACAATCATTGTTGCAGGCGTTGCATTCTCCTGATGTATTGACATCGAAGGATCTTGAAAAACATACCCAGTTAATTTTGGAGTCAATGGGTGTTAAATTTCTACAGATGGAGGAGAAATTGGAGAAATTGGAGCAGAGAATGGAAGAAAGGATGGAACAGAAACTTAGAGAAATGAAGGTAGACATTTTGTCCTCAGTGCAAAAAGTTGCTAAATGTGTGGAGGTGCTGGATGATCAAGTGCAAGACTTGATTCAAAAGAATGCTTTATTAGAAGCAAAAGTATTGGAAATTGAAGATTTAAAAGACAAAATTGACAGTGAACAGAGCTTGGCCCAATTTTACCAGATGCAGTTTGCTGTGAGAATTAGAGGCCTAAAAGAGAATATTAAGGAAGATTTAAAGCAGCTGGTTTCTGAGGCTTTTGAGGGAGTATTGAACCATCCAGCATCTGAATTAAAACAAGGTATGGACAAAGTGTTCCGTGTGAATTCGTGGATTGCTAAACAGAGAAAGTTGCCTAGAGATGTGGTGGTTTATTTTGTAAAAAGGGAAATTAGAGATGAAGTTATACAAGCTGCCTACGATACCAAAGTTGTGATTGCTGGTCAACAAGTTTTGGTTTTAAAAGAAATTCCTCCAAAGATTTTAAAGAGAAGGAAGGATTTTATATTTCTTGTGCAAGAGCTCAAGCAAAGAGATATAAGGTTCAGATGGGAGATCCCAGTTGGGTTGAGCTTCATGTATGATGGCAAAAGATACTGTTTGAGTAATGTGAAGCAAGCGCATGATTTTTATAATAATGTCTTGGAAGTAACCCCGTCAACACTTCTGGAAGCTGCAGAGGGATCTGGAGAAGGAGAACATCAAGAGGATGAAGATGCACAGATAGACGAGAAGGGTACAGGAGGAGTTCAAGCTGCAACTCTTTTGGATGATCTTAGAGAACAGAGGGTGACGCGTGCTGCCTTAAAACGCTCAAAAAAGAAAAAAAATAAGACCAGTAGAAATCTATGGAACTTCCACAAAATATTAATTAATGGACAACTTACTACAGAGGAAGAGGAAGAAAGTTTTGTGGGTTAATGTGGGTTAATTTGTGTAAGAACTATTTATTAATGTGCAAATGAGAATATGTTAAGGTAATAGTGAATTGTGGAAGAACATAGATGGGAATGATGCTAGTTTTTTTTATTTTAGTTTTTTATATATATTTAGTATTATTAAGGATTGGTTTACTATATACAAGCTAGAGAGTGATGGATTTTAGAGTTTATAATTGTTAGTATATGATTGATTATGATTGCCTTTTAGATATATACCTTGTATTTTGCTCTGGGAAGTCGGGGGGGGGAGGGGGGAGGAGGGGAAGTGGAGGGGGGGAGGTAGGGGAGGGGGAGGGGGAGGGGGAGGGGGGGAGATAGGGGGGAGCTAGGGAGGGGAGGAGGGAGGGGGAAGGGGGGGTTTTTTTTTAAAGGAAAATTGTATTTTATAAAACTTCAATAAAAAAAAAAAAAGAAGCACTGATTGGTTCAAAATTGGGAAAGGAGTCCGGTAAGGCTGTATACTGTCACCCTGCCTATTTAACTTATATGCAGAGCACATCATGAGAAAGGCAGGGCTAGATGAATCAAAAGTTGGAATTAAGATTGCCGGAAGAAATATCAATAAGCTAAGATATGCAGACGATACCACTCTAATGGCAGAAAGTGAAGAAGAACTAGAGAGCCTTTTGTTGCGGGTGAAGAAGGAGAGTGCAAAACTTGGGTTGAAACTTAACATTAAGAAAACCAAGATCATGGCATCTGGCCCTCTCAATTCCTGGCAAATAGATGGGGAAGAAATGGAGGTAGTGACAGATTTTATTTTCCTGGGCTCCAAGATCACTGCAGAAGGGGACTGTAGCCAAGAAATTAAAAGACGCTTTCTCCTCGGGAGGCAAGCCATGGCAAATCTAGACAGCACACTAAAAAGCAGAGACATCACCCTGTCAACAAAAGTGCGTATAGTCAAGGCTATGGTCTTCCCAGTTGCAATGTATGGCAGTGAAAGTTGGACCTTAAAATAGGCTGAGCGCCAAAGAATTGAGGCCTTTGAACTGTGGTGCTGGAGAAGACTCCTGCGAGTCCCTTGGTCTGCAAGGTGATCAAACCGCTCAGTCCTAGAGGAGATCAACCCTGAGTGCTCTTTAGAAGGCCAGATCCTGAAGCTTAAACTCAAATACGTTGGCCACCTAATGAGAAGGAAGGACTCACTGGAAAAGAGCCTAATGCTGGGAAAGATGGAGGGCAATAGAAGAAGGGGACGACAGAGAATGAGGTGGCCGGATGGAGTCACTGAAGCAGTAGGCGTGAGCTTAAATGGACTCCAGAAGATGGTAGAGGACAGGAAGGCCGGGAGGAACGTTGTCCATAGGGTCGCGATGGGTCAGACACGACTTCGCAGCTAACAACAACAATTCTATTAACAACTTATAACTTCTCATTGCCAAACAATATAATTGCTTCATTCTTAGAGATAGAGAAATAAAGATAAATTTACTTTATTACAATATTTTATATTCAAATCTTGATTAAGGTACTATGTTATCTTGTTATAAGCTTTGCTTTTTATTTAATCTATTCATGTAATGCATTATTTCATTTCAGTTGCTGAGGACGTGTTCTCTTCCAGATCTTTCAAAATTATATAGAACATTAGTTGATGTTCCCAGTGTTGCTGATGTCCAAAATCAAGAGAATCTTGAAATTGATGATGTGGAAGATGTACCAATTAAAGAACATTCAGATTCTGAAGAAATGTGAGCTATTCTACTTCATTAAAAGTATTTAGAGAATGTGTTTGCCAAAATGTTCATGAGAATTAAAACAAATGACAGTATTAATAAAAGGTAATTTTTTTAAAAAATGAGCTGTTTACTATCCCAGTCTGGTACTCTTCAAAGGGCTGGGACTGCAGCTTCCAGAGGTCCCAACTAGCATGCTCAGTGCCTCTTTTGTCCCGGTGCTTGGTCCCCAGTATGTTTGAGGAGAACCAGCTTAGAGAAGTCTAGGTTATGCTGTGGCATGTTGGTGTCTTTTATCAGGAAGGGAAAACAGTTCAGAACATACTTTGAAAAGTAATAAAAATGCAAAAATAACTATTTTTTATTTCTTTACAGTGCGTTAAGTGTTAATGCACCTGATGGAAATTATTCATCACTAATTGTAGAATACTTTAAAGTGTTTTATTGACAAAATAAAAGAAGAGTGATTACCAATAGAGAAAGGAAACTGAATGTCTTTTGCTGCAAAAGACATTCTTTAAGTGAACACAAAAGATTTTGAGAAACAGGCAGAATGTCTACAGACTTAGACACTATAACAAGTTTTCATTTATGCATTTTGTTATCTTCATTAGCAATGATAGCAGGGCTTGCTGAGCTTTTAGGTCAGGGGTGTCAAACTCACAACGTCATGTGACGTGTTGCGACTTTTCGTGACTTTTTTTCCATTGCTGGCAATGGGGTGGGCACAGTTTCGGCATGAGGCGTCCGGCCTGTGGCCGGCAGTTTTACACCCCTATTATAGGTTATAAGGCTGAAGGTCTTCCCTGCCTGCCCCTCCCCCTCAGCCTTCTGAGTCTTCATATCCTGGATCCACTTGAACTTTGATATCCTGGCTTGGTCATTCTTACCAAAGGTCTCCTTCCATGGCATCCATCCCCTAAAAATGGTGTGAGAGTTAGGGCTGTCAGAACTTGTGCTGTCTTTCTGGTAACTGGCAGGTAACAGGTAATTAACATGTAACCTTTAAAATGTCAACATACCTTTTGTAGCTGATAAATGAAGACCTATTCCAATCAAAACAGCAACTTTAAAAGAGAATTAACAAAAGAACCTCCACTACTTTAGGAAGAACATCAGATGGTAATGGGTCTGTTACACATTTTTATTTTAAAAAATACTATAGAGAAATTGGAATGAGATTTCAATTTATTCTAAACCACAAAAAATCTTAAGAGAAATTATTTCCTCTGGCACACTCTGGGATATGCATAAAAGTACAGAAAATTATTGAGCTGGCAAATATAAATCATATAAAATGAGGATTCAAAACAACACAAAAGCAAAACAATCATCTGAATTTAATCCAACAGTTAGTTAAAACATATTTTTATAATATTTTATTAGTTTTTCTAATTTTACAATCAAGTATTTAAAAAGCAACATGGTGACTGGGTTAATCAATAGTTCAATAACATACATACATCTTTAGTATAAATTTCAAGTTACAACATCAAATATTTCCTCTCTTTTCCCCTTAATATCTACTATCTCATATTAGGCTAATACAGTTCTTATTGTTATCAACTAAGTAAAAACATCTTTGTTACATTTATCAATTTTAGCTTATACATATCTTTTTTTTTATTTAAAAAGTTTTACAATACATTTTAACTTTAATCCCCCCTCCCCCACCCCTATCCAACCCTCTCTATCCCTCCCCCCCACTCCCTCCCCCCCCCCCGACTTCCCAGAGCTAAATACAGGGCATAAAATCAAAAAACAAACATAGACACCCTTATGTTATCAACAATAAACTATAAATTCTATCTCTCTCTAGCTCATATAAAATGAATACAAACAATATTAACATTACAAATAAAGTAGAGAAAAAAAAAGAGGAAAACAGAAAAAAAGCTTTGCTCAAAATAAATTTTCTTAATCCCAGTCCTTATTCATATTAATTTCAAAAAAAAGAAAGAAAAAGAAAAAAGAAAAGAAAAAAAACAAAAAAAACCTTTCACCTGCTATTTACATTCTCCCACCTTTCTCTAATTTCCAAACAATTTCTCAGTTACACGCCAAAAGCGCCTATCTCTGTTAGTCTTAATAATCTCCAACCAAACTAAACTACGATCAAAAATAGTTCTTGCATGTATCACACCAAATGTCTCACAGTTCCAAATCATCCTTAAATTCAAATAAAAGTTCAAATACAAAGAATATATAAAAAAAAAAAGATTTAGGCAATCTCTAAGACAACTTGTTATTAATTAGGAGCTTACATACCCATTCTTAGTTCAACACATACTTTAAATCCATTACCCTAATATACTTTTCTAGCAAGCAATCTTAAATTGTGTAAAATATTAACAAAAAGGAAAAAAAAAGGAAAAAAAACCTTCTTTCTCCTCTATAATAATTTTACTCCATTGACATTCTAATCTAAAAATTAATCAGCAATCTTAACGCCCCAAAACTTTTGGAGCACCTCTGTCATGACCCCCAAAACTTCTTTAGACCGCTCCTCTCTCACATCTTCACTGTAAGCACGCTTTGGAGATTCCATAACTTTCTGCTGATCTTGCTCTTGCTCTCGTCTCGCTCTTCTTAGGGCGGCACGCGTCCTCTTCTGGCCTCCTGCAGCAACCGATGAAACTGTGACTTGATCCCCTCCAACACCATTGTCCTCTGTCTGTCTATCTGTAACATCTTGAGGCTTTCCCCCGCCGTATCCTTTTGCAGCTTCCAAAAATGATAGGGGGGTTGCTTTTAACACATTACTATAAAAATCACGTGCCTGAGCCACAGTAACCAAACGATGTCTTTTACCTTCATACGTCGCCACCAATCCAACTGGAATCTCCCATCTAAACTTAATATCACGTTTCTTAAGTTCCTGTACCAAAAATGCAAAATCTTTCCTTCTCCTTAGGATCTTCGGAGGGATCTCTTTTAAAACCAAAACTTCTTGCTCATCCACTACCAAATTAGTATCATAAGCAGCTTGAATAACTTCATCTCTCGTTACTCTCTTTGTAAAATAGACCACCACATCTCTGGGTAACTTCTTCTGTCTTGCAATCCATGAATTTACACGAAAAACTTTGTCCATATTTCCCTTAATTTCAGATGCTGACTGGCCCAGTACCCCTTCCAGAGCCTCAGAAATCAGCTGCTTTAAATCTTCTTTACCATTCTCCTTTAAACCCCTAATTCTAATAGCATACTGCATCTGATTATACTGAACAAGGCTCAATTCTTCGTCCATTTTATCCCTTATATTTTCATTTTCTAATACCTTTGCTTCTAATATAGAGTTCTTTTGACTGAGATCCTCCACTTTTATATCCAGCTGTAGCACACATTCAGCTACGGATTCAACCTTAGACAAAATGTCCCGCCTCATTGCTCTCAGCTTCTCTTCTATCTTCTTCTCCATTTTCTCCTCCATTTTCTCCTCCAGCTTTTTCAACTTTTCATCCATCATATCAGACATCAATTGTACATGCTTTCCAAGAGCGTCTTGTAAATCCTTAAGCGTCAATGCCGGGGGAGATGCAGGAGGAAACAAAGCTTGCAATGAGGTCTCTTGCACCAGGGAAGACCCCACATTCCGAAGAGCTTTAGAAGTTTTAGCCGCCATCTTCCCCCACTTTCACTTATTACTCACTTTCACTTTGAAGCTATAAAATCCATTGAGCTAGAGAGTAAAAATAAAGATTCCACTTCACCTTGACCTCCTGTACCGCTCTGCCTGCTTCTTGATAATCAAAAGTATTTCCATTTGGCAGGGGTGGTTGCTAACGCCTGGCTCTGCTCCAATAATCCCAGAGCAGAGGCGCTGCGCAGCTCGGAGCAACCCAGGCTTCGGGGGGGCTCATCCTTCAGCCGCCCAAGCTCTCAGCTCAGGCGGCCCCAGAGAGCTCAACCCCTACCTGGGGCCTCACCCCCTCCTCTTCTCCCGAGGAGGGGGCTTCAAATCCATCTAAACAGCTGATCGGCGCTGTTTACGATGGAAAAACACAGCTGCGGAGCGGGCAGCCCGAAAACAGCTGTCTTCGGCATCGCGTCGCCACCGGAAGTCTAGCTTATACATATCTTAATTGTGTTTGCATTCAGTCCTTATATACAATCAATGTCCTGTTATTGCTTTCTTCCCAAGCTTTAATTTCCCGTCAATATTCAAATTAATATTTGGTATTTATAATTCCCAAGCTTTACGTAACCAAAGTTTCCCTTATCTCAACTTCTTCCTTTTTCCCTTTTCATAACAAAATCTAATATTTTAATTACACATCTATTTGAATATAGTCTTATTCTCTTTCTAAAAGTTATCTATTTTCCACCATATTAAACCATCTAATTAATAATACAGTATACCCTCTAGTAAATCAAAACCATTATATGTATTGTCTGTGTTAACCAATAAATCAGTAATATACATATTTTTTTGTTTAGGTCTAATTTTTAAAAGCTCAAATACTCCCTCTCTTTTTCTGGTAATATCTTATTATCTCAGAATTCTTATTTTCAATTGATTTCCAAATATTTTATATTAGGTGACCAAAATTTCCCTTATCTCAACTTCTCCCTTTTTCCCTTTTCATATCAAAGTGTATTAGTCTTGTTACACATCTTACCTATTCAATTATAATATTACTTTACTGTATTTTCTAAAAATTATCTATTTTCCACCATATTCAACCCTTTAGTTAGTAATATGAAATCCCCTCTAATAAACCAAAACCCTTATTTTCTTCAGCCTTACTCTGGCTTTCTTCCTTTGCCAATTAACCTTCCATGTCAATGCTTTTGAATCATCAAATAGTTCTCCCTCTATTATTATATATATTATTTAGAATAAGAAAGACCAGTTGGTTGTAGTTGTTTTGGAAGAACTAGCCCATTTGTATTTTTTTAATTGAAAAGTTTTAAAATGCATTTTAAAAACATAAACTCCCTCCACCTCCCCCCCACTTATCCTCCCTCCACCTTCCCCCCCCCCCCGACTTCCCAGAGCTGAATACAGGGTATTAACTTTTACAAACTTAAGCTAAAATAAGCTAACTGACTAAAAAAACCACTTAAAATTCTATCGCACTTTAACTCCAGCCCATTTGTATTCATTAGATCGCCCCCCCCCCATTACTCCAATTTCCCAGAATTGTCCTGATAGGTTTATCTTCCATTTAATCTGTTCTTCCTTTTCCTCAAATTTCTTCTGATTTTTGTAAAAAGTCTTTTCCATTTTCATTGTTGTCACTCCCTTTTCTGATTTTTCCATTGGCTGAATCTGTTGGTCACTTGAGTCCTCTGTCTTAGTATTTAGTTGTTCCACTTCTGCTGTTATTTTCTGCATTGTTAGTTTTTTGGTTGTAGTCAAGATCTGTGTTTGTATATTTAAGCTGGCATCTTGTTCCTTTATGTTGCATCTTATTTTGTCACAAGCTGAAAGAATGGTTTTGAGTGTTGATATCAACATGGAAAGGTTTTTTTCCTGATCATCCATATTCTCTTGATAGTATGTTAAGTTGAAGCCTTTTAGAACCAAACTTTAAGAATAGTTTTTTTGTGTTTTATAGCTAGGTATGGGGCATCTATTTCACATGTTATAGGTGGCCTTTACAGTAGAAATTGTCAAGTAAGAGTTTATAGTCCAAGATATTCCATTTATCTCGTGTGATAACATATGCTTCTCTTGCAAAGAAATAGGAAAGCAATTCCCCACGTATAGCTCTGAAAGTCAGTAAAAGTTTACATTCATAATTCAAACAAAGCAGATATGACCCAAAAGTTCCTTCTTTGCAGCTGAGTTTTTCACAGGTGGCAGCTGTCAAGGTCAGAGAAGATTTTTTCTGTGTGTCTGGGCTTCAAGCTAAGTCTCTTTTAAACAATAAGTTGTAATTCCATACTTTGCCACAAGATGTCACCGATACCGTTTAAAGTTTTTTAAGTCCAAAGCTTTTATGATAGTTTTTCAACGTCTTATTTCTTTTTTTTAGATAAAAACAAACGTCTCCAGCAAGAATAAGAACACTTTTAGTCCCCAAGTTTCAAAAGCATATACATCCAATTAGATTAAAATTGTTCTCTGTTTCCCCTGGGTAGTTAGTCTCTGCTGTTCTTAGAGGGTGGGGTAGAAATTCTCTTCCCTCTCCTCACAGGGAAAAAAATACTTTGGGCAGCTTTTACAGGAAAAAGTACTTACAGCCTTAAAGAGAAGATCAAATCTCACCCAGTTTCATCCGCTTTGCTTTAAAGGTGCTTGGTGGTGATTTTTACTTCAGCTGTCAGCAGCTCAGCGACGAGCCATATTGCTATGGCCGGACTTTCCCCCACAGGTTTGGAGGGCTTCCCTAGATCCAACAGAAGGGCCTCCACCCTTCCGCGAACAAGCAGGGGTCCCTTCCTTGCTCATCGCCCCTACAGGGTGATTTTTGACCCTTTCCAGAGTCTCCCAGTGGGACGAAATTGGATGCGAAAAACGGAGCTCGTCTTCCAGCAACCGCGCCACTGCGATGGCAAACTGGAAGTGAATTTTACTGCTTCCTTTTAACTGGACTTTATTTTTTCTCTGGAAATTCCAATCTTTAATCTGAAGCTTTCAGAAATGGTGTTAATCTTTTTTCTCAGTTTTAGTCCAGCAAAAATTTCTTAATTTCTTCATCAACTTCTGCTCAGTGTTTAAAATAATTCATATTTTTCCTTCTCAAAGACAGAGCAATATACCTTTTGGGTATGTCAGAAGCCACCTTCATTCAGGAGATGTACTGTATATTTAAACTAAGCTACTGGTTAGCATGTAAGCTGATGTCAGGTATTAGTTGTGAATGTGAAGGTTTACAACTCACATTCTCGTTGAAGTAGTATATCCAGTTGCACAGTTATTTGTGAATTTCTTAGTTTATAAAGCAGTTCTTAAATATTCAAAACCTATGTCTTATAACAGCTTGTATCCGTTCTCCTTTGTCTCAGTGGCTGCATATCATTTTTATTTTGTAAAAAATTGTTTTATTCGTGGAGCGAAATAATCACCCACTTTTAATTAAAATCTTACTTTCTTGTGTTCTTCTTGCAAAATGGTTGAGAAATTCATGTTTAGAATTTGGGATTTTCCATTTATTTGTCATAACCACACACTCTGTCCTGAAATAGTAACTTTTTTAAAATATATATTCAATTTTATTTTCCCATTTCTTCCACAAACAAGTCAACAAATATATCACCATACATAAATACATATACGTAAGTTTGGGTGCTGCTCGTCCATTTCCCCTTTCACTGTATCCACCCTCCTCTCTCTTCCCTCTTCTCTACTTTCTTTTTCCCTTTTTTCTTTCTTTCCTACTTCCCTCTTCTTCCTCTCCTCTCTTCTTTCCCTCACCACTCCCCTCCATTTCTCCCCACTTCTCCTCTTTCCCTCCAACCTTCCTTCCCCCTCCTCCACTCTCTTCCCTCTCTCCTCTCCTTTCTTCCCTCCTATTCCTCTTCCGATACAATTCAGGGGTGATGTCCGAGCAGCTCCTCTCCTTGGATTTTCAATGTCTATATTAGGTATGAGAATATCATTATCACCTCATTTTTCTTCCATCTAAATTAGTGTTAGCTGTCTTTTAAGCATATTCTCTTTTTCACCCACTCATAAAATTTTCCCAAAATTTCATAATACTCTGACTCTGTCTTATCTTTAATTATCATTGTTAATCTATTTATTTCCGCACATTCCATTATTTTCCTGATCACCTCTTCTTCTGGAGGAGCTTTCAGTGCCTTCCAGTTTTGTGCAAACACAATCCTAGCTGCAGTGGTTATATGAATAATCAAATATGTGTTCTCTTTGCTATATTTCTCAGGTAAAATACCCAAGAGGAATATTTCTGGTCTTAATTCTATACATTGTTGTATCATCTTTTCTATCCATGATTTGATTATGTTCCAATAGGTTTTAGCTTCTGCACACGTCCACCACATATGATAGAAAGAGCCTGGTATTTGATGGCATTTCCAACATTTCATAGATCTGTCCTTAAACATTTTAGCTACCGTAGTTTTTCTGGAGACATATGCCATCTGTAGAACATCTTGTACTTGTTTGCTCACATATATCATATTTCAGAAAATTTCTCTTCCTATTAAGACCTAAGCAGGCCTCTCTGCTAAGATCTATCTGTATGACAATGAGATAAGGAATGAAATTTTCAATTATGACTCCTTTTAAGCTGAGAAAGTGAAGATAACTAAGATTATATTGGCTTTTCTTTGTCAGTCCAACTTCCTATTATTGATTTCAGTGTTAAAATGGTTCTTCTAAAGCAAAGAACCTCAACTGTTTGAATCCATAAGACTGAAGTTAAATTGAATAAATGGAAAAGAAATTATCTGTAAAACGTTCAGTATTTATCTCAGCACAATTGAAGTCCAATTCATGTGATACATTTCAGTCTATAGTATATTTACTTCTATAAAGCTGTTCACTTGAACAAAATCCAAAACTAAATTTATGAATGAGTTGATCACTTATATTTCCCATATCTGTTTAATACTTCTAATGCAAAATAATACTTTTCTGATAATTATCCACATGATCAGATAAGGGTATAATTTGCAAATCATATAAAAAATCCATAGAATGATTTTAGTGCAGCAACTACTTGACAAAATAACCATATGGCACATATGGTTTTGTTTTCTATGATCAGTATTAGCTATTATTGTGGATAAAAAAACATGCTTTGCAGTTTTAGCTTCAACATTTCTGAAGAATTTATTCTCTTGAGTAAAGTAATAGCCAAAAAAAATTGTGTTACAGTATTTTTGGGGAGACAGATTCAGATTTGCAAGAGCTTCAGGCATCGATGGAGCAGTTACTTCGAGAGCAACCCAGTGATGAATTTAGTGAGGAGGAAGAAACAACATTAAAAGCTGAGTGCCTAGGAAATGATACAGAGGTGGAAGAGGATGGCAACAATTTCAGTAGTGAGAGTGCTTTTAATGAAGAATGGCATTCAGGTAGGCTTTAGTTCTGTAATTGTTTTATAGAAAGGTATGTCTGAAAGTTTGTAAGTCACTCTTCAGCTTGTATGATGTTTAAACAAAATTAACCTCAAGGACAAATCATTAGGACTATGTTACACATATATAAATTTATCAAATCTACTAGGCAAGCATTTTATTTAGCATTAATTGAACTAATAAGTAGCTTGAGATTGAACTATTGTTGTCCATGTAGTTAATTGCAAAACGGCTGTTAAAAGGAGAATAGTGTGGTACTTTAATATAGATTGCCCATTACTACAGACGTGAACAGGAATGTTTTTAAAATAGATTATACTGAAGCGCTGTCCCATATACCACTGCATATTTAGGACTAACGTGTCAGCATCCTTCAAAACTGTGTTTCTGATTTTACAGTGCAACAGTTTACAGGTGAATGTCTTACCACATTTGACTTTGAGATTTATGCAAAGTGTGAAAATTGTTGAATGTGTGTATAGTCTTAAGTTATTTAATTGGATATACAAAATAGTTAAAACATGGCAAATATTTGAAGATTTTTCACTATGATAATGGGAAACATTTATTTTCCATTGGTTAGACTCAATCTCAAATATTTATGTCCAATTCTGGACATGACACTTTAAGAACAATTCAGGAAAATTGCTAAAGACTCAAAAAGGATTAAAAGTTAAAACCTATGAAGAGAGATTGAAAAGAACTGAGGATGTTTAGATACAAGGGTGGAAATTCATCCTTCAAATACCTGAAAAGATGTTGCAAGTAATACAAGACTTGTCCTTTTGCATTCACAGTAAAGGGCATGGAATAATAGATTTAAGTTACAAGAAATTAGATTTTTATTGACTGTTGGAAAAAATTAATTAACACAGCATTTAAATTATCCAGAGCTGGTGGGTAGCTCTTAATTGGATGGGTTTCAGCAGAAGGTAGACAGTTGCCTGTATGCTTTAATTTTGATTCCTGTTCTGAGTGGAGAGTTGAATTCAGTGCCCTTCAGGGTGTCAAATGCTCGTCCTGAAGTGAGTGGAACAACAGCTCTTGCAGGAACGAGAGACAACCCACAAAGGAAAAGTGATTTATTTGTCTCAACACAGCAATCCAAAAGCAGGAAAAAAGTCAGCGTTGGCTGCTTGTTGCACCCAACGCTGCTTTTATAGCAGTACAATAATGTAACAATCACCACGCCCATTAAACCACCACGCCCAGTAAACCAGCATCCGCCCGCCTCCCCTACAAGCATCCCGTTCCTTCCCACCCATGCCTTTCCTTGATCCTCGACGTGCCCTCTCCCTCGGCCTCCCAGGTATTTTTCCCCCATCCCGTTCCTTCCCTTGGAATTATCCAGAGCTGGTGGGTAGCTCTTAATTGGATGGGTTTCAGCAGAAGGTAGACAGTTGCCTGTATGCTTTAATTTTGATTCCTGTTCTGAGTGGAGAGTTGAATTCAGTGCCCTTCAGGGTGTCAAATGCTCGTCCTGAAGTGAGTGGAACAACAGCTCTTGCAGGAACGAGAGACAACCCACAAAGGAAAAGTGATTTATTTGTCTCAACACAGCAATCCAAAAGCAGGAAAAAAGTCAGCGTTGGCTGCTTGTTGCACCCAACGCTGCTTTTATAGCAGTACAATAATGTAACAATCACCACGCCCATTAAACCACCACGCCCAGTAAACCAGCATCCGCCCGCCTCCCCTACAAGCATCCCGTTCCTTCCCACCCATGCCTTTCCTTGATCCTCGACGTGCCCTCTCCCTCGGCCTCCCAGGTATTTTTCCCCCATCCCGTTCCTTCCCTTGGAAGCCTTTCCCCCTCGCCAGCTGTTCCCCGCCGGCCGCCGCGTCCCCCATGGCCCCAACCCCTTCATAACCCATTAGTGTCCCCTCACCTCAGCTCAACCAGAAAGCCCCAGCAGCCCATCATGCATATGCTTGGCTCGCGTGCGCCTCTCCTCCGTTGTCTGTCCGGCGGCAGGGCCCCTCCCTCTGCCCAGGACAGCCGTCCGGTGGCAAGGAAGGGGCTCCCAAACCGACACCTGCCTGCCAGCAGCTAAGGGCAGTCGGGCCGTTGGTGGGAACAGCCGCACTGGCCGCTCTGGCCCCCTTGCAAGCTGCACCGTCAGTTGAACCGTTCTGCGCAGGCACGGCAATGGCGGAAGGCTCCCTCTATGTTGCAGCAATGGCGGAAGGCTCCCTCTGTGTTGGCGCGGCTTCCTGAGGCGGGCGCAAAGGCCGACGTCTATCCTGGGCCCGGTAAGAGTTGGTGGGCCACCCATGGACGTTGGTGACTGCGGGGCCATCAGAGCCACCAGTCAGTTGTGAGAGAGGGGCGTATGTGATGGTGGAGACCCACGGGCATGGCACGCCGCCCCTCGTTGAATGTCGGGCCCGCGGGGCTCGACACAGGGTCCTTTTCTTATAGATGATTTTAATATTGTAACATTTCTTACTTTCATTAGTGCTATTTTATAGTGAGCAAGCCTTTAATAAATATTACTTTGCCATTGCCATAGGAATAACCTGCTTGTGTTGCTCTGTCACCAGAATTCCATTGTGCAGTTAAGTGGGAATTATCGTACTTAATATAATCACCTGAAAAAGATTTAATGAAATTCAAGGCAGCACAGTTTAAAGTATATTATTTATAATATGCATGTCATATCCTCAAAAGAAAATCATTGTTTCCCTATGCCTATTCCTGAATCTGTAACCTTTTTTTGTGGCCTGCCATTCTGTTGGGAGGGGGGATGCTTTGCACTGTCTTGCTATTGTATGCTTCCCCCAGGGGATGGAATGTATCACCCTTATCTGAGAGACGGTTGCGCTTGGAGCCAGAAGGAAATGAAAGCAAGAGAGACCTTCAAATAATGCACCAAAGAACCCAGTTACCAAAACACTATGCCACCTGTGGATTGGCTGGAATTTAAATGAACACTGTGACTCGGGGGGGAGTAGTATTGAATATTGCTTTTAATATACTGCTTTCGTGGGTTTTCCTCACACCTTGCCTTGTTTTCCCTGTTATCACTAGCCCTAATAAAAGTTCCTTTTGAGACAATGCCTGTTTCAAGAGTTCTGCTTTCTTGGGTGGCTTAGCTGAGGTAGGTCCTTACATAAGGCAAGGTCAGCATAGTGCCCAGCCTAAAGAGGCAGCTGTCCTACCAAGGTGGGTCGCAGCTGATGTGCCCCTTCCTAACAGCAAAATGGAAGAGGGAAAAATGGAAATCTGCAGCAGAAATATCGCTCTGGCAGACCCCGGGGAAAGCACTTCCAGGGACCTGGGAGTGGCGTAACCCTTGGCAGAAGGTGATCGAGCTAGGTGGTTGCTCAGGGTCAGAAAGAAAACACTGGGAAGGAAAGGCTCGGAAAAATAACTCACACAAGGCAGAGGAAAGCAGAAAGCAAAGAAATAAAACCAAGAGCCTACCCTTCCTGAAAACGAACTAGTGGATCCAAATTCAGAAATGATGAAAGCAATCTTAAAGCAGACAATGGAATATGTGCGAGAGTCCTTCAAGGAACTAAAAGCCCAACTGAAAGAACAATCGGAATCAGAGAAAGAAACAGAGGAGGTAGCTATTAAAGAACTAACAGGGCCTATGTTGGTGGCTGTCCCCCCCCCCCCGCAGTAGCAGCACAATGAGTACGACTGCCCCAAAGACCCAGAGGGGCTATACTCCAACAGGCAGAGGTGAAGCCAATTCCATTGGGGATGAAATTTGATGGGAGTCCCAAGAGATTGGGGTTCTACCTAGCCCAAGTATTCACCTACATGAAAATATATAGGAGAACGCTGACAAAGTCAGAGTGATCACCCTAGCACTGGAAGACACTGCTGCTGACTGGATGGTGACCCTCTGCAACTGCAATGCTCCAGAACTAGGAAATTTTAACCAGTTTATGGCAGTCCCCCGACGCCACTTCAAAGATCACCCAGCACACCGGAAAACCCGTGACCACATAAAAATGGTGAAACAAGGGTGATGATTAGTAGCTCAGTACATGGAGGAATTCCGAGTTGGCCAGCTGCTTAAACTGGCCAGAAGACATTGTGGTGTGCTGTTTGCAGGATGGCCTGAAGAAAAACCTGTACAATGCCTGTGTAGCCCGCAGAGCCTCCTGGCAGAGGTGTAAATAGATCAATGCAAAATCAGCACCGCCCGGTGAGAACCAGTTTCAAGCCAATACCTGAGAGGAGGGGTGAGACCGCATGGGCAACAGCAACCCCACCGCACTCCACAGCGTGCTTCAAATGAAAGGAAGGTCACTGAACAGTCGATTGCCACAGCAAAGGATCAGTGAAGAAAAACCAAGAGCCTACCCTTCCTGAAAACGAACTAGTGGATCCAAATTCAGAAATGATGAAAGCAATCTTAAAGCCCTCCTGACCTGGAGGCATTTTCTAGAGGGGAATAAAATACCATTTCAGGTTTGGACTGATCACAAGAATCTCGAAGCTATGAAAACCCCTAGGAAGCTGTCCCCTAAGCAAGCATGGTGGTCTCAGCATTTCCACCATGTCAGAATCCATTTATATTTCATTTTTAACTATCTCTTCTGTGCAAAACCCAAATCTCACCCTTCCCTGGATTCTGCCATTCCCAAGAAGAAGAGGGAACAACCATGGGAGTTTATTACTTTTACTTCCTTAATTGTAACCTTTGTGTATTCCGCCTGCCTGCTATCCATCACAATATAACCAATTACCAGGCATTCCCCTCTTATCTTCTGGACAGCTAAGAAAGGGGGTGGTAAGTGAGGAAGGAATGCGCCTGGAATCTGGATTGTTTCTCCGGATGAAATGTCGGGGTGGGAATGATCCTGTTTGTCCCACGAGGGGCTTGCCACCTGGAGCTTGGCTGATCCGGAACTGACCAAATGAACTGAGGGGTGGAGTTTGCTTGGAGACACTTTAAAAATATCAATCTGTGAGGGGATTCTTCAGATCCTGTCTGTTATACCCTCTTTTCATCTATATTTTATTAAAAGTTCCTGCTTGGCTAATCTTGTCTCCAAGAATTTTTCTTTCTTGAGATGTGGATTGAAGTGGGTTCTGATACACTGATTCAATTTTACAATTCATTACCTGCTTGGGGGGAAGAATTTCCTGGCAGATGCTCTGTCTAGGATACCGCAGTACAATAGTGCTAAATCGGAAGTAACCTTGCCTTGTTTTCCCTGCTATCACTAGTCCCTAATAAAAGTTCCTTTTGAGATAACACCTGTTTCAAGAGTTCTGCTTTCTTGGGTGGCTTAGCTGAGGTAGGTCCTTACAATACAGTATTATTATTGTCTTGCAGATTAAAAAATCTCATTCCAGTCTACATGGTTATTAATGATTGGTTGCAATCAATGTTTATTACATAGATACAAGATCTTGATGTGAATTAACTAATTCTTAATAGGTGTAAATGTGAATTGATTTTGTTTTGTTTTTTAATGTTATATGCTGCTTGAGTTTGTGTACTTCAATTTTATAAACTGGAGGTTTACGTCTGTGTTCTTGAATGACAGATTCCTCCCCCTCCTAGGAATATTCTGTGCTTACAGATGCCTAGACAAGATCTCTGGTTAATTTTTTAATATTCTTTGGTATATTGTACTCTAAACTTGATACTTTTGAAATAATAATTGTAAATGCAGTGGAAATGAGTGTACATTGTAATTAATTCTTAAAAGTAATTGAATTTAAACCAATTTATACTGATTTAAATAAATGATAAATGTTCAGATTGCATTGTTCCAAGACAGAGTAGTTACTACAACAGGAGCTATGGTAGCGCAGTGGTTAGAATGCAGTATTGCATGCTGACTCTGCTCACTGTCAGGAGTTCGATCCTGACCAGTCAAGGTTGACCAGCTTTCCATCCTTCCAAAGTTGGTATAATGAGGACTCAGATTGTTGGGGGCAATATACTGACTCTGAAAACTGCTCAGAGAGTGCTTTAAATACTATGAAGTGGTATGTAAGTGCTATTACTATTGCTACTTTGACACTTAGCTATGCAGCCATATTATTTTACTGTTATATTTGTATATGGTCATATGAAGCTATAAAATATTCAAAATAAGTGTAAATATGACAACTTCAAAATTTAGTCATGAACTGGAAAAAAGACAAATTTGCTACAATAAAAATTGGAATGCAAAAATATTTTCTTATATTTTTTATAGACAACAGTGATGGTGATAATGCCAGTGAATGTGAGGAATATAATAGTGTGTTCAGTCATCTAGAAGAACTGAGATGTAACCTGGAGAGAGAAATAGGTTTTGAAAAATTCATCAAAATTTATGAAGAAATAAAGGTTTGTAGAATGTTCAATATGAAGACGAGAGCAAAATTATTATCTACTAATAATAATCTCATTTACAATATAAGAACTCTTTTAATGAAATTAAGTTAATATAGTTATTTTCCAAATGAGTTTTAACATACAGTTTCTTAATGATGTTCTAAGTAATTCATTGTGTTCAGGAGCTAGAGGCCCATCTATGCTGATCCTTGGTAATTTCTGGCTGGTAGAGACTCTTTGTCTTCTGCTAATCATTTTCTGAATAACATGATTTAGAGACAGTCCTCCATAACTGCTAACTTCTACTCCCCAGCTTTTCCACTGAAAAGGTAGCTTAATAATGATAGTTTCTGCTTAAAGGTAAGGTAAAGGTTCCCCCGCACATGCATGCTAGTCGTTTCTGACTCTAGGGGCCGGTGCTCATCTCTGTTTCAAAGCTGAAGAGCCAGCACTTGTCCGAGGACATCTCCGTGGTCATGTAGCCAGCATGACTAGACGCCAAAGGCACACAGAACGTTGTTACCTTCCCACCGGAATGGTCCCTATTTTTCTACTTGCATTTTTACGTGCTTTCGAACTGCTAGGTTGGCAGAAGCTGGGACGAGTAACAGGCGCTCACTCTGTTACGTGGCACTCGGGATTCGACCCGTCAAACTGCCGACCTTCTGATCGACAAGCTCAGCGTCCTAACCCACTGAGCCACCGCGTCCCTTCAGTTTCTGCTTTAGCAAAAAAAAAAATTAGCAGTTATGGTGCCTTGTTGGATCTGGATGTGGAAAGTTTGTGAGCTTATAATATTTTATTACGTTAAGTTTCTATGCCTTATTTTCTAGGCTATACATGAAGATGAAGATGAAAGCATTGATACGTGTTCAACAATAGTTCAAAATATTTTAGGAAATGAACATAAACATCAGTATGCTAAAATTCTCCATTTAGTAATGGCAGATGGAGCATACCAGGAAGGTAAGTATCTGACAAGCACATGTTTTCAGCATTATTTTTCTGCTGACTGCTATTCATGGTTAGGAAGTTACTGTGTACAATGCCATTTTTTTTGTTGCACAACAGTTGTTTCTATATACACTAGAAAATTGTATATTTTTACTGGCAAATATTAAGGTAAATTTAGAACTACTTTTGCTGATTAATAGGATTCTATCCAGTAGTATCATCAGCTTGGGTTTGCCCATTCTTTGGATAGAACTAACTAATTTGTCATACTGGAATTTGTAACTGTACATTTTTCTATTTAATGTTTTTAATGGAAATCTTATTAGACATTTTCATACTGCAGAAAGTAAATATGCTAAAATATACAGTGTTTTGTATATTTATGTATATCGACTTGGTCCAATATTAATATTGAACTTGATCTTTCGCCTGTTATTGAAAGAGGAAAAAACAGGATTTTGCCAGTTCCTGAGATTCTTTCATAACTAATATAAAACAATTTTTACAGCTGCCTTAATATTTAATACAAATTGAGTTGTATTGTTCCTAATATCTTTATCAAATCTAATTTAAAGGCTAACTAGGGTTATCATTAAATTGATATGTACCATATGCTAAATAAATAAATTAATGCAGATCTAATATTACACCATGGTTAGCTTCTAAAACAGAGATGGAATGGGTTGCAGAAATAAAGGGAGAAAGGTTCATGATTCTGCTACAAGCTAAATAGTCTTCTGATTGTTACCTAAATCTTATATTTGTAACACACTATTTAAATTAGCTTTTGATTCATATAAGTGAAGTATGTATCTCCAAAACTTTAATATATAAAACTTGAATCATGGTAAAATTAAACTGAGAAGACTGAAGTATAAAAATAGCAGACTTGTTATTTATTTAGTATGTTTTCATTATGTCTTTTAGTAGATTGGCAGTTTTGAAAGTGCTTGCTAAGCTGTTTTTTCCATAATTAAATATTTTAAAATCTTTCTTTGCAGACAATGATGAATAATACATTTTTGTGACATTCTAAGCAAAAGCAGATGTATGAATTTTATTCTGTAATAACAAACTGTACAACAAAAATAACACTTTATTGGGACAGACTTAAAATCTTCTTGGTAGCATGAAGAAAATGGGAAAAAACACGACTCTTTTCACCATTTTATAAATATCTGTTGATGCATAGCTTCATTTCTTCAGTAACACATTGAAGGCCGTGTTCTATTTACAATGAATTACAAAGAATAGAAAGACACTCAGAAATAATTTACCATTTGAAAGTATCAGTTATGAAGAAGCTGGTGGTATAGTAGCTATTACTGTTTTTCTTTTTCCTAAGCAGTAAAAAGGAACAAACAAAACAATATTTTTTTGTTTAAACAACCTTGACTCCTGTTGGTGGAATTTTTAAAGATGACTTTGTTTTCTGTTTAGAATGCCAATTTTTCAGTAATACTACTTGATCTTAAGTGCATACAATATGGAAGTAATTTCCCTGAAATTAGTAGAACATTTTACATGCATTTAATAGAAACTATTTTTTTATTTTGCTGTAGAATATGTGTGTAAAATTATTTACAATTCTCAGTATTTATGTCTTAATCAGTTTATCATCTTTCTCTTTGAAATCACTCAACTCAGTTTCAATACTATTTCTGTCAGTTTGCAGCATAAGTGATTTTCCACTATAAATCAAAGGAGTTTCAGGACGAAGTTTTCTTATTAGAGTACTGTGTACCCAGCTAAGTCTGCTGCTTTTTTGTTTCCCTTTAACAAGACCATCCTAACAGAAACAAATGTAATATTGCTGTTGTTTTGAAAGTTAAATGCATATTCTACAGCTGGGTTGTTTAAAAGGGAAAAGCTGGATTTTATTTCCTCTACTTTTCATTGAAAAGTAATTCTTTAATGGGGAGAGAGAATTTCTGCAAGATGATGAATCAAAGCATTATTGTATGTAACAGATAGTATTGATCAGCTGAATCAGCTATATAACAATATATGTTGAAAATATAATTCTGTATTTCCTGACTAACAATGGAAAGTGGAATGTATATAAACATAAAATTAAAATTTTAAAGTAATTCTAACTATATGAAATAAATATTGAAGATGTTGTTTGTTTGATAGTTTGGATTTTCTTGATTTATGCAGCTAATGAATTTCCATGTTTATATTGCACAAAAAAGAAATAAAATTAAAACATATTTATATTTTGTATTTTAAACTAAAATTTAGTTTACACTCCAGGCAATTATAGAGAAATATATACATATCTTTTATGAAAATAAATCTAGGTTCCAGATGGCAAAAGGCAAGAAGCTGCCTTACTGACTATATAATGGTTAGTTGAGGTAAAATTGCTTTCCATGGAATGTTCACCTCCATATATGATGAACAAAATCTATAAGAATAGACAATTTGCTGGATTTAAACTAGCCTTCTAAACTAAATGATAGAAAAGAAAATTTAAAAGGCATTGTATATAGTTTTCATCTGTCGAATATGCCCTCCTTGCAGTTTTAAGAGGTTCAAAAAATAGGAAAATAGCTTATTTTCCATTTGAAAGTTATGTAAGCAAATTTTCATTCAGATAGAGAACTAATTACACTTGACACTGAACATTATTAATTTTCTGTGGATTCTACAAAGATTTATACACAGATTGACTTTCTAATTAACTGACTACATGAACATATGTACGCTTTTTTATTTATACTGTCTCCAGGGTAATTTATTTGATACTTGATATTTACAAAGAATCCATTAAACAATTTACATGCATCTTAACTTATATAGTCTTTATTGTCAATTGCTGAACCCTTAAGCAGAGAATGATATGTTTCTAGATTGCAAATGAACACTATGAATGCATGTATCTTTTTGCTGCACAATTTTCCCTGATAATAAATTTGTATTTTAAATATTTCAAAGGAAGAGAAAATATAGAAATTCTACATGTAATAATTTGGTCTTAGCCCAAAGGAAATCCTGCTTGTACATAGTTTTGCCTTGTCTAAATTGTGTTAATGTATCATAGCCATCTTAGAACTACTGTCTGCCATTCTCTGTAAGATTCATACTATATAATCTCCCTTTGCAGTATAGAACTATCCAGGTTTCCTTGGAATTATACACATATAAAGAGATCCCACTTAGCCATGATTAGTATTGCATTATAGTAGAACTCACAGAGCAGTAGCAATTGCTGGTGGTGGAAGCATATAGAAAGAATTAAAAAAACAATAGGAAGTCCTAAAATCCTTATAGTCTGAAACATAAATTTTTGCTGGACATTCTTAAAAAGCAATTAAAAAATGGTTGATGGTTGTGCTGAATGTATCTCAATCCCAAATATTTCATATTAGAACAATATCATACTTCACACATTGGGCTGGTTAAGGAAATTTCCTTTCCTCAAGCTGCAAGGCATACAAAGGAAGCAAGGAAGCCAATCAATATGAAATATTTCTTTCTTTAGAAAAAGCGTGAGTTACTTATTTTCAGTTTTAAGCAGAATTATCAAGCCCAGCATTATCAAGCCCATCCTGTTTCCTTCCTTCCCATCTTTTAATTGTTTTTAACTTGATTGGATTTCTATTTTTATTCTTTTAAAGATATTTATGTGTTAGGATTTTAATGATTTAATGCTAGAAGTTGTCCAGAGTAATTTGCTACGAGATGGATGGCAAATAAATTCAATAAATAAATAAAATAAGAAAGGACACCAATATACTATAGAGACTTCTTTTTATTGATAATGATTGTAGGCCAAAACTAGATCAAATAACATACAGGAGCTACTGTATAGGCTGTATATACAGTGATCATTTGTTTAATGACTGTTCTAAATCATAGTGATACTGAATGAGAAGACTTATGACCAGTCCTCATAATTATAGCTCTTACAACATTTCTAATCATGTGATTGCAATTTAAGAGCTTGGCAGCTGACATCCCAGCAATCATCTTTGGAAAGGAGAGTTAGCTGCTCTACCCCCTTGGCCTCCCTATATATTATGTATGTTGCATAGTGCCATCCTGGAAGCAGGCACCATTTTGGAAAATTCTAAATTCTTGCAGTTGCTCCCAAAATTTTGCCTGCTTCCATGTGGCCTCTGTGTAGGAAGACCATACAGGAGACCCTTACTTGCTGAAGGACATTAGTGGAAAAGGTAGTGAGTAACATGGATTGAGTCATGATGGGGGATAGGGAGGAGAATGTGGAGCCCAGTGGAGTGGAAAGCAGGCCCAAGGCCTGCAGGAACCTACAGGGGCAGGAAGCTGAGCAAGAGTTGCCTCAATGTAGGGGAGGTCCAGGGAAGGCCATGTGTGAGCTGGGGAGGTACAGTGCAAACTGAATCTGCACTAGGGCTCCAAGGCCCATCTACTCCAGAGACACCCCATTCTTCACTTGACAACCCATGTGGCCACTTAAAGTCTAAAACAGCAGCAATTGGAGTCCTTAAGCAAGGTGATCACATGAATGCCTTGATTAATTACCATAACAACTTGTGACTGTAATGGGCAGGCTACATTACAGTCATAACTTGAGGACTAAGACTGCTTACATTGAGATAAGCTCAAAGAGGATAAATCTAAAGAGAATCTGATCAAAGACACATAAAATTTGTTGCTAATTATTCAGTTTGTACAAATGTATGATAAGATTTATCTGGAAAAAATGGTTGCTTTTATTTCTCAGAAAGTAGAAAACTTTGTCATTTAAGATCCTTAGCATTACTGAATGATATGAAAGTTCTTAGATCCCATTTCCAAATGCAGTTCAAGGATATTTTTCAGTTATTTCTTGCTTTCATTTTTTGGATAACATTCTTGGCAATAAGAAGGCCTGTTGTCAACTACATAATATCTGTGGAGTCCTTGTTTATTTACAGAAATTTCATTATTCATATCTGACCAAGTAACTACTGTACAGGGTAATGTTAGTAGTGACTTTTCTGGTTCAAATGTTACAAAAAAGGAAATAATAGACTGAATGTGTATGCAAATTTTCATAATAAAATCTTTAATGTAGAAAGTATGAGCCAGATTTACTTCAGATAACATGTCATGATACATTAATAGCAAGAGCTCTCGAACTTATGTACCACCCCATAATGCTTTACAGCACTGCACTCACAAGTAAACATATTCACAACATGGCAAATCACTTTTTAGGAAGAGAGTGTCAACTCTACAAACAAATTTGGCTGAAGCCATTTTCCCTTCATTTTTCCCTTCACCCCTACCTAACCCTCCCTATCCCTCCCACCCATTCTCCCCTTCCCCCCGACTTCCCAGAGCTAAATACAGGGTATAAAAACAAAGAACAATTATAAGCATCCATATGCTAACAACAATAAACTATTAATTCTATCACCCTCTAGCTCATATAAAATGATTACAAGCAATATTAATATTACATATAAAAAGAAAAGAAAAAAGAAAACAGAAAAGGAAACTTACTCAAATGCTAAATGAAATTTCTTAGTCCCATATTTGTTCTGGATATAATCAATACAATTTTTCCACTCCATAATATAACGTTCTTGCGAATGATCTTTCAGGTAAGTCGAAATCTTTGCCATTTCCGCCAGGTCAGAAACTTTTAGAGTCCATTCTTCTATAGTCGGCAGTTCCTCCTTTTTCCAATATTGACCTATTAAAAGTCTTGCTGCTGTGGTTAAGTTCAGCATCAACTTAACGTCCACAACAGTAGCATCTGTAATTATGCCCAACAAAAACAATTGCGGACAAAACTTTATCCTTTGCTTAAAGATCTTCTGCATATTCCACCAAATGTTTATCCAAAAAGCCTTAACCTTTTTGCAGGTCCACCATATATGAAAATACGTTGCATCTTTGCCACCACACCTCCAACATTTAGGCTGATAATTCGGATACATACTTGCAAGCTTTTTAGGGTCTAAATGCCATCTATAAAACATTTTATAAAAGTTCTCTCTTAGGTTTTGGGCTTGCGTGAATTTTACGTTCTTCACCCAGATCTTTTCCCACGTGTCCATTGTAATAACTTTTTGAATATTCTGAGCCCATTTTATCATACAGTCTTTAACAAGTTCTGTTTCTGAGTCAATTTCTATCAATGCAAGATATATCCGTTTGATATGTGCTGGACCCTGGTTTCTACTTTGCTTTATCAAATTTTCATCGGTCATTGAGAAACCAATTTTCTGATCTTCTTTCCACCTGGCCCGTAACTGAGTATATTGAAACCAAGTTTGAACGATCTTCTCATCTCGCAAGAGATTGTACGGCTTCAAACACCAGACATTTCTTTCCAAGCTTAAAATCTCCTTATACGTAGTCACATCATGTTTGAAGCCAACATTTATGTTTTCTATTGCGTGTTTTGGGATTGCCCACAACGGCACCTTGTAGTCTAACTTATGTCTATACTTCTTCCAAACTCTCAACAATGCCTGTCTTAAAATATGCACTTTAAACATATTATCTACCTTCTTATCATACAACAAATATGCATGCCAGCCAAATAACAAGTCATGGCCCTCAAGATTTAATAATCTCCCTTGTGTCAAATTAATCCAATCACTTATTCCTGATAACGCAGCAGCTTCATAATATAATTTAAGATTAGGCATTTTAAGACCACCTCTTTCACGAGTATCCTGCATAATCTTGAGTTTAACTCGTGGCCTTTTCCCTGCCCACACAAATTTATTGATACCCCGTTGCCATTCTTCCAAATTAGAATCTTTTTTAAGGACCGGTATCATTTGAAATAAAAATAAAAATTTAGGCAGGACGTTCATTTTCACTGCTGCAATTCTTCCCAGCAAAGACAATTGCAGTTTTTCCCAGCTCTCCAATTCTTTTTGAATTTTTCCCCATAACTTTTCATAATTATTTTTATATAACTTTGTATTAGAGGGTGACAAATACACCCCCAAATATTTGACCCTTTTAACAATCTCAAATCCAGTTAATCCTTCTAAAAGGGCCTTTTGCGGTGCTGTCATATTTTTGGCCAAAATTTTGGTTTTTTGTACATTAACCTTAAATCCAGAAACCTTCCCATATTGCATTATTATCTCCATCAGGTCCACAACAGAGTTTTCTGGCTGAGTCACCGTAACAACCAGATCATCTGCAAACGCCCTCAATCTATATATCTCTGTTGTGAATGGTCTTTCAAATACACTGAGATCTTTGCCATTTCCGCCAGGTTAAAAACTTTTAGAGTCCATTCTTCTATAGTCGGCAGTTCTTCCTTCTTCCAGTATTGCCCTACTAAAAGTCTTGCTGCCGTAATTAAATTCAACATCAACTTAGTGTCCACAACAGTAGTGTCAGTAATAATGCCCAGTAAGAACAATTGCGGACAAAACTTTATCCTTTTCTTAAATATCTTCTGCATATTCCACCAAATTTTAATCCAAAATGCTTTAACATTTTTACAGGTCCACCATATATGAAAGTACGTTGCATCTTCACCACCACACCTCCAACATTTAGGCTGGTAGTTCGGATACATACTTGCTAATTTTTTAGGATCTAAATGCCATCTATAAAACATTTTATAAAAATTCTCTCTTAAATTTTGAGCTTGCGTAAATTTTACATTTCTCACCCAAATCTCCCAAGTATCCATTGTAATAACTTCTTGAAAATTCTGAGACCACTTTACCATACAATCTTTGACAAGTTCTGTCTCTGAATCAATTTCTATCAGTGCAAGATATATCCGTTTGATATGTGCTTGACCCTGATTTCTAATTTGCTTTACCAAATTTTCATCAGTCATTGAAAAACCAATTTTCTGATCCTCTTTCCACCTGGCCTGTAGTTGCCCATACTGAAACCAGGTTTGAACAATCTTTTCTCCTCGTAAGGGATTATACAGCTTCAAATGCCATACATTCCTTTCCAAACTTTCCTTATATGTAGTCACATCATGTTTAAACCCAACATTTATATTTTCTATTGCGTGTTTCGGTATTGCCCATAGAGGTATCTTATAATTTAACTTGTGTCTATACTTTTTCCAAACTCGCAACAGAGCATGTCTTAAAATATGCACCTTAAACACATTATCCACCTTCTTATCATACAATAGGTATGCATGCCAGCCAAATAACAAATCATGACCTTCAAGATTTAATAATCTCCCTTGTGTTAAATTAATCCAGTCACTCATCGCTGACAAAGCAGCAGCTTCATAGTATAATTTAAAGTTAGGCATTTTGAGACCACCTCTCTCACGCATAACCTGCATGATCTTAAATTTGACTCATGGCCTGTTCCCTGCCCAGAAAAATTTATTAATACCCTTTTGCCATTCCTCCAAATTTGAATCCTTTTTAAGAATAGGTATCATTTGAAATAAGAATAAAAATTCTGGCAAAACATTCATTTTCACTGCTGCAATTCTTCCCAATAGAGACAATTGTAATTTTTTCCAGCTTTCCAATTCTTTTTGAATTTTTCCCCTTAATTTTTCATAATTATTTTTATATAACTTTGCATTTGAGGGTGACAAATACACCCATTTAACCCTTTTAACAATCTCAAATCCAGTTAACCCTTCTAGAAGGGCCTTTTGCGATGCTGTCTTATTTTTAGCCAATATTTTAGTTTTTTGTATATTTAACCTTGAATCCAGAAACCTTCCCATATTGCATTATTATCTCCATCAGGTCCACAACAGAATTTTTTGGCTGAGTCACCGTAACAACCAGATCGACTGCAAACGCCCTCAATCTATAATCCTGATCTCTTATTTGAATTCCCTTAATTTTTTCCGAATCCCGTATTTTAATCAATAATATCTCCAATGTTAAAATAAATAATAGAGGTGACAACGGACACCCCTGCCTTGTGCCCTTTTCAATATTACATACATCAGTCAGACTATTATTTACTATTATACGGGCTGTTTGCTTTTGATATAATGCCCTAATTGGTTGTAAAAATTTATCCCCAAAATTCATTTTATCTAATACTTTCATCAAGAATTGCCAATCCAATTGATCAAAGGCTTTTTCAGCATCCAAAAAAATCAGCGCTGCAGGGATCTGATTGTTTCTTTCCAGAAATTCCAACAAATCAACTATATGCCTCACGTTATTTTTCATTTGTCTACCACTGATAAACCCAGTTTGGTCACCATGAATTACCTGTTGCAGTACCCTCATTAATCTGTTAGCTAAAACCTTAGCAAATATCTTGTAGTCCGTATTCAAAAGTGATATTGGTCTATAATTTCTTGCTTGAGTGACATCCTGATCTTCCTTCGGAATCAAAGAAATAAAAGCAGTTTTCCAGGACGGAGGCACCCCTTAATGGCTTTATCATCTCAAACTGTAAATTTTTATAATACACAGCAGTCAATCCATCCGTCCCTGGCGCTTTGCCCACTTTCAGTTGTTTAATTGCTAAAAGAATTTCTTCCTCAGTTATCAATTGATTCATCTCTTCCTTTTGTTCTTGTGTAAGAACCGGAATACTAGCATTCCTCAAATATACATCAATATCTGCTTCGCTAATCTTATCTCTAGCATATAACTTAGAATAAAAATCAACAAAAGTTTCCTTAATAAGGTTCTGTTGATACACTACCTTACCCTTGTGTTCTATTTTATCTATATTAGAAGCCCTTTGCTTCTTTCTTAACAAATAAGCTAACCATCTACCTGGTTTATTGGCATTACAAAAAGTATTATGTCTAGCAAACCGTAGATTAGTTGCCACCTGATCAGCCATCAACTTATCAAACTGTCCCCTTAATAAATTAATAACCTCTTTAATTTTCACATCTGATGGATTCAAAATTAAGGCCTTTTCTTTTTCCCTAATTTCATTCTCTAATTCTTTCCTCCTAAATTCCAGATTACGTCTATATTTGTTATTCAAATATATTAACACACCTCTCATGTAAGCTTTACTAGCATCCCAAACCATTTCCATAGAAGTACCCTTATTCATATTGATTTCAAAAAAAACCTGTTTTTTACATTCTTCCACATTTTCCTGATTTCTAAACAAGTTCTCATTTAGACGCCAGGAGCGCCTATCTTTTATCCTTATCAATCTCTAGCCAGACTGGACTATGGTCAGACATAGTTCTTGGACAGATCTTTATCTTCTTAATCCTAGAAAAGAAATCATTGGTAATTAATATAAAGTCAATCCTAGAAAAAGATTGATGTCTATCAGAAAAAAAGTATAATCCTTTTTTTGCAAATTCCTTTCTCTCCAGATATCTCGCAGCTCCAAATCATCCTTCATCTCAAAAAAGGATTTAGGCAGTTTAGCATGACTTGGAGTACTTCTAAAAGAACCACTCTTGTCCATTTGTACATCCAAGACACCATTCCAGTCTCCCATAAAAATAAAAGATTTATAATCCAACTGAGTAATCTTGCTGTGTAGTAAACTATAAAAGTCTGCTTGTTGTTGATTAGGAGCATATAATCCAACCAGAAGCATTTTTTGCCTTCTATTAACAAATCTATTATAACGTATCTTCCTTGTTTATCTGCTTCAATTAACTCCACTGTCAAAGTATTCTTAATATAAACAACCACTCCATTCTTTTTATTCATTGCAGAGGCAATAAATTGTGTACCCAGTCTTGAATTTAATAAGTACTTTTGGTCCATGACTCTAATATGTGTTTCTTGTAAGCAAATAACATCAATCTTAAATTGTTTTAAATATTGAAAGATTTTCTTTCTCTTCTGTGGTGAATTTAAGCCATTAACATTCCAAGTTAGAAGCTTAGTCGCCATCCTTCGCGACCCGAAGATTTTGGAGCGCTTCTTCCAAAATCCCCTTTACATTCTTAGGTCGCGCCCCTCCCACAGCTTCGCTATAGGTACGCTTTGGAGGTTCCATGACTTTCTGCTGGTCTTGTTCTTGCTCTCGTCTCATTCGTCTCAAAGCAGCACGCGTCATCCTATGGTCTCTAGCTTCTTCCGATGATACTGAAATTTGATCCACTCCTGTAGCTTTCTCATCTGTCTGCATTGTTCCTTCAGCACCTTGAGGCTCTCCCTCGCCATTTTTGTTTGTAGATTCCAAAAGTGGTATGGGGGTTGCTTTTAAAACATTACTATAAAAATCACGTGCCTGCATCACTGTAGTAAGACGATGTCTCGTGCCTTCATGCATCACCACCATACCCACTGGTATCTCCCATCTGAACTTAATATCACGTCGCCTTAGCTCTTGTGCTAAAAAAGCAAACTCCTTTCTTCTCCTTAAGATTCTTGGAGGGATCTCTTTTAAAACCAGGACTTCTTCCTCAGCAATTACAAATTTAGTGTTGTAAGAGGCTTGAATGACCTCATTTCTAATTGCTCTCTTTGTAAAATAAACCACCATGTGTCTGGGTAGTTTCATTTGTCTTGCAATCCATGAATTAACACGGAAAATTTTATCTATGTCTTCCACAATTCCATCTGCTGGCCGCCCCAGCACCCCTTCCAGAGCCTCAGAGACTATTTCCTTCAAATTTTCTTTACGATTCTCTTTTAAGCCTCTGATCCTCACAGCAAACTCCATCTCATGATACTGTACCAAGATCAAGTCACTGTCGATTTTATCCACCACATTCTCAGTCTCTGACATTTTTGCATCTAATCTGATATTATTTTGGCTGAGATCTTCCACTCTTTCATCCAAATGCTCGATACATATAGCCATGCCTTGAAATGCAAGTAAAATTTCTGCCCTTATTTCTGTTAGCTTCTCATCCAGCTTTTCATCCATAACCTCAGCTAGTTTTTCTGTAACTTCTCATCCAGCTTTTCATCTATAATCTCAGCTAATTGCTGCGATTGCTTTTCCAAAGCTTCTTGCATCACATTCTGTAAATCTTTAACTGTCAGGGCTGGTGTGGGTGCAGGTGCAGGGGGCAATAAAGCTTGCAATGAAGACTGCTGCACTGGGGAAGCCCCCGCGCTTCTAAGAACTTTAGATGATTTAGCCGCCATTTTCACCCACTATTGCCTGCTACGCACTTTCACTTTCAAAGTCTGCAAAGTCCATTGAGCTAAAGATCAAAAGTCCACTTTCACCTGAATCTCCTGTATCGCTCTGCCTGCATCCTCGTTCTCCAAAGTTCTTTCCTGCTTTCAGGGATGGTTGCGAACGCCCTGTTCTGCTCCTAAAAGCCCGGAGCAGAAACGCCGCGGAGCCCGGAGCAAACCCAGGCTTCGGGGGGGCTCAATCCTTCAGCCGCCAGAACCTTAAGCTCTGGCGGCCCCGGAGAGCTCTACCCCAACCTGGGTACTCGCCCCCTCCTCTTCTCCCAAAGAGGGGGCTTCCGAACCGCCGAAACAGCTGATCGGCGTTGTTTTCGGCGGTTCTACGGAGCTGCGGGGCTGACAGCCTGGAAATGGCTGCCTCCGGAGATGCCTTGCCACCCGGAAGTCAGTCCATCTTGAAGTACACACTCTGGATGTCCCTGTCTTGGATGGCAACAGACAGGGACTACAGAGGAAGTGTACAAAGTGCGCTTGAGATAACATGCGAAAAACAAGATCTTAAATTAGAAAGATAAGCTTATGGAATGCAGGAAACTGGATCATATATTAATCCTTGTGTTAATTGAAAGGGATAAGCAATAGATAATGAAAAACAACCAGTTTCGGGATGGCATGGAAACTGTTAATGTTTAAGACATACATATATGAGTGAATGTTAACCAATAAAGAACACAGCTGCTCAAGATTCGTGTGAGTCTCCTTTCATACTACACGTGGTGCCCGAAACAGGGACCCAATACTTGGTCCGGCAAGGACTTGGTGCACCGTCAACCCTCTATTCGGGTTTCTGTAAGTATGGTGTCTTCGCTTTCTGAATTGCAAAGGAAGCATGTTGAGGAACTCGGGTTTTTATTAAAAAAGGACAGTCATGAGGTATCTCAGCGAAGCCTTTCCCGGCTGGTTCAGGAGGTTTCTGCTCAATGTTTATGGTACCCAGAAAAGGGATCTTTAAAATTAACAGATTGGGGAAAAATTGGAACTACTTTACATGTGGAGCCTAGGGCTGCTGTTGAAATTCTACATCTCTGGCATTTATCTCGGCATGCTATAGAAAAATTTGGCAACAATGTAGTATCATTAGTGTCGCCACCTCCCCCTCCGACTTATACTTCTCCAGTTATTTGTCCACCAGCAGCCCGAGGCTTATATTAGTCCCACTGCTCCCACAGATACTGGTCAACCTTGTCTTGCAAGGTCTTCTTTTCAAAAAATGGTGGAATCCTGTAAAAAGGATCCATCTTTATCTGGTGCAGAACTCGCTGAGCTTTTGGCTCTTTGCCCTGTTCAATATAGAGGGGGAAGGTCAACTATTGGGGCAGCAGATAGCAGAATGGGAAGGGTTACCTTATCAGATTCTGAGGGAACTTAAAAAGGCTATCACTGAGTATGGTTTAACTAGTAATTTCACAAAAGGTCTTCTAGAAGGAATTAAGAATGGATATATTATGATACCAGAAGATTGGAAGCAGTTATGTCACATGATGTTAACATCAATGCAATATGTAGTCTGGGAGAGCGAGTACATTCGTCATGCTCAAGCTGCTGCCTTGCCTGGGGGGGCATATTTATTTTTTATTTATTTAATATACCGCTGAGCAGTTAGCAGGGGTTGCACCCTTCACTACCATACCAACTCAGCTTGCTTTACCCCAAGCCACCTTGGCAATGGTATCAGAATGTGCCTTTCGTGCCTTTCTGAAGGTTCCCCAGACTGGAGAAAGCAAAGTAAGTTTCTCCAGCATACGGCAGGCTGCTAATAAACCAAACACAGATTTGGTAGAAAGATTGTCAAAGGCCATTAAACAGCAGTTTGATAATGCTGAAGCTGCTGGGGAATTGTTAAGGCAGCTGGCTACAGAAAATGCCAACACTGATTGTAAAAGAGCTCTTCAGCCATTGAAAGCTTCTGGCTATTATACTTTAGGTGATATGCTGCGCGTGTGCCAGGATATTGGTTCTCAGACTTACAAAATGCATCTCCTGGCAGCGACTATTCAGAAGGGCCAGAAACCCACCGGTTCTTGCTTTAAATGTGGAAAACCTGGCCATTTTCAAAGGGAATGTCGTTTAGTGGCCTCTAACAGTGCTCAAAATAGGCCATCAAAGAAATGCCCAGTCTGTAAAAAGGGATTCCATTGGGCTAATCAATGTTGCTTTCGCTTGGGAAACTTGTTAATGGGTGGGGCACCCACCCAGACACCAAAGAGTTCCTTCCCGATAGCGGCTCAGCCTCTTCAGACTTTCTGCTTCCCCGGCCACAGCAGGTAGTGCTGGGATTGATCTAATTACCCAGGAGGATAGTGATTTTAAGTTCCCACTGCAAGTGAACCTTATTCCATCTCCATGGACCTTTGCCTGTTGATACTGTGGGCTTGTTGCCTCGTTCATCTGTGCACAAAAGGGGTTGCTTTGTGGTTCCAGGTGTCATAGATTCTGACTATACTGGAATTATTATGATGCAGGTTTGGGTCAACATGCCCCAGCTTCTCCCTAAAAATTCTTCAATTGCTCAGCTATTGCTTCTTCCTTATGTCATTCCAAAGCCAGGGATGGGAGCTCGGGGAAATTCTGGTTTTGGCTCCACTTCCACTTCAGTGGCACTGGTGAAACAAGTTACTTCTTCCCACCCCCTCCTTACTTTATACTTAAATAAGCAACCATTTCAGGGTCTTTTAGATACTGGAGCAGATGTTACTGTTATTTCTTCATTACAGTGGCCTGTTCAGTGGCCCAAGCAAACTGTTTCTTCTTTGTGGGGTGTTGGCGGTTCAACGGATGCATGGCAAAGCGTTCATGCTATTTCAGTTTCCACTAGTACTGGTAAGACATTCTCTTTGCATCCGTATATTCTTGACATTCACACTAATATATGGGGTTGTGATATCCTTATCTTTTTAGATGCTCATTTAGTTTTGGATGATGGCTCTGCCTCTTAAATGGACCTGTACTACGCCTGTTTGGGTAGAGCAGTGGCTACTTTCTCAGGAAAAGCTATCTGTCCTTCACACTTTGGTGGAGGAGCAATATTGAGCTGGTCATATTGAATTTTCTACTAGCCCTTGGAACACTCCTGTTTTTGTAATAAAAAAGAAAAGTGGAAAATGGAGATTCCTGCACGATCTCAGAAAAATCAATTCGTGTATTCAACCTATGGGTCCTTTGCAATGTGGATTACCTAATCCAAACTTAATTCCTACAAATTATAAAATTTTGGTGGTAGATTTAAAGGATTGTTTCTTTACCGTCCCTTTGCAAGCTCAGGATAAAGAAAAATTTGCTTTTACAGTCCCTGTTTTGAATAACAGCATGCCTACCCGGCGATATCAGTGGTGTGTATTGCCTCAGGGCATGCTGAATTCCCCTACTTTATGTCAGTATTTTGTGGATCAGGCTCTTCAGCCATTTCGGGATATGTATCCCACATATATTGTGTATCATTATATGGATGATATCCTGGTTGCTGGTGAATCTATAGATCCTCGCAAGACTGCAGCTGCATTGGAGGCTGTTGTTGCAAAAAGGGGGCTGTATATAGCAAAGGAAAAGATTCAACTTGTTGAGCCTTATCTATACCTTGGACATCGTTTGTTACATGATTCTTCCATTACTGTCTTGCCTGACCTGAAGGTTTTATCA
The DNA here is from genome assembly GCF_947247035.1 of Vipera ursinii. NCBI lineage: Eukaryota > Metazoa > Chordata > Lepidosauria > Squamata > Viperidae > Vipera > Vipera ursinii. The sequence continues at coordinate 25,538,980 of NC_139521.1, read as the reverse complement.
TCTTATATATTGGTACAGTGGCAGAAATTGCTCGATATTATAAATTGGGCTCGCCCTCTCTTTTCTATCACCACAGGGGAGATGCTTCCTCTCTTTCAATTACTTAAGGGTCCTAAGCAGCCAGGAGATCTGGTTTATCTCTCTGACAAACGGCGAGATTGTTTGGCTATATTGTTTGCCAAGCTTATTTATTTATTTTTGGGACTTATATGCCGCCCTATCTCCCGAAGGACTCAGGGTGGCTAACAACAATAAAACACAATAATACAAATGTTAAAAAAGATTAAACTAGCAAGCCCCAATGATAAAATATTAAAAATATTCTACTTAAAAATCCCTATCGTCAGTCCAGGTCAACCTGATGGAAGAGAAATGTTTTAAGGCCGTGACGAAAGGACCAGAGATCCAGGGCCATCCGGAGGGAGGGAGGTTTGTTGATCGCCTGCCCTGTGCTACCTCTTGTCTTCAGCGTGCTCTTATTCCAACATACCCCTTACCTACAGGATGTTTGTATACCCCATGTTCTGATAGAAGGATTAATATTCATGAGTGAGTGCATTTGTCTGCCACCCCTCCACGCAATATTTATCTGTATCAATCTGCTTTAGAAGATCTAATTATTAAGGGACGCCGGCGAGCTTTAGCATTAACAGGCAGTGATTTGGATTCTATTTCTTTCACGAGAACTAAATTAGAGCATGATCATTTACTCACTGTGTCTGATTCTTATCAGATAGCCCTTGCCAATTATGTGGGTAGTGTTTAATATTCTTTGCCCAAAGATTCCCGTATCACTATTACAGCAACGCTTAGCCCTCCGTTTGCTTCTATTTTTTCTCGGACGCCTGTGGCTAACACACTTACTGTCTTTACTGATGGCTCTCCAACTTGAGGAGTGGTTGCGTGGTTCTCCTTAAATCACTGGCATACTAAATTTACTTCTCACCAAGTATCTGCACAACGTTCAGAACTTGCAGCAGTGATTCTTGCATTGCAACATTCTTCTTCTGTTGCTATTAACCTTGTGGTAGATACTCAGTATGTTTATCTTGTCATGCAAACTTTGCCCTATGCATATTTTGCTCTAAATTTGGACATTAACTTGTTATCTTTGTTTCTTACACTTAAACATCTCTTAGAACAGCGCTCTTGTCCTCTTTATGTTGAACACATTCAAAGCCATTCTCCTTTTGATAATGCTCTCACCCAAGGGAATGTCGTAGCCGATAACGTATTACGGAATGTCGCTTCTCTTTTTTCCAATCCAATTGATAGTCATTCCTTCTTTCATCAGTCAGCAAAATCTCTTGTGAAGCAATTTCATATTCCTTTTTCACATGCCCAGGACATTGTTTGTGCTTGACCTGCTTGTCAACAGTCTGCTGTTCCTTTTCCTATGGGGGTTAATCCTCGTGGCACATCAGCCAATCAGCTCTGGCAAATGGATGTTACCCAGTTTCCTCCCTTTAAACCTTATATTTATTTACATGCTTCTATTGACACTTACTCTCGCTTTTTGTGGGTTACTGCTTCACGTCACAAGCATTCAGCGGATGTTATTTCTCATTGTTTGTCTGCTTTTTCTGTGATGGGTCATCCAGCTCAGTTGAAAACTGACAATGGGCCTGCATATGTCAGCAAGGATTTCTCACAGTTTTGCCTTCGCTGGCATGTTTCTTTAACTCATGGTATACCATACAATTCACAGGGCCAGGCTATCATTGAGCGTGCACATCGTACCTTTAAGGGCTTACTTGAAAAGCAAATAAAAGGGGAAAGTGGGCCTTACCATCTTCGAAGGATTAATGATTTCTTAGCAGTCATGCTATTTACTTGGAATTATCTAACTGTCTCAGATTCTTTTTCAGAGCCCCCTGTTCATTATCATTTTCAAGTAGAAACGTTATTGGAGAAACCTTTGGTGCACTATCATCAAAGCCCTGATCCGCAGTGGAAAGTCCCTGCTTGACTGATTACCTGGGGATGTGGCTACGGCGCAGTAGAAGATCCTGACACTAGACGTGCTGTGTGGGTGCCTGCTCGCTGTATTCGTCCGTATCATGGCATGGCATCAGGATCTGTCCAATCCGATTCCGATCTTCAGCTGAAAACGGAGACTCGGCTTCCAAAAGTTAAAACTGAACGGGCTGGTGCACTCACATGGGGACAGGGCCCACTTGTCGCTTGGAGAAGACTATCAATGCCACTGCTGCCATTGTGCGTGATTTGCAGGCTGAAATTGAAGAACTCAACCAAGACATGATTCAGCAGCGCTTTGCAATTGATTATTCGTTAGCACGTCAGGGGGGATTTTGTAAGCTTGTGGGTAATTGTGCTTCTGCTGTGCATTACCATTCTTTGAATAAAACCATTGAGGATGAATTAGCTAAACTCCAAACATATATTTTGGATAATACTCATACTCCCTCCCCTTTTGAATGGTTGACTAATTGGCTTCCTGATTGGACTTGGCTCCATCAACTTTTTTTCTATGGCCTGTTGGTCATTGGATTTTTTATTGCTTGTTGTTTTGCTCAATGTATACCATCTTTTATTGCCTTATTTCGCCCTGCTCCAGTTTCTCTCTATCCCATTCAGCTTCAAAATCTTCAAAAGGCTTTGTTTCCTCAATTTAAAATAAAAAGAGAGGACATGTAGGCATGTTTTCTGAGTCCATCTTGAAGTACACGCTCTGCATTCCCCTGTCTTGGATGGCAAACTTCAGACAGGGACTACAGAGGAAGTGTACAAAGTGCGCTTGAGATAACATGCGAAAAACAAGATCTTAAATTAGAAAGATAAGCTTATGGAACGCAGGAAACTGGATCATATATTAATCCTTGTGTTAATTGAAAGGGATAAGCAATAGATAATGAAAAACAACCAGTTTCGGGATGGCATGGAAACTGTTAATGTTTAACTGCTAAAGCTATTGTTTAAGACATACATATATGAGTGAATGTTAACCAATAAAGAACACAGCTGCTTAAGATTCGTGTGAGTCTCCTTTCATACTACAGTATCTACTTACACTATGCGTACAATATTATTACTACAGACAAACCAAGGAACTTCAAGGTTGTTTTTTTTTAAGGAAGCTTTTGTGGATGCATCAAATGACATTTGCTTTCAGAAAATAAATGCATGAATCTGCTTATGTATCCCTTTCTTTTTCAGAATAAATTATCAAGTAGCTTTTGTAATCTCACTCTCCTGAAGAATGAGATTCTATCACTGTCATCCTCAGAGAGGTGGTTATGTATCTGGTTAATTTTTTATCAATATTTATATGCATTTAAAATTGTTACTTAAAGCACCTAGGTATTACGTAAAATAAACATCAATATCAAATTCTAAAATATGATCTAAATGGATATAATTTAAGTATTACAAGTCATTGTTTTTTTCATAAACCTATAACTCTGAACTTGGGTTATTTAAGAAACAGGATGGAAGAAAGGAAATAATTTCAAACAAATTGAGTTTTAAGGATCCATCTGATAATAGAAGGCTGCCACAATGAAGAAAAGATAATTGGTGATAACCAATACTTAATATTAACAGAGTGAAAATCCAGAAAAAATATTTAACAAAAGAAAGAAAAGAAAATGGCAACACAAATAAGTTGACATCTAGAAAGGTTTCTAGTAATTTCAAACTAAAAAATGAGGGAAAACATTGAATTTGAGAGACTGGAATTAACGAACATTGTAATTTGAATGGTAAGCATAGACTCACAAATAAAAAACAGTTCATTGTGAACATGATTTGTTAGAAGAGAACTTTCTTTTGTAATTTTTATTGATGAGCATATTCTGGGAATCCACATATCTGAAAGTTGCCAGGGTTGAAAAAGACGGAAGACTTTTGTTCAAATAATTTAAATTACTAGGAAAATATATTTAGAAGTACCCCTCTACCTTTAATACCCTCCTATTTCAGGGCTTTTCAACTTTTCACCCATTGTACCACTTTTAGGATAAGGCAATGTCCGAGTACCACCAGTTGCCCAGGAAGGTGTCAAAAACGTGACACAAAAAAAGGAAAAAAATGATAAAGTACAGGTAGTCCTCGACTTACAACAATTCGCTTAGTGACTGTTTAAGTTATGACGGCACTGAAAAAAGTGACTTATGACCATTTTCCACACTTATAACTGTTGCAGCATCCCCAGGGTCATGTGGTTTACATTCGGATGCTTGGCAACTGATTCATATTTATGATGGTCACAGTGTCCCAGGGTCACGTGATCACCTTTTGCAACTTTTTGACAAGCGAAGTCAATGGCCAGAGGGGGCAGCTCATCACTCAGGTTGCAGAGTGCCTGTGTGGGGGGAATCCATGGGTCGCTGGTGGAGGGGGGTATGACAGGGGTGGGTGCCCTCCTCCCTCTCTCCCATTGTCCCTTCTTTCCTTCCTTTCTTTCCTCCTCCTTTGTCCCTCCCTCCCTCCCACAGGTTGCAGGGTGCCTGTGTGTGTGGGGGGGGGGGGAAATCCATGGGTTGTATTGTGAGTGGGCAGGAGGGAAACCAAACTTTTCAATAGGCATGTTACTGTTTATCCCTACCTTTCTTCTTTCCTTCCTTTCTTCCTTCCCTCCCTCCCTAAGTCTAAGGCTTGGGGGTGGGAGGGGCTGGTGAGGAGAGAGTGGAGAGAATCCACTGGATTCTGCCTCTGGCTGCAGCTTCTCCAATTGGTCCTGCTTTCCCTGCACAGACCAAACGGGAGATCCACTTCAGGTTTTCGAGCCCGGCGCCTTTGCTTGCCAGCCCGCCCACCCGGTTCCCGAGTCAGGTGCGTCCTTAGGCAGGGATAGGCAACCTTGGCTCTTTGATGACTCGTGGACTTCAACTCCCAGAATTCCTGAGCCAGCATAGCTGCTCAGGGGCTGCTCCGGCTGCTGCAATTGGACAGCCCAAGCGGCAGAGAAAAGCTGGCGAGTGAAGGCAAGCATAGTCAGGGCGCTTCCCACAGCTGTGGGAAAAGACACCTCGGGGGCGGGATGGGACACTTCCTTCCCCAGGAGGAGCCGGCAGGCCAGGCGCTGGCCGCAGCAGGCACGGAGGGCTTCGGCTTCCCGGAGCTGGGAAGAAGGAAGCTTAGCTTGTTCCGGATCCTCGTGCGCTGCAGTGGGGCAGCTCCACCTGGGGCTGGGTGCTTCTCCCCATGGCTCCCAGCGCGCGCCCGGAGGATGCTGCCTCCTGCATGCTCACTCAGCCTTATCTATGCTGAGACAAGGACACCGTGGGGAGAAGTGGAGGGAGAGGAGGGGAAGGGAAGAGAGGAAAGGAGGGCGCCAACGCCGCACCTCCCTCACCTGCCCGGCCACTCACCACCACAGCAGCCTACACCATCTGGAAGCAGCACTGCACGGGAGCCTCCACATCGCAACCAGGCGGGAGGACTGGGTCCCAGCCAGGCGACCGGGCAAGCAAAGGAGGACGGAAGAGCAACGCACAGCAAGGTCCCTGGCTTGGAGATGTCTCGGCTGATCAGGCTTTTAGATCGCCCGTTCCAGCCAGCCGCTTTCTAGGGCAGCTACGGGTTGTCAATTGAAAAACATGGGCAACAGTAGCAAGCCGCGGCAGCAGGCGCTGGGTCACATCTCCCGCTCGGCGAAGAGAAATCACCTCAGCAGGTCTTAAGTGGAGCTACCAAATCTGGGCGGTTGATATCCAGTAGGCGAGAGAAGCCCTCGTGAACAGGACAACCACACACAGCAGAGTCGCTGCTCGGGGCTGGAGGGGAGGCTGGGCAGATTGCAAGCACTGGCAGTGGCAGTGGCGTAGCGTGGGTTGTCAGCACCCGGGGCGGGGCAAGGCAACCGGAAACAGAAATAGAGGGGTGGGCGGGCGGTGACGTCACGGCACTGCTGAAAAGACGCGCCCTGCAGTGGCGTAGACTTTCCAAGAAGAGTCGCGCGCATGCGGGATGCTTCCGGGTCCCTCTCGAGGGCGGCTGGGCGGGGCTCCAACCTGCAAGAGCCGCTGCATTCAAGCTCGCACGTGAGCCCCACTAAATAAAGCCACACATGCGCACGAAGCTAGGCCGGCCGGCCAGCAGGTCCGTCTTCGCTCGGCCAAACCTGCCAGGGCGCCTGCGGGGCGCTTGCGGTTGGCCTGAGCCTGGGCGGAGAGTTGGCCGCTTCTATTTATTTTATTCAGTTTATGTGGCCGCCCATCTCACCTGCCGGACTCATTTCGCTTTGCAAGAAAGAGCAGCTCGAGAGCGGAGCCAAGCCAACTCTGTGCAGCCCTTGGGGCTCCCTGAGCACTGCGTTCAGCAACGAACCCACGTTTCGGACTCTTTCCCGCCCCCTTTGCGGAGCTTTGCATCTAGAACTCCTTCTCGGTCCCTGACGAGCCTTTTTCACTGATTTCTCGCCACAGGTAGTCCGCGCAGAGTCCCGCGGCGCTCTCCAAGCAGGAAGCGCAGGCGTGAGACCGCGTGCACTTGTTCACTTCGGGTTTTGGGTTTGGACCAGATATTTTCCATCGCCGGCTATCACGGAGCCGAACCGGGCGACTTTTAAGGAAGGCTCTTATTCTGGAGCAGTCCGGTGCGTTGAGAAAGAAGGGACCCCAGTTTCTTCCTTCGCGGAACTGGAATCCAAAGTCACCCTGCCGCCGCCCTCCCGCACGCCCGTCCGTCTGTCCACTACCCTTTCTGGCTCGCTCTCCCGGAGCGGATGAAGGAGACATGGGAGGGGGAGGGGGCCGGGAGAGGGGGAGGGCCTCTGCAGCAGGGGGCCTCTCCTGGTTGGGCCTGTGTGCGCCGCCTGTCACTGGGCGGCGTGTATGTCGGAGGCCTGGCCCCGCCCCGCCTCTTCGCAGCCCGCAGCGCGGACAGAAATGACACAGAGCCTCGGTGGCTACCGAGCAGCTCAGCGCGAGCGCGCCCCCCCAGATGTTGTGCCCGGTGCGGCCGGCCCCCCCTGTACCCCCCACGCTACGCCACTGGGCAGTGGTGCCGGCGCAGAGTGCGCTCACACGTGCGATTACCCTCCAACCCCGAGCACCCTCTGCCATGCGCATCTGTCTCACTCGCATGTGTGTTCGCCCTCTGCGCCAGTGCCGCCACCAGTGCCTGCAATCTTCCTGGCCTCCCTTCTGGTCCAAAGCAGCACCTCTGCCATGTGTGGCTGTCTTGTTTGCGCATGCCATTGCCCTCCACCCCAAGCAGCGTCCACAATCTATCTGGCCTCCCCTCCGCCTGCTTTACACAGCTCCTCCTGCCCCCCCCACACCTGGTAACCCTCCCACCACCATGCAGATGCCCTCACCTCCCCCAAGCGTTTTTTTACTAACCTGCTTTCAGCTGCATTCCGTTTCTCTTCCCTTCTCAGCCTTTCCCACATGTTTGTGGGACTATTGGTAAAAAAGAAAAAAAGAGAGATCTCACAAGAAGTTAGAAAGTCTCATGGAACTTTTTTTTTTGTCCCACAAACACTGAAGGCTGAGAAGCGAATGGAGAAATAGAATGCAGCTGAAAGCAGGTTAGTAAAAAATGCTTTTTAAAACTTTTTTTTTACTTTTTTTTCCAGTTCTGTTCAACCGGTCCTTCGCATACCACCAGCCATGTGCTCGCATACCACTGGTACGCATACCACTGGTTGAAAAGCCCTGTCCTATTTGAGATTAGCTTTGTTTAGGTATTCAAAATTCTTACATAATTATAACTAGATAAATCCGGAATTCTCAAAGTTTGTGGTGCTGTGATTTCCCCCCCCCGCATGTACACACACAATTTTAATAGAATATGTGTGAAGCCCCCATGGTATAAAACCAATGACCTCCTCCTGAGCAGCACTTAGTATGATAATTACCAATTTAATATCAGATTGGATTCTTAGACCTTTTTTATTTTTTTACTATTAGATGAGATGACTCACAAATTTAACAAATATCACTCTCGTTCTGTGGCATCTCTTCTCATAATTCAATCTCTTGTGCATTCTTTCTAGCAGCAATTGTCCACTGCCTTTGTCAAGCCAAATAACAAGCATAGTATTTGCTCCAGGGGGCATTTGCAAGGGAATCAACAGTGTCAAAATGATAGGCATAACTGGAACAATTGAAAAATTGCCCCTTTTTGCATGTATGCAAAGGGCAGGACTTCAACCAACTAGTTATGCTTCTCATGTGACACTGTTGATGATGACCCTAACTTGATTGCTCTGTGTTGAATAAAATATGCCACATATAAGGTAAAGGTAAAGGTTCCCCCGCACATGCGTGCTAGTCGTTTCCAACTCTAGGGGCTGGTGCTCATCTCCGTTTCAAAGCCAAAGAGCCAGCACTTGTCCGAGGACGTCTCCGTGGTCATGTGGCCGGCATGACTAGACGCCAAAGGTGCACAGAACGCTATTACCTTCCCACCGGAGTGGTCCCTATTTTTCTACTTGCATTTTTACGTGCTTTTGAACTGCTCGTTTGGCAGAAGCTGGGACGAGTAACAGGCGCTCACTCTGTTATGCGGCACTCGTGATTTGACCTGCCAAACTGCCGACCTTCTGATCGACAAGCTCAGCGTCCTAACCCACTGAGCCACCGCGTCCCTTGTTAGTCATGTGAAAAAGAAAGTACACCCTCTTTGATTTCTATGGTTTTATGCATCAGGACATAGTAAAAACCATCTGTTCCTTAACCGTTCTTAAAAGTAGGTAAATATAACCTCAAATTAACAACAACATATATTACATAATGTCATCATTTTACAAAAAAAAAGCCAAAATGGAGAAGCCATGTGTGAAAAACTAAGTACATTTTATGATTCAATAGCTTGTAGAATCACCTTTAACAACAATAGCTTGAAGTTTTCTATATGACTTTAGCAATCTCACATCGTTGTGGAGGAATTTTGGCCCCTCTTTTTTACAACATTGTTTCATATACTTAGATACTTGGATTTTAGTAAGGTATTTGACAAAGTAGACCATAACCTACTTCTTGGTAAGCTAAAAAAAATGTAGGATAGACAGCATCACTACCACTGGTTGACAAATGAAAGAATGAAGGAGAAGTCATCAAATTTGCAGACAACACTAAACTGGCAAGAATAGCCAACACTCCAGAAAATAGGCTCAAGATCCAGATGGATCTTGACAAACTTGAACACTAGGCCCTATCTAGCAAAATGAAGTGAGCAAAGTAAGGTTTTACACTTAGGCAAGAAAAACCAAATGTGCAGGTACAGATTAGGTGAAACCTGGCTCAACAGCAATAAGTGACAGGGATCATGGACTCCCTATTAGACAATTACTTAAATATGAACTAGCAGTGTGCAGCAGCAGCCAAAAAAGCCCATGCAATCCTAGGTTGTATTAATGGGAATAGAATCAAGATCATGTGAAGTATTAGTACAAGTTTATAAAGTCTTAGTAAGACCACACTTTAAATACTGCATCCAGTTTTATAAAAAGATGTTGAGATTCTGGAAGAGCAACAAAGATGATTAGAAGGCTGGAGACTAAAACATATGAAGAATGGTTGCAGGAATTGAGTATGTCTAGTGAAAAGGTGACATGATAGCAGTGGGTGACATCATAGCAGGGTTCCAATATTTGAAGCTTTACCTCAAAGAAGAGGGGGTCAACTGTTTTCCAAAGCACCAGAAGGCAAGGCAAGAAATGATGGAAATTAATCAAGAAGAAAAGCAACCTAAAAGTAAGAAGAAATTTCCTAACTGTGGGAATGTACGGCTCTGTTGAGGTCTTGCCACAGCATTTTTATTTGGTTGAGGTCTGGACTTTGAGCCATTGCAACACCTTGATTCTTTTCCTTTTCAGCCATTCTGTTGTAGATTTGCTGGTGTACTTGGGATCATTGTCCTAGTGCATGACCCAATGTCGGCCAACCTTAAGCAGTTAGACAGATAGCCTCACATTTGATTTTAGAATACTTTGGTATACATGGTCGACTAAGTGACTGCAAGGTACCCAGGACCTGTGGCTGCAAAAAGTCCAAATCATCACCCGTCAACCACCATGCTTTACAATTGCCATAAGATGTTTTTGCTGATATGTTGTATTTGATTTATCCCAAATGAGATACTGAGCATTATGGCCAAACATCTCCACTTTGGTTTCATCTGTCCAAAGGACAATGTTCCAAAAATCTTCTGATTTATTCAGATGTAACTGTCAATGCTGCTAACATCGAATGTTCTTGCTTTGACAAAAGATGAAGCAGCTATTTCATATGTTAAACTTGTGTGTTACTGTTAAAGCTATAATTAGTTATTGCTGGGAGGGAGGAGGAAGAATGTCTCTCAAGGCCGTTATGAAATAAGAGAAGATAAGAATTTGGCAGGTTGTCTAAGAGAAGGGAAAACTGACCCTTCAAATTAATTGGAGAATGTGATTTATGACAGCAATGAAAAGCAGAACAATTGAACTTAACATATTGTGCTAAGGGAGAGGGGAATTAAGACTCCAGGTTCTCCTAGCAAGGATTGCTGATGTTATAGAACATAAAAGACTTTTAAGGTAAACAATGCCTCAGAGTCCTTTGAAAAGGTCATTCCATCAGAAACTTGACAGTAACTTTGCAAACCTAAGCCATACTGCCATGTTCTTTTTAGAGAGAAGAGGATTTCTCCTGGCAATCCTTCCAAACAAATCATACTTGTTCAGTCTTTTTATAATTATACTATCATGAACTTTAACATTTAACATGTTAACTGAGGCTTGTAGAGTCTGAGATGTAACTCTTGGATTTTTTTGCAATTTCTTTTGAGCATTGCACAGTCTGCCCTTGGGCTCAATTTACTGGGACATTCATTCCTGGGGATTGGCAATAGTCTTGAATGTTTTCCACTTGTGAATAATCTTCATCACTGTGGTGGAATGATGGACTTTAAATTGTTTGGAAATGTCCTTATAAACCTTTGCAGATTGATGGGCAGAAACAATTGCTTCTGTAAGATCATTGCTGATGTCTTTACTCTTTGGCATTGTATTAACACATATTTCAATGCTGGATCCTGGCAAACTCCTAAAACTTTGACTTTTATAAAGGTAGTCACCCTCATTGATGATCAGTTGATCAAGGGCACATGATTAGCAGCACATTGCTGCTACTTAGCTTCTTCATACAATACCTATGCAAGGAGTAAAAATTTTCACACTTGGCTTCTCCATTTTGATTTTCTTTTTGTAAATTAAATGATGTCATGATGTAATATGTCATGTAACAACAACAACAACAACAACAATAATGATAATAATGATGATGATGATGATGATGTTGGAAGGGACCTTGGAAGTCTTCTAGTCCAACCCCTGCTCAGGCAGGAAACCCTATACCATTTCAGACAAATGGCTGTCCAGTGTCTTCTTAAAAACTTCCAGTGTTGGAACATTCACAACTTCTGGAGGCAGGTTGTCCCACTGATTAATTGTTCTAACTGTCAGGAAATTTCTCCTTAGTTCTAGGTTGCTTCTTTCCTTGATTAGTTTCCATTCATTGCTTCTTGTCTTGCCTTCAGGTGCTTTGAATAGCTTGACTTCTTCTTCTTTGTGGCAACCCCTGACATAGTGGAACACTGCTGTCATATCACCTCTAGTCCTCCTCTTCATTAAACTAGACATACCCAATTCCAGCAACTGTTCTTTATATGTTTTAGCCTCCAGTCCCCTAATCATCTTTGTTGCTCTTCTCTGTACTCTTTCTAGAGCAGGAGTGTCAAATGGGCAATGTCACGTGATGTGTTGCGATGTACCACAACCTTTTTTCCATTGCCGGCAGTGGGGTGGACACGGTTTTGGCATGACGCATCTGGCCTGTGGCCCAGCAGTTTGACACCCCTGTTCTAGAGTCTCATCATCTTTTTTACATCATGGTGACCAATACTGGATGCAGTATTCCAAGTGTGGCCTTACTAAAGCATTATAAAGTGATATTAACACTTCACGTGATCTTGATTCGATCCCTCTGTTAATGCAGCCTGGCACTGTGTTGACTTTTTTGGCAGCTGCAGCATACTCTGGCTCATATTTAAGTGATTGTCCACTAGGACTCTGAGATCCCTCTCACAGTTACTACTATTGAACAAGGTACCACCTATACTGTAGCCGTGTATTTGGCTTTTCTTGCCTAAATGTAGAACCTTATTTTTTTCACCATTGAATTTCATTTTGTTAGATAGCGCCCAATGTTCAAGTCTGTCAAGATCCTTCTGTATCTTAAGCCGATCTTTTGGAGTGTTGGCTATTCCTGCCAGCTTGTTGTCAATGCTGCAAACATTTACATGTTTTTGCACTGACAATATAAGAGACAGCCTGTTATTTTAATTGCTTCATTTGGGATGGAGGAATCACCCGGAAGTTATGATAAGATTGCATACAGAATGGGAAGTGAAACCTCATATGTAAAGGATAATGTGATTTATGATGTGTCAATAAGGGCAGAGATTGTGTGTGTGTTATGATGGGTTTGGGGGGAGGATATTTCAGATTCTGGCATCCCTCCATGAGTGCCGATGTTTCATTTCATTAGTAAGACTTTTTAGATAAATAATATGCCTGCAATTTGTTTGATTTGTCTCATTCAACGGAACCATGACATCATGCCAGAATCTGCTTTCTTTCAAAGGGGGGTCCTGAACCCCTGCCACTGTCTTCGGTAAGAGAGGTAACCTGTCAAAGATTCAGGGAAGAATCCTCAAGATGGAAAAGAAAGGCCTGATTGCTGGCGAAAGTTCTGAAGAGGAAATAATAGTTTTCTGTGGGAAGATGAATTTGGGCCAATCTCCAAACCTCAGCAGATAACTGAGCTTATGTCATCATCAAGTTGGAACCACTCCAGTAGAGAATGCAGAGGCCAGACTGTGCAACCAGCGGCCCCAGAAGCAGAATGGGGAGGAGATGTCATACCATCAGCCACTGAGAATCTGGGTGAGTGGAAAATCCTGTCTCCAGATCAGACTGCCTGTCAGACCCAGGAGTCCCCTGCCAAGCCCTCCAGGCCCATAGAGACAGAGGACCCCAGCCTGGGCCCTCTGCAGCAATGGGAGGTTGGGAAGACCCACAAGTGAAAGGCCAACAACCTCTGAGCTTGACCCAGCTAATAGAAGCCTTGCAAGAGCTGGTGGTGGTGCAGAAGCCTGGAAATCAGGAGCTGGTGGGAGGACAACAGCAAGGGTGGCAGCAGCAGGACCCAAACGTGCAAACCCTGAACATACAGCAACCTTTGATGGGGACCCAGAAAAACTGATTTTCTTCCTCAACCACATACGCTCTCATTTGAATAGCTGGGCCCATCTCTACCCAAACCCAGGTGCTATAGTCGATGTGATTGCGTCTAGCCTAGAAGGAGAAGCATCCAAATGGTTGAACAATTTATATAACGAGCAAGCCCCTGACTTGGAGGACCCCCTCCTTTTCCTCCTAGGGCTGAGGGAAAGATTTGAGGACCCATCCATCACCCTTAAAGCGGAAGAGCAAACTCACAAGATAAAACAAGCTGGCCGGCCTGCCCTGGAGTACGTGCGGGAGTTTTGAAAGCTGGCTGGTCAGATAGATGGCCTGAGCAATCCATAATTCATCTTTTTACAAAAGGGTTAGATGACTACCTTTCTCTAGCATGTACCTACCGAGCTGTGCCTGACCAACTGCATGAATAGTACCAGGCAGTGGTGAAATTAGATGTTCAGCTTGCCTGCTATAAGAAGCCTCTCCTACCTGACCCCGAGCCAAGGTCAGAACAACCTGAATGGCACTCACCCCCACAAAGATCTCCAAATACTGTGATGGCTGAAAGACCCAAGCCACCTGTAGACCTGGCAATTGTTTCCTATGCAGACAGCAGGGACATCGAGCAGTGAAATGCCCAGTTCCCTTCCCCCAACAGCAGAACAGACCAGGACCAGCAGTGAGAAAGAAACCTGCAGAGTGGCTAAAGGGAGAGAAATCCAACCGGATGACACAGGAACCTGTTGTCCAGATCACATCCCCCACATGGGAGGACGCTGGAACTCAGACTGCATCCACCCCAGTTCTACCCTCTTTTGACAGCAACGATGAAGGGGAGAATGACCCGATGGTGAGTCGACACATCCTACGCTTTTTATTGCCTGCTAAACTCATAATCTCTAAGTCAGGGGCACAAGTAGATCTGAAAGTGCTAGTTGATACTGGCTGCTCCTGATGCATCATTAGCCTGTCATGTGCCTTGAGACTGGGGATATGGGCCAAGTCGCTCTCCAAACCTGTGAGGTTCAAGCAAGCCAATGGCTCCCTAATGGGAGGGACTTTAGTCACACAATTAATGGAGCCCTTACACCTGGAAATAGGCAAGCACTGGGAGTTTATTTGGTTCCTGGGAGCTGCTAACTTTTTTTTATTAAAGAGTTTTACAAATACATTTTAAACATAAAAACCCATCCCTCCCTCTCCCTCCCCCCCAACTTCCCAGAGCAAATACAGGGTATTAACCCTAACAATCTTAAACTATAATATGCTAACTAGCTATAATAACACTTTAAGTCCTATCGCACTTTAACTCTCCTTAAAAATAACTAAATAATAACAAATCTTATAAATCTATTACTTATTCAAATGCTGGGAGCTGCTAACTTGTGTTTGTTTACATTACAGGATCTGTTCTTTTGTAAGGGGGGGCCAGATGTCAATGCTGCAAACATAACATTAAAGAAAAAACGTTTTGCTATTTCAATCTGGTCAGAACTTGAGTTGGCTGCAAGAAGTCATAATTCAGTATTATTTTGGCACTCTGTAGCAGGTATCCTGAAGGAACGGAGATTTGCATTTGACATACCAATCTCTGCTGCGGACTGGGAGAATTATTATCAGTGCTTGTTTGCCCCCACCGAACCGGTAAAGAAACTATTTTTAAACAGTGATTTGGTAAATCCTAGAATTCTCCCCCCTTGGCCACCAGTCTCAGAAAAGGAGATACAGTCCATCATTAAAAGCTTAAAAAGCAATAAAGCCCCAGGTGAGGATTTTTTACCAGCAGAATTATTTAAGAAATTTCCCAATTGGTGGGACCTTGTATTAGCAGGTCTTTTTACACACATAAATAACACCTGCCATATACCAGATGGGTGGAAGATGGCAATAGTTGTCCCCATATATAAAAAAGGGAATAAAAAGGATCCTAGTAATTATAGGCCCATCAGCCTGATTGACATTGTTGCAAAAATATATGCTAGGTACCTTTTGAACAGAATTGAAATCTGGGTAGAGGAAAACAACATCCTCACAGAAGAACAAGCAGGTTTTAGACAGAACAGATCTACTATTGATATCTGCTTTGTTTTGAACCATCTAATTGCCAAATATGCCTATAAGAGGAGACCCGTTTGCTGATTTTATAGACTTTACAGCAGCATTTGATATGGTAAATAGAGACATACTATGGAGTAAATTGACATCTCTTAAAATAGAACCCAGACTCCTGGCTTTGATTAAAGCCCTTTACACAAGTACCTGTTTGAGGGTGTGGTATGGGGTTAATGGGGCCCTGACTAACAGGATTCACACAAATAAAGGGATAAGGCAAGGGTGTATCCTGGCCCCATTATTATTTAATTTATACATCAATGACTTGCCAGGGTTAATGAAGGATACCCTGGTACACATGCCGATGATCCTAAATACTTACTGTAACAGCTTGCGTTATGTGTTCTGTACCAGCCTGCTACCGGCCCTGCAGAAAAGGCAGGGACAACCCCTTTTATAAGAAGGCAAGAGGCTGGAATTAAGCCTGCCAAATTTATTGATACAAAAACAAACGGAACAAGACACGAACCAAGAAACAGGAGCTTTTCAAGCAGTTGCCTTCAGCAAACCAGCCCTCCCACGCATTCCCCTTTTATACAGTTCAGGTCGTGGTTTCTCTCTGCCTCCTTCCAAGGTGCCCCATTGCCTTCCTCTGTTTACTCCTGATTGACTGCCTCCTGCGTCGGGCGTCCTTGAACAGGGCCAGCTGTGGGTCATCTTCATCCACGCTGTCAGGCTCACACAGCTGGGTCTCCGTCGTGACCAGGTGGGAGGGGCCTGGCTGAGGGCTCTCATCAGCAAGCTCTTGAACACCCCCCTCCTCCTCCTCTGAGTCATCTGACCCAACTGCCGAACCCACAGGCTGACCCTGAATCACAACATTATGCTGATGATATGATTTTATTATCATACTTACAAGTAGGATTACATAGGCTATTAAGAAGATTCAGCTCTTATTGCCAGGATAACTCCCTAATTATTAGCAAATCCAAATCGAAAATAATGGTGTTTGGAAGAAACCATCAGAGACATAAGTGGCAATTAGATGGTGAACCAATTGAGCAGGTTAATACCTTTGTATATTTGGGAGTAACTTTTTCCAAGACTGGATCTTGGGCCTGCCATCATCAACGAAGTACATTTAGAGCAAAAGCCCGTTTGAATTTATTGCTCAAACTAAAGAACCATAGTTACCCAGGGTCCCTAGCTCCACTACTCAAAGTTTATAAGGCTAAGGTTACGACAATGCTCTTGTATGGAGCAGAAATTTGGGGTCTTTATTCAACCACAGCTTTAGAACAAACACAGTCCCAGCATTTGAGATGTATTTTGTGTGTAGATCCAAGAACACCTGCTGCAGCAGTTAGAGCTGAATTGGGAATTCATACAATTCAGGCATTATCTAAAATTAGAGCTTATAACTAGTTAATGAAATGGAGACTGATAGACTCCCCAAATTATGCCTACTAGAGCAAATAAAACTACAATCACAAATCTCCTGGATCACCAAACTAACAAATTTTGTAAGAAGCTGTGGCCTTCCTGTTTCTTGCGTAACAGGAGAACAATCTAAAAAACGAGTTACCCAAAGAATTAAGGATATAGAAGCACAAACTGATATAGCTATCCTTAGTAAGGTGGGAAACTTGAAATGGCTGAGTAAATAGAAATGTACTTTTCAAGTGGACAGTTATTTAAAGTTACAACTCCCAAAACATCTTAGGGAGATATTTACGAGAGCGAGATTTGAACAGCTTGACACAATGGTCAGATATGGGAGATTTCATGCTATACCATACAATGAGCGTCTTTGCATTTGTGGAGCGGCAGAGGTAGAGGACCTGACTCACATCCTATTTGACTGTTGTCTGTATAAGAGGGTGAGAGACAGGTATCTTGGTCTATATACCAAACGAATGACCCATTGGGATCCCCATATCAAAATAACTTACCTTATGTCCGGCCAGAACTTGAAAATAACATTCAACGTAGCACAGTATTTAAACAAAATAATCCGGTTAAGATCTGCATATGTGGGACTGATTGGGGTAGATTGTAAGGGCGACTCCAAAATATAATGTTATCATATTTTATCTATATCTTAAATTTGTATTTTATTACTATTTCAACTTAAATTGTATTTTAATTCCATTTTAAATTGTATTTTATCAAATTCCATTTTGGATTGCTTTTATCACGTTTTGGTGACGGTTTGTTGCTGGAACTTTGCACTTTGATATGGCCCAAGGGCTAATCAATAAAGTTGTTGTTGTTGACATGTTTTTGCAGTGACAATATAAGAGATATCCTGTTTTTTTTTTTAATTGAAAAGTTTTATCATACATTTTATTCTTAACAATCCCCCCTACCCCTCCCCTATCCCTCCCTCCTTTCCCCTCCCCCCCTCCCCCCCCGACTTCCCAGAGCTAAGTACAAGGTATAAAAAACAAAAAAAAGAGTCATATACAACCATATGCTAACAACCGTAAATTCTAAAATCTATCACTCTCTAGCTCATATAGGATAACTACAAACACTATTAATATAAAATATATAAAATAAGAAAAAAGAAAAAGAAAAAAGAAGGGAAGACATTCAAATACTACATAAAACTTTTTAGTCCCATACTTGTTCTGGATATACTCAATCCATTTGTCCCATATTTACTGGATATACTCAAACCATTCCTCTTAACAGTTTAATAGCCTCCTTAAACTTCACATCCTCTGGATTCAAAATCAAAGCCTTTTCTTTTTCCTTTAATTCATTCTCCAATTCTTTCCTCC
The DNA here is from genome assembly GCF_947247035.1 of Vipera ursinii. Lineage (NCBI taxonomy): Eukaryota > Metazoa > Chordata > Lepidosauria > Squamata > Viperidae > Vipera > Vipera ursinii. The sequence goes on along the minus strand of NC_139521.1, from coordinate 25,520,950 downwards.
TAGCTTCCACAGCACATCTAAATTTATTATTCATATATATCAACACCCCTCTCATATAGGCCTTGCTAGCATCCCAAACCATGTCCATAGAGGTGCCCTTATTCATAATAATTTCAAAAAACAAAACAAAAAAAACCCCTTTATCCGCTGTTTACATTCATCCTTTAAAAAAAATCATTAATCAACAAAATAAAATCGATCCTGAAAAAAAAAATTGATATCTGTCAGAAAAAAGAAAGTATAATCCGTTTCTTACAAATGTCTTTCACGCCAAATATCTCACAGTTCCAAGTCATCCTTCATTTCAAAAAAGGATTTAGGCAGTCTAACATGACTTGGGACGCGCTTAAAAGCTCCAGCCTTGTCCATCTGTACATCCAAAACACCATTCCAGTCCCTCATAAAAGTAAAAAATTTTATAATCCAACTAGGCAAACTTCGTATAAAATAAACTAAAAAAGTCAGCTTGTTATTGATCATTAATATTGAAAAACTTTCTTCCTCTTTTGTGATGAATTTAGTCCATTAACGTTCCAAGTTAAAAATTTAATTGCCATGCATATCATCCCAAAGCTCTTGAAGCACTGCTTAAATAGGAGTATCTTTTTTTAGGCCGTACTCCTCCCACTGCTTGTCTGTAAGTACATTTTTCTTTTATTTTTCTTTGATCGTTTTAAAGCAGCACGCGTCTCCCTCTGCTCTCCAGAATCATCCAAAGAGGTTATAGCTTGATCTCCTCCAGCACCATTCTCCTCTATCTGTCCATCTTCAGCCTCTTGGTGTTCTCCTTCTCCAGATCCCTTTGCAGCTTCCAAAAGTGATAGAGGGGTTGCTTTTAAAACATTATTGTAAAAATCACGCGCCTGCATCACAGTGGCCAAACGGTGCCTTTTACCTTCATACATCACCATCAACCCAACTGGAATCTCCCATCTGAACCTTATATCTCGTTGCTTGAGCTCTTGCACTAAAAATGTAAAATCCTTCCTTCTCCTTAAAATCTTTGGAGGAATTTCTTTTAGAACCAAAACATCTTGATCAGCAATCACAACTTTAGTACCATAGGCAGCTTGAATAACTTCATCTCTAATTTCCCTCTTTACAAAATAAACCACCACATCTCTAGGTAACTTTCTCTGTCTAGCAATCCATGAATTCACACGAAACACTTTATCCATGCCTCCTTTTATTTCAGATGCTGGCTGATTCAATACTACTTCCAGAGCCTCAGAAATCAACTGCTTTAGGTCTTCCTTAATATTCTCTTTTAAACCTCTGATTCTAACAGCATATTGCATCTGGAAATATTGAGCAAGACTCAGTTCTGTGTCCATTTTTTCGCTTAAATCTTCATTCTCCAGTACTTTCGCTTCTAATATGGCATTCTTTTGAGTCAAATCTTCCACTTTTTCCTCCAAATCTTCCACACATTCAGCCACTCTATACACTGAAGGCAAAATGTCTACCTTCATCACTCTGAACTTCTCTTCCATCCTCTCTTCTATTCTCTCCTCCAATTTCTCCTCCATCATTGCAAATTTATCACCCATTGTTTCCAGAATTACCTGGGCATATTTTTCAAGAGCATCTTGTAGATCCTTCGGTGTCAATACATCAGGAAGAAGCAACGCTTGTAATGATGACTGTTGCATCGGAGAAGTTCCAGCACTCCTGAGAGCTTTTGGGGAAGATTTAGCCGCCATCTTTACTTTCACTTACTACGCACTTTCACTTTTAAATTTATAAAATCCATTAAGCTAGAAAGCAGCCATAAAAGTCCTCTTCACCTTTTCCTCCTGTACCGCTCTGCCTGCTCCTTTTATTCCATGGTCTTTCCTTCTGGCAGGGGTGGTCGCAAACGCCTGGCTCCGCTCCAGAAATCACGGAGCAGAGACGCTGACCAGCTGGGAGCAACCCAGGCTACGGGGGAGTTCGATCCTTCAGCCGCCCAAGCTTTAAGCTCAGGCAGCCCCGGAGAACTCAACCCCTACCTGGGAGCTCACCCCCTCCTCTTCTCCCGAGGAGGGGGCTTCAAATCCACCCGAACAGCTGATCGGCGCTGTTTCGGGTGGAAATAACACAGCTGAGCCGCGGGCAGCCCGCAAGGGCTGTCTCTGGCGCCGCGCCGCCACCGGAAGTCTCGAGATATCCTGTTATTTTAATTGCTTCATTTGGGAGGGAGGAATCACCCGGAAGTTGTGATAAGCTTGCAAAAGCCATGTACAGAATGGGAAGTGAAACCTCATATGTAAAACTAATTGGATAATGTGATTTATGATGTGATTTATGATTTATAAGGGCGGGAATTGTGTGTGTGTGTTTTGATGGGTTTGGGGGAGGAGATTTCAGATTCTGGCATCCCTCCATGAGTGCTGATGTTTCATTTCATTACTAAGACTTTTTAGATAAATAATATGCCTGCAATTTGATTTGTCTCATTCATCGGAACCATGACACTTGGTCTCATCTGCATCAAGTTCTCCATCTATCCCCTCATACAAATCATTGATGAAGATGTTGAAGAGCACTGGGCCCAGAACAGAGCCCTGGGGCACCCCACTACACACTTTCCTCCATATAGATGCAGTTCCATTGATGACTACACCCTGAGTATGGCCGGTCAGCCAGCTATGAATCCATCCGGTGGTGATGCTGTCTAACCCACATTTTTCTATCTTATCAAGTAGTAGGTTGTGGTCTACTTTATCAAATGCCTTACTGAAGCCCAAGTAAATTATATCCACAGCATTCCTCTGATCCACTAATTTTCTCACCTGGTCAAAGAATGCAATAAGATTTGTCTGGTATGATCTGTTTTTAACAAATCCATATGTTGGCTTTTGGTTATATCTTTGTTTGCCTCTGGATGTTCACTGGTTCATTGCTTATCTTTTCCAGAATCTTCCCAGGTACTGAGGTCAGGCTGATAGGTCTGTAGTATCCTGGATCCATTTTTTCCCATTTTTTGAAGATGGGAACTACATCAGCTCTTTTCCAGTCCTCTGGTAGTTCCCTGGTGCTCCAGGACCTTTGAAAGATATAGTACTGAGATCACATCTGCCAGTTCCTTCAGAACCTTGTGGAGTAATCCATCTGGTCCTGGTGGTTTGAACTCATCTAGGGAGGACAGGTGCTCACCATTTTCTTGCCTATTTTAATGTGTGTTTCTAACCTGTTTTTTACAGTACATTTTTGATACGTTGGACTGTTTTTTCCCTTTGTGTAAAGACGAATGCAAAAAATGAGTTAAGTAGTTCTGCTTTCTCCCTGTTTCTTGTCACCTTCTTGCCACTTTCTCCCACTAATGCTCCAATCATTTCCTTAACTTTTTTCCTGTTTTTTACGTTGAAAGAAGGTTTTTTTTGTTATTTTTTACTTTTGTCTCAAGCCATAGTTCATTTTGAGCCTTAGCTTTCCTCATTTCATCTTTTCAGGCTTAGAGTATTTGCTGATATTCTGTCTTAGTTATGTGTCCCTCTTTCCACTTTTTATACTTGTCCTTTTTGTCTTTCAATTTATCAGAGAGTTCTTTATGCAGCCATGCTGGTTTCTTTTGAGAGCTGTTATTTTTCTTCTTCATTGGTATTGTGCTAGACTGGGCTTTTATAATCTCACTTTTCAGTTTCTCAAGTTTCTTGAATTGTTTCTCCTTGAGCATGGGTCAGCACCCCATGGCTCTGGAGCCGCATGCGGCTCTTTCAGCTGTCTCCTGCAGCTCCCAGTCCTCCGCCATGTGCAGTCCAAAAAAAAAAAGTGGAACTAAAAAAGTTCAACCCATTCAAACTTCTCACAGAAAAAACTTGCGAAGTTTGAATTGATTGGTTGAAGTTCTTTGGTTTGTGGGACTTCCCACAAGCTGTTTGTGGGACTGCCCACAAGCTGTTTGTGGGACTGCCCACAAACCTCTTTTCTTCCTCAGACTGTACGTGGCAGCAGCGGAGGAAGAGACAGGAGGACTGCTGGAAAGGTGAGTGGGCCAGTCAAATGGGGCATGCAGGGGGGGTTGTCTCTGTGTGTGGGGGGTAGGGGTGGGGTGCGGCACCTCCATGTCTGTTCATTGCCAAGGTTTCTTCTCAGTGAGGAGGGTCTGCTAGAAAGAGGAGATTTAGCAGCTTAGTTGGTCAGCCCACAAGCTTGCTCTTACCAATTTTGCTGGATGAGAAAAGACGCAATCCCCTTTCCTGATCTGTACCCTCCCTAATACCCATTGGGCACCACTGTGTCCATTAGAAGGAAAGAAACCAAAAGCCACCCCTTTTATGTTCCTCCTTCCAAGCAGGGAACCTTTTGGAGGAGGAAAGGGTGAAGCAAACGCACCCCTCCCCCAACCATTCCTTGCAGAAGAAACTAAGACTGATCAGTCGCATTTATTAGGAAGTGGCCCCTCTATTCTGGAGAGCCCGCAGGGCCCCTGCTTTGCTTTTCCTACATCAGCAGAGCTGGCACTCCCTTAGTGTGGAAAAAGAAGAGTAAAAAACTCAAAAAGATGGTTCTTCCTAGCGGCAGGCTGCTGTGAAGGTTGATGACTCATGGGGGGGAAGTAGCGTTGGAAGAAAGGGATAAAGGGATCATGAGGAGACTGAGTTCCACCACGTGTTTATTGGACACGTGTCCCTCCTGGCTGGTGTATGCAGCTCAGGAGGAGACACAAGGCTGGTTCCAGGCAATAATAACTGCTTCTTTGAGGGAGGGTATCTTCCCCGCCACCTTGAAGGAGGCGGTGGTGAGGCCCCTCCTCAAGAAGCCTGCCCTGGACCTGGCTATTTTAAACAACTATCATCCGGTCTCCAACCTTCGCTTTCTTGTGAAGGTTGTTGAGAGCGTGGTGGCGTATCAGATTCCTTTGTTCCTGGAGGAAACTGATTATCTAGACCCGTACCAATCAGGCTTTAGGCCCAGGTACAGCACGGAGACGGCATTGGTCGCACTGGTGAATGATCTCTTGCGGGCTTGGGACAGGGGCTGCTCCTCTGTCCTAGTCCTGTTAGATCTCTCAGTGGCTTTTGATACCATCGACCATGGTATCCTACTGCGGCGCCTCAGGGGGTTGGGAGTGGGGGGGCACTGTTTTACAGTGGTTCTCCTCCTACCTCCTGGGCCGCTCGCAGTCGGTGTTGATGGGAGGGCAGAGGTCCGCCCCGAGGTCTCTCGTTTGTGGTGTTCCTCAGGGGTCGGTTCTCTCTCCCCTCTTGTTCAACATCTACATGAAGCCGCTGGGCGAGCTCATTCGTGGTTTTGGGGTGAGGTATCATCAGTATGCTAATGATACCCAGCTTTTTCTTTCCACCCCGAACTAACCCAGTGATGCCCTCGACGTGATGTCCCGTTGCCTAGAGGTTTGGATGGGGAGAAACAGGCTTCAACTCAATCCTGCCAAGACTGAGTGGCTGTGCATACCGGCATCTCAGATGAACCAGTTTTGTCCATCTTTAACTATGGGCAGTGAGGTGTTACCCCCGTTGATTGGGCTCGCAACTTGGGCGTCCTCCTGGACTCACGGCTCACTTTGGAAGATCATATAGGAGCCATGACCAGGGGGGCTTTTGCCCAGGTCCACCTGGTGCACCAGTTGCGGCCCTATCTGGACTGAGATGCCCTACGCACAGTCACTCATGCGCTCGTGACCTCCCGGTTAGACTACTGCAATGCTCTCTACATGGGGCTGCCCTTAAGGACCACTCAGAGGCTTCAGCTGGTGCAGAATGCGGCCGCGCGAGTTGTGATGGGTGTCTCCCGATACTCCCATGTAACACCTCTCCTCCGTGAGCTGCATTGGCTTCCGGTTGCCCTCCGGGTGAGATTCAAGGTGCTGGTGATGACCTATAAAGCCCTAAATGGCATGGGTCCAGATTATTTTAGGGAGCACCTGCTGCCAGCATCAATTTCCCATCGTCCTGTGCGCTCCCACAGGGAGGGCCTCCTTACGGTACCGCTGGTCAGTGAGTGCTGGCAGGTGATCCCCAGGGGAAGGGCGTTCTCTGTGGGTGTGACTGCCCTGTGGAACGATCTGCCTGTGGAACTCTGGACTGCCCCCGACCTTCTTTCGTTTCGCCGGGACCTAAAAACTTGGTTATTTGGTTTATCTGGCCTGGACTGAGGGGTTTTAATTTTTAAACTTTTAAATTTTTTAAACTTTGGGCTACTAATTGTTATTTAATCTTATTTTAATTCTATTTTAACTCTTATTTTGTCTTTTAACTTTGCCCTGTAAACCGCCCTGAGTCCTTCGGGAATAGGGCAGGAAAATAAAACTAATTAAATAAATAAATAAAAGGAAAGATTTTATCTCGCTCTCTCATTCACACGTTCCTCACAAAAGCTTCTCTTGCTCTCATTTTCTCACATTTTGCTGTAAAAATCCTCTTTCACACTCTCATTCACTCACACTTCGCTTGAAAATGTTTCTCTCTTGCTCTCATTCATTCACCGACTTGAAAGGCCAGCCGTGGCGCCTCCATTGACTTCCATGGGGACGCTTGGCAATGAAGGGTGCGATTGAAACTGCTCCTGGTAGTGCTGCTACTGCTAACTTTTCCACTTGCTGCTTGGTTCTGATGAAACCGGAGAACTCCTGGATGACACTGCTGGGGGTGGAGGAGGCTGCCCAGGTTCAGCCATAGTGGAAGCCAACAACAGTAGTGGTGGAGGCGGCCACAAGAGAGATGCTGGAGGTCCGCCGCATCTCCGTCAGCCTCTGCCTCCCCCGCAGAAACAAATTCCCGTGCCAGCCCCCATGGCAGCAGTGGGCCCCAAGGTCCAGGCAGTCACTCCAGCAGCTGTGGCTGTGTTGGAGCGGCCTAGTGCGCTCACTGAGAGATGCTGGAGGTGCTCCAGGCCCTGCGTGGTAGCCGCTGCTTCTATTTTCTGGGTTCCTTGTTCTTTCTTTGTAGTCATTTTCTGGGGATTCCCTAGTTTAGATTTTAAATTAAGAACTTGCTCATTTATCTTATTCATGTTCTCTTTAGTCTCTTCATGGTTGCTTCTTGAATCTTCTCTATGTAACTCAATTGTCTCTTGAATTGATTGCAATATAAGTTGCATTTCTTTCTGAAAATTATTAGTTTTTTGTCTCTGGTATGCCATATAGTGTGGGCTTCAGAGGTAGATACTTGGGGTGGTTTTTTTTACCACTTGGCTACATGTGGACTACACATTTTTGTTCCTTCTATTTATATTTCCCAGGAGTTGTTTGACAGGACCAATCTTATAATCAATACAGTAATATACAACTTAAAATTAAATTTAGGTTTAAAATAATCTCATATAGTTCTTATAGTCTTTATGTGAAGCCTTTGTAATCCAATAAGTTCCACAATATAGATCTATCATCAGCCAGGGGTATTTATCACAACTCTTCTGTCCAGGAGTCCAAAGATTTCAATCCAAACAATGTTTGTAGTCTCCCCCAGTAAAAAAGAATAATCAAGAGGCAAAAAGTCAAAAGTTAAGTGTCATGATTCCAATGAATGAGACAATTCAAACAAGTTGCAGGCATATTATTTATCTAAAAGTCTTTGTAATGAAACAAAACATCAGCACTCATGGAGGGAATGCCCTAATCTGAAATCTCCTACCCCCAAACCCATCATAACAGACACACAATCCCCGCCCTTATCTACACATCATAAATCATATTATCCAATTAGTTTCACATATGAGGTCTCTCCTCCCATTCTGTACACAGGCTTCTTATCTTCTCAAAATAGTCATTAGAAAATTCCCTCCCTTCAAGATTCAAAGTGAAGCAGTTTAAACAAAAGGCTGTCTCTTACATTGTCACTGCAAAAACATGTCAATGTTTGCAGCATTGACATCCGGTCCCCCTTACAAAAAGAACAGATCCCGTAATGTAAACAAACACAAGTTAGGAGCTGACTTTTGGTTTGTTGGGGTGTTTCTCATAAAACATTTTGATAAGTCTGTCAGCTTTCACATCACTAGATTTCACCCAAATGGCTTCAGACAATGGGTATCCCTTCCACTGTATTAGGTACTGCAATTTTCCCTTAAAGATTCTAGAGTCAAGGATACATTTCACTTCATAATGGGTCTGACCCACTACTATGAGGGGTCCAGGAGCTTTCTAAGGGGGAGGTCTTAAAGTGAAGGCTCAAAAAGGTTTCAGTAAGCTGCAATGGAACACCGGGTGAATTTTTCCCCAAGAGTCTGGGGAGTTTCAATTTTACTGTGACTGGGTTGATGATTTTCACAATGGGAAAAGGCCCCAAGAATTTTGGTCCCAGTTTCTTGCTGGGTAATTTGAGACATAAATATTTAGTTGACAGATAAACCTTTCCCCAACTTGAAATGTTATTTGGGGAGCCCTCTTTTTATCAGACTTTTTATAAGTCTCAGAAGTCTTTTTTAATGCCATTTTCATGTTTCTCCAAACCTCTTCCCACCCCCCTCACCCATTGATCAAATGTCTGGGAAGCAGAGGACACCTGAGGGTAGTCAGGCATCGGGCTGAACTCTTTTCTTGTGGCTACTCTGAAAGGCATGTAGCTAGTGCTGCTGTGAACAGAATTATTGTAGGCCACCTCGGTGAAAGGGAGAAGGTCAATCCAGTTTGTCTGTTGGTAAGAAACATAGCATCTGAGGTATTGCTCCACCATTTTGTTAGCGGATTCTGCAGCCTCATTGTTAGCTGGATGAAAGGCAGATGATAAGCTCTGAGATGATCCAATTAATTTAAGGAAATTCCTCCAAAATTTCACTGTGAACTGCACTCCTCTATCTGAAATTATTCGCTTAGGGGCGCCATGCAATCGGTGTTCTGTTCCAGCCTATGACTGGCCCTGTTTCAATGTCAGGGACAACCCCTTTTTATAGTCAACAGGCTGGAAAAAACCCAACCAAATTTATTTACAAAGAGTTCAAACAAAAGTTAAATGAAAAGTTCAAGAGTTAAACCAAAAGTTCAAACAAGAGTTAAACAAGAATAACAGAACAGGACTCTAGCAGAAGATCTTCAAACGGTTGCCTTCAGCAACCAGAATCTCCCACACCTTCCCCTTTTATCATCAGTCCCAAGGTGTGGCTTCTCTTTGACTTCTCCCAAGTTGCTTCATTGCCTTCCTCTGTTCTGCTCTGCTAGATTGCCTCCTGCTCCTAACTTCCCTGAACAGAGCCAGCTGTGGATCGTCTTCTTCCAATCCCTCGTGCTCACATGGCTGAGTCTGATGAAGAACAAGATGGGAGGGGCCAGGCTGAGAGTGCTGCAGTGCATCAAAACCTTCCTCTGACACCAAAGGCTCTCCAAACCCCTCCTACTCCTCCTCTTCAGAATCATCCGACTCAACGGCCAGAACCACAGACTGATGCTGAATCACAACTGTCGGTACATATGTTTCAGGACAAATTTAGTCAGTTGTGCAGATGGGAGTCCTTTACAGGCGTTAAAGTGAGCCTGCTTCGAAAACAGATCTATCACAGTCCATATGACAGTATTTCCTCTACTGTTGGGTAGGTCTACAATAAAGTCCATAGCTATTTCCTCCCATGGTTGAGAAGGGTCTGCTACCGACTGCAGTAGCCCAGGGGTTTTCCCTGAAATTCTTTTCATGCTGGCACATACAGTACAATTCTTGACATAGTTTGTCATATCTCGTTTTAGTCCCGGCCACCAAAATTGCCGGCGGATGAGGTGTAGAGTTTTTAAATATCCAAAGTGTCCAGCCTGTTTTACATCATGGCTGTTGTGATTCAGGGTCAGCCTGTGGGTTCGGCAGTTGGGTTGGACAATTCAGAGGAGGAGGAGGGGGGTGTTGGAGAGCTTGTTGAGGGTGTTGGAGAGCTTGCTGATGATGGCCTTGAGGCTCCGCAGAGCCCTCAGCCAGGCCCCTCCCATCTGGTTATGACGCAGACCCAGCTGTGTGAGCCTGACAGCGTGGATGAAGATGGCCCACAGCTGGCCCTGTTCAAGGACACCCGACGCAGGAGGCAGTCAATCAGGAGTAAACAGAGGAAGGCAATGGGACACCTCGGAAGGAGACAGAGAGAAGCCACACCCTGAACTGTTTAAAAGGGAAATGTGTGGGAGGGCTGGTTTGCTGAAGGCAACCATTTGAATAGCTCCTGTTTCATGGTCCGTGTCTTGTTTTGCTCTGTTTTATGTTAATAAATTTGGCAGGCTTAGTTCCAGCCTCTTGCCGTTTGTAAAGGGGTTGTCCCTGCCTTTTCTGCAGGGCTGGTAGTAGGCTGATACAGAACAGTTTGCCTTCAGCCTCCCACCCCTTATTATTATTATGGAGCAGTTACGTGCTGAGAATGCCCAGCTCACCCAGCAACTCGCTTTGTTGGCAGCTCAGGTGGCTCAATTGCAAGCTCAGGTCCATGCTGCACCCCCACCATCACCCCCACCCAGGGGAAAATGCCAAGTTGCGATGCCGGATAAATTTACTGGCAATCCAGAACTGTTTCCTGCTTTCCTGGGACAATGCCAGCTCTTTATCAGCGTGAGAGCAGCTGATTTCCCCACTGACCGGGATAAGGTGGGGTTTGTGTTAAGCCTTCTTTCAGGTGATGCAGCTCATTGGGGCACGCCTCTGCTGGCTCAACCTAGTCCATTGTTGGACAACTTTGTGGGGTTTTGCGATCATATGCGTCTGATGTATGAGGACCCTATAAAGACGCAGACTGCTACTCAACGCTTGAAAGCTCTGAAGCAGGGTCAATGCCCCCTACAGGGCTATATCAGCAATTTTTGGCTGCTTAGCCAGGATTCTGCCTGGAATGAGGCTGCGCTTGTGGATGCTTTCCAGGATGGATTGTCGGAGGAGATGTTGGATGAGCTGGCCCGTGTGGATATTCCCTCAGACCTGAATGGGCTGATCCATCTCTGCCTGCGGATCGATGCTCAGTTCCAGCAGCGAAGGAGTCGCCGTGCCACCCCACAGACCCCTGCAGCCCCTGTTGTGTGTGAGACCCCAGTTCAAAGGTAGGAGCCAATGGAGCTGGGTGCCGCCAGGTGTCATCTATCAGTGACTGAAATGAACAGACGACAATCAGGGGGGTTGTGTTTTTACTGTGGGGACCCTGAGCATTTGGCTGCTTTTTGCCCAAAGAAGCGACAGCGGGCATCAGTGACTGAGTCTGCCCTGAGAAAGTCCCCTACTTTTCTGTCGGGAAATGCCCCGAGCCCGATCTAGACGGTGTGATAGATTGGGCGTCCCACAACACTGAGCGACATCTTTCTGATGCTGCCTGTGGACCTCCACGGCATCTGATATTGGAGGCACGTCTGATCATTCCTGGCAAGCCAGAGGGGATTCCAGTCCATGCCTTAATTGACTCTGGGGCCACCACAAATTTTATGGACTCAGCATTTGTGGCCAAATGGGCTGTTCCCCAGTGCCTGGTGGATCCGCCCATGTTAGTGGAGACTATCGATGGTCGAGTGCTCCTGTCTGGGCCAATTATGGCCGCCACGCAACCATTATGTATGGCCATCAGTTCCCATGTGGAGGCCATCCAGTTCTATATCTGCATTTCCCCGTGGTCTTGGGACTGGCATGGCTCCGGGCGCATGACCCACAGATCTATTGGTCACAGAACTTGGTCACCTTCCCAAGCTTGCAATGTGTGGACCACTCCCGCCATATCTGTGCCGGCCAGGTGGAGGGTTCCCCAGGGGGTTCCTTGCCTCCCGAACTGTCCGACTTTGCTGATGTGTTCAGTGAGACAGAGGCGGATCAATTACCCCCGCACAGGCTCTGTGACTGCCCCATTGATTTAGTCCCTGGTGCGCCTCTCCCAGTGGGGCGTTTGTACTCCATGTCGGACCCCGAGTTGGCTGCATTGCGGGACTTTCTGGAGAAGAATATGGCTCGCGGTTTCATCTGGGCCTCGTCCTCGCCAGTGTCTGCACTCGTGCTCTTTGTCAAAAAGAAGTCCGGCGAATTGCGGCTTTGCTGCGTTATAGGAAACTCAACGCCATCACGGTGCACAATCGTTACCTCCTACCCCTCATCCCCGAACTCTTGGACCAACTCCGGGAGGCTAAGATCTTCACGAAACTGGACCTGCGTGGAGCTTACAACCTCGTCAGGGTTCGGCCGGGTGATGTGGAAGACGGCGTTTGGTACTCATTATGGACATTTTGAGTACACGGTGATGCTGTTTGGCCTGACCAACGCCCCCGCTGTGTTTCAGCATTTCATGACCAACATTTTCCGGGATTTGTTGGATCAGTTTGTTGTGATCTACTTGGACGACATCCTGATCTACTCCCCGTCGCGTGAGGTGCACCATCAGCATCTCCATCAGGTCCTGCAGTGACTCCGAGAACATTGGCTGTTTGCCAAGTTGGAGAAGTGCCAGTTCTACCGGGTGACCATCGATTTCCTGGGTCACCGCATTTCTCCTGAGGGCATCGCCATGGAGCTGAGTAAGGTTAAGTCTTTGCAGAGTTGGCAACCCCCACGTCGTGTGAAGGATGTTCAGCGACTTCTTGGGTTCGCCAACTATTACCAAGCTTTCATCCCTGGGTTTGCTGCTTTGACAGCCCCCCTCACCCGGCTCCTGCTGAAGAAGACTCGGTTCCAGTGGAACGCTCCAGAACAACGGGCTTTCCAGACTTTGTAGGAAGCCTTCATGAAGGAGCCCATCTTGAAGCATCCTGACCCGCAACGGCCATTTGTCATGGAGGCGGACGCCTCCGACATTGCCATTGGGGCGGTGTTACTCCAGGCAACGACGCCCAGCAGTACCCTCTTCCCTTGCGCGTACCATTCACAAAAACTGAACCCTTTGGAGCGCAATTATACAATCTGGGAGAAGGAGCTGCTGGCCATCAAAGTGGCGTTCAAGGCCTGGAGGCATCATCTGGAGGGAACGCAGCATCAAATCGAGGTCCGGACAGGGCGCGGCCTAAGGAAGTTAAGGGACTCTTGACAGACGTGCTCCAGAAGCTTCAGGCAGCTAAGGATGGCGACTAAGTTTCTAACTTGGAATGTCAATGGCTTAAACTCACCACAGAAGAGAAAGAAAGTTTTTCAATACTTAAAACAATTTAAGACTGATGTTATTTGCTTGCAAGAAACACATATTAGGGTTATGGACCAAAAGTACCTATTGAACTCTAGATTGGGTACACAATTTAGTGCTTCAGCAATGAATAAGAAAAATGGAGTGGTTATTTATGTCAAGAATACTGTGACAGCGGAGCTAATAGAAGCAGATAAACAAGGAAGATTTGTTATAATAGATTTGCTGTTAGAAGGCAAAAAAATGCTTTTGGTTGGACTGTACGCTCCTAATCAACAACAAGCTGACTTTTATAGTTTATTACACAGTAAGATTACTCAGTTGGATTATAAATCTTTTATTTTTATGGGAGATTGGAACGGAGTCTTGGACGTACAACTGGACAAGGGTGGCTCTTTTAGGCATATTCCGAGCCACGCTAGATTGCCTAAATCTTTTTTTGAAATGAAGGATGATTTGGAGTTGCGAGACATTTGGAGAGAAATACATTTACAAGAAAAGGATTATACTTTTTTTCTGATAGACATCAATCTTTTTCCAGGATTGATTTTATATTATTGACTAATGATTTTTTTTCCAGGATTAAAAAGATAAAGATTTGTCCAAGAACTATGTCTGATCATAGTCCAGTTTGGTTAGAGATTGAAAAGAATAATAGAGATAGGCGCTCTTGGCGCTTAAATGAGAACTTGTTTAGAAATCAGAGAAATGTGGAAGAATGTAAAAAACAGATGAAGGGCTTTTTTGAAACTAACATGAATAAGGGCACTTCTATGGATATGGTCTGGGATGCTAGTAAAGCTTATATGAGAGGGGTGTTAATATATATGAATAACAAATACAGACGTAACTTGGAATTTAGGAGGAAGGAATTGGACAATGAAATTAGAGAAAAAGAAAAGGCCCTAATTCGGAATCCATCAGATGTGAAGATCAAAGAGGTTATTAATCTGTTAAGAGGACAATTTGATAAGTTGATGGCTGATCAGGTGGCAACTAATTTACGGTTTGCTAGGCACAATACTTTTTGCAATGCCAATAAACCAGGCAGATGGTTAGCTTACAGGTTAAGGAAGAAGCAAAGGGCTTCTAACATAGATAAAATAGAACATAAGGGTAAGGTTGTGTATCAACAGGATCTTATCAAGGAAGCCTTTCTGGACTTTTATTCTAAATTATACGCCAAAGATAAGATTAATGAAGCAGATATTGATATATATTTAAGGAATGCTAACATCCCGGTTCTTACACAAGAACAAAATGAAGAGATTAATCAACTGATAACAGAAGAAGAAATCCTTTTAGCAATTAAACAATTGAAGATGGATAAAGCGCCAGGCGCGGATGGACTGACTGCGGTGTACTACAAAAACCTACAATTGGAGATGATAAAGCCACTAAGGGAATTGTTTCAGACAATTCAAAGGGGAGGAAGGGTGCCTCCGTCTTGGAGAACTGCCTTTATTTCTTTGATTCCGAAGGAAGATCAGGACGTCACTCAAGTAAGAAATTATAGACCAATATCACTTTTGAATACGGACTACAAGATATTTGCTAAGGTTTTAGCTAACAGATTGATGAGGGTTCTGCAACAGATAATTCATGGGGACCAAACTGGGTTTATCAGTGGTAGACAAATGAAAAATAATGTGAGGCATATATCATTTTATTTCAAATGATACCTATTCTTAAAAAAGACTCAAATTTGGAGGAATGGCAAAAGGGTATAAATAAATTTGTATGGGCAGGGAAAAGGCCACGAGTTAAATTTAAGATTATGCAGGATACGCGTGAAAGAGGTGGTCTTAAAATGCCCAACTTTAAATTATATTATGAAGCTGCTGCGTTGTCAGCGATAAGTGATTGGATTAATTTAAAACAAGGGAGATTATTAAATCTGGAGGGCCACGACTTGTTATTTGGCTGGCATGCATATTTATTGTATGATAAGAAGGTAGATAATGTGTTTAAAGTGCATATTTTAAGACAGGCATTGCTGAGAGTTTGGAAAAAGTATAGACATAAGCTAAACTACAAGATACCTTTATGGGCAATTCCGAAACATGCAATAGAAAACATAAATGTTGGCTTCAAACATGATGTGACTACATACAAGGAGATCTTAAGTTTGGAGAGGAACGTATGGTGTTTGAAGCCGTATAATTTTTTACGAGATGAGAAGATTGTTCAAACTTGGTTTCAATATGGTCAATTACAGGCCAGGTGGAAAGAAGACCAGAAAATTGGTTTCTCAATGATTGATGAAAATTTGGTAAAGCAAATTAGAAATCAGGGTCCAGCACATATCAAACGGATATATATTGCATTGATAGAAATTGACTCAGAAACAGAACTTGTTAAAGATTGTATGATAAAGTGGGCTCAGAATATTCAAGAAGTTATCACAATGGACACTTGGGAAAAGATTTGGGTGAGGAACGTAAAATTTACACAAGCTCAAAACTTAAGAGAGAACTTTTACAAAATGTTTTATAGGTGGCATTTAGATCCTAAAAAGCTTGCAAGTATGTATCCGAACTATCAACCTAAATGTTGGAGATGTGGTGGCGAAGACGCAACGTATTTTCATATATGGTGGACCTGTAAAAAGGTTAAAGTTTTTTGGATTAAAATTTGGTGGAATATGCAGAAGATATTTAAGCAAAGGATAAAGTTTTGTCCGCAATTGTTCTTATTGGGCATAATTATAGATACTAATGTTGTGGACACCAAGTTGATGCTGAACTTAATTACGGCAGCAAGACTTTTAGTAGGTCAATATTGGAAGAAGGAGGAACTGCTGACTATAGAAGAATGGACTCTAAAAGTTTCTGACCTGGCGGAAATGGCAAAGATTTCGGCTTATTTGAAAGACCATTCGCAACAACATTATATTATGGAGTGGAAAAAGTGGATTGATTATATCCAGAACAAATATGGGACCAAAAATTTTCATTTAGCATTTGTATAAGTTTTTTTTATGTGATATTAGTATTGCTTGTAGTCATTTTATATGAGCTAGAGTGCGATAGACTTAATAGTTTATTGTTGTTAACATATGGTTGTTTATGATTGTTTCTACTTTTATACCTTGTATTTAGCTCTGGGAAGTCGGGGAGGGGGGAGGGGGAAGGGGGGAGGGTTAGGGAGGGTTAGGAAGGGTTGGGTGGGGGGAGGGGGGAGGGATTGTTAAAGATAAAATGTATTGTAAAACTTTTCAATAAAAAAAAAAGAATTTGGAAAGCCGGCAGACCGCTCGGAATTTGAACCAACGCCAGATCCGGTGGTCTCTTTTCTTTGCGAGGTTCGACTTCCGAGTTCAGTACATACCTAGTGGGCAGAATCAAACAGCGGATGCTTTGTCCAGGAAGCCCGAATATTCCCGAGTAGAAGACAAGCTTCTGCCCAGGACAGTGATCCCTGTCGAGTCTTTTGCTGCGGTGCGGGAGCCGGTTGATATACGGGCTCGGATCCGGGAGGCACAGCAGCAGGAGGTGTGGGTGGCTCAGCAGAAGGAGGAGGTGGGGCCAGATTCTCCTTGGATGGTCACGGATGGACTCTTGTATTATCGTGACCGGCTCTACGTTCTGGGAGGGCCACTCAGGGGACTCATCCTCAGCCAGTGTCACGATAACCCAGCGGCGGGGCATTTTGGCCTCTTCAAGACCCTGAACCTGGTCTCCTGTACCTTCTGGTGGCCCCGAGTCTGACACGACGTCCAGTCCTATGTCACTTCCTGCATCCCATGCAGGCAGGCCAAGTCAGCGACAGGGGCCCCGCCTGGATTACTGCAGCCCTTGCCAACACCCAAAAGACCCTGGGGGGCTGTGTCCATGGACTTTCTGACGGACGTACCTCCGTCCTCTGGTTTTACAACAGTGTATGTGGTGGTGGACATGCTGACCAAGATGGCGCATTTCATCCCCTGTTGCGGCTTACCGTCAGCCCACGCCACTAGTTGTATGTTCATTCAGGTGTTTCGGCTGCACGGCCTCCCTGATAGAGTTGTCTCTGATAGGGGGACCCAGTTTACAGCCCATTTCTGGCAGGAGTTGATGCATGCGTTGGATATCAAGATTTGCCTCTCGTCCGCGCATCATCCTCAAACTGACAGGGGAACCGAGAAGGTCATCGGTATTCTGGAACAATGTCTGCACTGCTACGTCAATCTGCAGCAAAACAATTGGGTGGACTATCTGGCCATAGCTGAGTTTGCATTCAAGAATTCGCAGCACAGCTCCACACAGATGACACCATTCTTGGCCAATGTGGGATATCACCCCCGGTTTTTCCCCCTTTCTCCCGTGGACTCACCGGAGCCGGCAGCGAACGACTTCATGGCAGAGTTACAGGTGATCCATCAATTGGTGCGACGTCAGTTAGAGAAGGCCAAGGCCGATTAGAAAAGGTTTGCTGACCTGTCAAGGCGGGATATGCCTCCACTATCGGTGGGAGATTTGGTCTGGTTGTCCACCAGGAACCTACCGTCAACACGGCTGGTGAGAAAGTTAAATCACCGATATTTAGGACCGTTCCCAGTCGAGGCTGTCATCAATCCGGTTGCCTATCGCTTAACTCTGCCACGTTCCCTGCGTGTGCACCCAGTTTTTCATTGGTCTCTGTTGGTCCCCGAGCAACTGGCCTGTCCACTCCACCAAGCAGAACCTCCCCCATCAGGACCTCGTGATGGAGACAGCACCCCCAAGTACAAGGTCGCCAGCATCAGGGACTCCCATTGGTTGAAAGGTCGTTTCCAGTATCTGATTGAATGGAAAGGCTACGGACCAGAGGAGTTCACCTAGGAAGACGCGACCACTGTTCATGCCCGCTTTGGTGTCCGCTTTTCATGAACAATTTCCATCCCGACTACATCCGGATCGGCAGACCCGAGGGAAGGGCCCTGCGATGCGGGATAGTGTTGTGATTCAGGGTCAGCCTGTGGGTTCGGCAGTTGGGTCGGACGATTCAGAGGAGGAGGAGGGGGGTGTTGGAGAGCTTGCTGAGTGAAGGGAAAAGGAAATCAGACAAAGGGAAAGGAATTCAGACCCGGGTCGATAGAGTTGTCCTGAACCAGCAGGGCAGCCTCGTCTCCAAAAAGAACTCTGGAGAGCACTGCCCGCTGAACTTTTATTCACCTCCAATATTACAAAAAACTACATCAGTCTCATACAAAACAGGATACATAGAAAGAATTGGATTACTCAGGTGCCTATGAGATCACACAAAAACAAGATACCATAAGATGTATGTGAAGGCTTTATCATAGCGTTTCCCAAACCTCCCACATGCCAGCCCCCGTTACCAGCCAGGAGAGTGTGCTCTCACTGAAGTTAATAGAGGGGCCCGCTAGGGGGGAACGGAAAGGCTGAAGGGTGAGAAACCAAATTCTTGAGAGACCAAATTCTGGCCGTTCCCACATGTCCCCCTTTTTTGTGTAATGACAGAAGCAGAATGCTTGAGATAAGCTTGCCTAACATGTAAATCTTTGGCATTGAAGGTAGAGGTGTGAGATCGTTTAACAAAAAGCGAACGGCACAATGCCAGCAAAGAGGGAATATATTGGATACAGCAACACAAACTAATCAATATAACTATAGTTAAAATACCATAAACAAATAAATGTTTAAGCGAAGCAAAATCTGGTAGCCGTAGAAAAAGCATTTTTCCTAAGTCTATAAGTTGGAGAGCCTCAAGAATACATTGTATCATAGGTAGTAGATATATTAAAATTGGCAAAAAGAGTACAATTTTGAATAGTAGTAGCTGGAGCACAGACAGGAACAATGCAAGAGCTAGTGACTTCATAAGCAGAGGCAGACATTTTTAAGCAAAAATTACTCTGACCAGAAATATTGGCCAGTTGTAGCCACAAATTGAATTGTCCTCTATTTGCTAAATCTTCATGAATTCCTACAGCTGAAAAAATAAAAATCAAAAAACACAGCAACAGTCCAAGTGCTGAATTGGTGTTAAGTTGAGCGATAAATGCCAACAGGAATAGTTCTGGAGTCGGATCTAGCTGTGCAGTAGTAAGGTCTCAAAGGGTATCTGCACTGAATGTTTATAACATTCCCCATGTCACTGGTGGCTGAGTTCCTGCTGGCCGCGAAGGTCTTTTACACCTTCGTGGTGTTTCACCCATCGGGTTCGGGTTCAATGTCAGGGCTGGATTGAACTCTGGGAGCGGACTGTTCAGACCTGGTGCCAGCTCATGTTTGGCTTGGAATGGCTTCACACACCTGGCAGGCACCCACACCGGTCCTGTAGGAGTAAGAACAGATGCAAAACCCCTTCCCCAAGTAATCAATTCAGCTGGTCTCTTCCAGGTTGGCTTAGGCAGCTCCTTATATAGCACTTGTAGTCGCTCAAGGAGAAGCTCCTTCCTAAAATGTTTCTCTGCAGGAGTATAAGCTTGATTAGTGATACCCAGATTGTTGGGGGCAATAAGCTGACTTTGTAATAATGCCGCTTGGGGTGTGTGTGAAAGCCCTAATAAGCAGGCATATACATAGAATGAAGGCTACTGCTAAGCTTGTAAGCTGCCCTGAGTCTTCGGAGAAGGGCGGGATATAAATGGAAATAAAATAAAATAAAATAAAATAAAATAAAATAAAATAAAGTTAAATGATTCAAAGTAAATAACAATACTGGAATCAAGGATTTAAGATCTGAGGGAGTAATTCCTGTCTTTTAAATGTTTAAACAACAAAGCTTTAAATGTACGATGTGCACGTTCCACTATAGCTTGACCTGAGCTATTGTATGGAATGCCATGTCGGAGAGAAATATCCCAAGTTCTGCAAAATTGAGAAAAAGCATTAGAAGTATACGCAGGAGCATTGTCAGTCTTTAAGACAAGTGGTTGTCCCATGACAGCCATGGCAGCGAGAAGGTGCTGAATAACATGAGAGGCAGTTTCGCTGCGAAGGGGGGTAACCCACACATCTGTTCCTCTTGGATTAACAGCATCAAAGGGAAAAGAGGAGGGAGGGGAAACAAGAAGGACAGGCTGAGATAATATCACCAGCCTGAGAAAGTGGAATGTTAAAGGTAGCACGAAGAGATTTAGCATTCTGGTGAAAATAGGAATGACTAGTTAGGGTCAGTAAAAAGTGTAGCCACCTTAAAAGAATGTAAAGCAGCGTCTGCTCTGTGGTTGCCATCAGAAATAGTATCAGAAAAACCTGTATGGGAGCAAATGTGAGCAACAAAAAATGGAATAGTTCGGTCACGCAGGAAAGTTTGAAAAGTAAGGAACAGAGAAAGCAAATTACGATTCAAAAGTGGAGACAGGTAAGCAAAAGCAATATGATTAAAAATATTGTCCACAATAAGATTAAAAGGAATCAAATCATGTAATTTAAAGGCTAAAATCACTGCAGAAAGTTCAGCACGCTGGGCTGAGGTTTGAGAAGCTGTGAACTTAGTTTGCCATTTTCCATTAATTTGCCAAACAAGCATCCCACAGGTACGAGATCCATCTGTAAATAATGTAATAGCAGTAGGAAGAGGGGTAGAAATCTGTGCAGATTGAAAAACAAAAGGTAATTCCTGTAACAAAATCAAACGTTGGTCCTTGGAGGGGTTAAACAATACAGCTCCCACATAATCTACAAAAGCAATTGCATAAGCATTAGACATTTGCATAAAGAAATTATGCTGATCCTTGGTGCAAGGCAAGTGAAAGACTAAAGGATGAAAGCCGGAATATAACATCTTAATGGAAATGTGAGGTGATCTCACGATGAATCGTTAAAGGTGCTTCCAAGTAAAGGCATCACGCAGAGATGCAATCATATTAGCTTTATTCAATGATAGATCAAAGAGAAAGAAATACTTGGCATGAAAGCATTCATGCCTGCATGTGAGAGAGAAATAAAATAAAAGATAGCATTACATAACTAAAACAGAAGGACTAAGAGCTAGGAGAGGAGAACTGGAACTAGAAGGAGAACTGGAGACTAGAACAAAGAGCAGCCCCTCGTGCAGAGGTATTTATGGGGGGTCTTGGTCCCTCCCTGACCATAAAACTCTCTCGCCAATGGGGCTGCCGGGTCTGAGACCCTTGGCTCATCAGTGGAAGCAAAGAAGCCTCTTTGCTCCCATCTGATGACCTTTTTGGGGAACTGCCAATGGCTGGCACAAAACATCTAACAGGAAAATACATTTTTAGCTGATGTGTGTAGCAAATACAACCATTCTACAATGCAGATAGATTTAAGCATTTCAGGAAAAAATAAGATAGCAGTTGGCTGTAACAATCCTAAAAGAGAAGCTCTGTTAACCATAACTTTGCAAAAGGCAGGATTGATTTGATGAAGGCAATGTTGCATCGCTGTGGAGACTGGAATCTGTGCGTCAGGGGTTAAATGACCTTGCAAAGCAATAAAAAGTGGATGCAACAAAGCAGTAGTTAACCCTAAAAATGGTCTAGCCCAATTCAGATCTCCTAAAAAGTTTTGCAATTGTACCAAAGTGAAATGAGATGGAATGCACAGAGTTGGAACAAAAGGAGAAAAAGAAGATTGAAGCATCCGATCACCTAAATATAGAAAAGGAGGTTTATTTTGAACCTTCTCAGGGGCAATAACAAGTCCCGATTTAGCCAAGATTTCCTGTAAGGTTAGTAAGCAGTTAACAAGTAAAGGCTTTCCAGCTAGAAAGTTATCATCCATAAAATGGTAAGCAAAGCATTTTTTGTCTTTGGCTGGATGAACTACAGCTACAAGAGCTGTAGCTAAAAGTTCTGTCTTAGGAGATTCAGTTTCAATGTTCTGACACAAATTAATCATTGGAGCAATGGTAGTCTCAGGTTTAGAATCAATTGCTTTCAGGGCTGTTTTGCAGTTCTGATTAGTATTTTCAAATGTTAATTGTTCCATCAGAACATCATCAGCAGCTTCATTTTGAACCTTTTCAGGGAAAAACCCTCGGGTGAAACTGCTTTGCAACCCATTTTCTGTAACACTTCCTTTCAGCTCTTTGTGAACTGCAGATGGAACAGACTCATGGACTTGCTGATTTTGAGTGTTTTGGACCACGGGGCAGACAGCCATTAATGGCAATGCCTCCTGGACGTCCTCTGAATTTTCAGAGACTAATGCAGACTGCACCATTTGCTGAAAAGCAGTCTGTGTTTGAGGTTGTTGAGAATCCAAATCTTGCTGACTCTCAGAGCTCCACTGCTGTGAAGAATTATTATAAGACAGTGGTGGCTGAGGGTCTGGGGGATACAGGATTGGTGCCTCAGGAATTATAATTTTGGAGGGTACAAGAGAGGATTGGACAACTCAATAATAGCTTTACCACAGAGTTGCCAAGTGTGCAGTACTGATATTGGAGTGGTTGCAGCCCGATGCAAATTTTTCCCAATTTCTTGCCAATCTTTGGGATTAAGAGATCCATCTGCAGGATACCAAGGGCATAATTTACCAATAATCTTAACCAGATCTTCTACATCCTCTTTATAAACTATAACTGTTTGCGTAGCCCTTGTCAACAAATTCCAAAGATCAGATACCTGTTTTTCTGTCCTGTTGAAAGAGAAGTCCCCATACTTACCTCATTGATTCCTTAAACTGAATGAAAAGTTGAACGCTTTCGTTTAGCTCCTGCCGAGCGAAGGTAAGCTAGAAGTTACAGTTGGCCTCACAGCCTCACATGGGGCACCAGATGAAGGGAAAAGGAAATCAGACGAAGGGAAAGGAATTCAGACCCGGGTCGATAGAGTTGTCCTGAACCAGCAGGGCAGCCTCGTCTCCAAAAAGAACTCTGGAGAGCACTGCCCGCTGAACTTTTATTCACCTCCAATATTACAAAAAACTACATCAGTCTCATACAAAACAGGATACATAGAAAGAATTGGATTACTCAGGTGCCTATGAGATCACACAAAAACAAGGTACCATAAGATGTATGTGAAGGCTTTATCATAGCGTTTCCCAAACCTCCCACATGCCAGCCCCCCTTACCAGCCAGGAGAGTGTGCTCTCACTGAAGCTAACAGAGGGGCCCGCTAGGGGGGAACGGAAAGGCTGAAGGGTGAGAAACCAAATTATTGAGAGACCAAATTCTGGCCGTTCCCACAGCTGAGGGTGTTGGAGAGCTTGCTGATGATGACCTTGAGGTTCCGCAGAGCCCTCAGCCAGGCCCCTCCCATCTGGTTATGACGCAGACCCAGCTGTGTGAGCCTGACAGCGTGGATGAAGATGACCCACAGCTGGCCCTGTTCAAGGACGCCCGACGCAGGAGGCAGTCAATCAGGAGTAAACAGTGGAAGGCAATGGGGCACCTGGGAAGGAGGCAGAGAGAAGCCACGCCCTGAACTGTTTAAAAGGGGAATGTGTGGGAGGGCTGGTTTGCTGAAGGCAACCATTTGAATAGCTCCTGTTTCATGGTTCGTGTCTTGTTTTGCTCTGTTTTATGTTAATAAATTTGGCAGGCTTAGTTCCAGCCTCTTGCCGTTTGTAAAGGGGTTGTCCCTGGCTTTTCTGCAGGGCCAGTAGTAGGCTGGTACAGAACAATGGCTGTGTCTGAGAGCATTGAGACGGAGGGTTTCAGGTAGATACAATTTCCCCCCCATGTATGCCAAACCATCCCTGCATGTTAGGGAGGTTTGATTATCTTTGAACCATTGATCAGTAAGGAGCTCTCGTTTTATCTTCTTCACTCCCAGGTCATCATGATTAGGGATTCTGCAAGGTGTGAGTTGTGATGCAGGTTGTGAACTGGGGATAATTGCCTCATAGACCTCTTCATGTTCAGTTTTGTACTGTGGCAGACAGGATAGTGCATCAGCTAGGAAGTTTTTCCTTCCCGGTATGTACTTTAAAGTAAAGTTAAAATGGTTAAAGTACTGTGTCCATCGCACTTGCTTTGGAAACAATTTGCGGGGAGTTTTTAGTGCCTCTAAATTGTTGTGATCTGTCCATACTTCAAAAGGCACCTTGCTCCCTTCTAAATAGTGTTGCCAGGTTAATAGCCCCCACCTAATTGTGAAGGCCTCCTTCTCCCTGACTGTCCATCTCCTCTCGCCTTCTGTGAATTTCTTAGAGATGTAGGCACAAGGTTGTAGGACTCCAGTTTTATTCTTTTGTAGTAACACAGCTCTGACTGCCACGTCGCTGGCATCTGCTTGAATTACAAAGGGCTCCCCGGGGCAGGGGTGCTTTAGGACCGGTTCAGCCACAAATAGTCTTTTTAAATTCTCAAAAGCTTTCTGACAACTCATAGTCCATGTTAGTGGTTGGCCAGGTCGTTTTGAGTAGTTCTGTACGAGGTAGAGCAATCTTGGCAAAAGAGGGAATGAATTGATGCTAGAAATTGCCAAACCCTAGGAAGCTTTGGGGCTGTTTGCGGGTCTTTGGGGGTTGCCATTCAATTATAGTTTTCACTTTGGCTGGGTCCATTTTGATGCTGTCGTCGGAAATTCTATAGCCAAGATAATCTAATCGGGTTTGGTGAAATTCACCAAGTTTGGCATTCAATAGTTTTTTTAACACTTCTCTGACCAGTCTTACGTGATCAGTCATATTCGTACTGTATATCAGGATGTCATCAAGGTATACTAGGACCCCTTCATATAGGTGCTCATTAATCAACTGCAGAAATATGGCTGGGGGCCCCTGCAGTCCAAATAGCATGACTTTGAATTGGTAGCTTCCCAAGGGGCAGTTGAAGGCCATTTTCCACTCATCCCCCTCCTTTATTCTTACCCAGTAATATGCTTCTCTCAGGTCTAACTTGGTGAAGACGCTCCCCTTCACCAAGTGGGTTAGTAAGTCTTTCAGGAGGGGGAGAGGGTAGTTATTTTCCACACTCATAGCGTTTAGGCCTTTATAGTCCACACAGACATGTAGAGAACCATCTTTTTTTCTCTTTGAACAACACAGGGGTCCTGGTCAGTTCTGCTGCTGGGGGAAGGGGACTGGGCATTTCATTGCTCGATGTCCCTGCTGTCTGCATAGGAAATGTTAATTGCCAGGTCTACAGGTGGCTTGGGTCTTTCAGCCATCACAGTAGTTGGAGATCTTTGTGGGGGTGAATGCCATTCAGGTTGTTCTGACCTTGGCTTGGGGTCAGGTAGGAGAGGCTTCTTATAGCAGGCAAGCTGAACATCTAATTTCACCACTGCCTGGTACCATTCATGCAGTTGGTCAGGCACAGCTCGGTAGGTACATGCTAGAGAAAGGTAGTCATCTAACCCTTTTGTAAAAAGATAAATTATGGATTGCTCAGGCCATATCTCTGTCCGACCGGCCAGCTTTCGAAACTTCCGCATGTACTTCAGGGCAGGCTGGCCAGCTTGCTTTATCATATGGATTTGCTTTTCTGCTCTGAGGGTGACGGATGGGTCCTCAAATCTTTCTCTTAACCCCAGGAGGAAAAGGTGGGTGTACTCCAATTCAGGGGCCTGCTCATTATATAAATTGTTCAACCATTCAGATGCTTCTCCTTCTAGGCTGGATGCAATCACACTGACCATAGCACCTGGGTCCGGGTAGAGATGGGCCCAGCTATTCAAATGAGAGCGTATATGGTTGAGGAAGAAAATCAGTTTCTTTGGGTCCCCATCAAAGATTGCTCTGAAGCGTGGGCTCATTATTGGTTGCTGGGGTCCCCACTGTTGTTGTTGTGTCTCCAGCTGCTGCTGGCCCCACTTTGGTTGCTGATTTAATGGCTGTCAGGGCCCCCACTGCTGCTTGTCTCACTGGTCCTGCTGTACTTTCAGGGATTGCATGTTTGGGTCCTGCTGTTGCCACCTTTGCTGTTGTCCTCCCACCAGCTCCTGACATCTAGGCTTCTGCACCACCCCCAGCTCTTGCAAGGCTTCTATTAGCTGGGGCAAGCTCAGAGGTTGTTGGTCTTTCACTTGTGGGGGCTTCCCAACTTCCCATTGCTGCAGAGGCCCCAGGCTGGAGTCCTCTGTCTGTATGGGTCTGGAGGGCTTGCAGGGGAGTCCTGGGTCTGGCAGGCAGTCTGATCTGCAGAGAGGATTTTCCACTCACCCAGATTCTCAATGGCTGATTTGACATCTCCTCCCCATTTTGCTTCTGGGGCCTCTTGCCGCACAGTCTGGCCTCCGTATTCTCTACTGGAGTGGTTCCAGCTTGACGACGAGATAAGCTCAGTTATCTGCTGAGGTTTGGAGATTGGCCCAAATTCATCTTCCCACAGAAAACTATTTATTTCCTCTTCAGAAGTTTCTCCAGCAATCAGGCCTTCCTTTTCCATCTTGAGGATTCTTCCCTGAATCTTTGACATGTTATCTCTCTTACCGGAGACAGCGGCGGGGGTTCAGGACCCACCCCTTTGAAAGAAAGCAGATTCTGGCATGATGTCATGGTTCCGATGAATGAGACAATTCAAACAAGTTGCAGGCATATTATTTATCTAAAAGTCTTTGTAATGAAATGAAACATCTGCACTCATGGAGGGCTGCCAGAGTCTGAAATCCTCTCCCCCCAAACCCATCGTAACACACACACAATCCCTGCCCTTATCTACACATCATAAATCACATTATCTAATTAGTTTCACATATGAGGTCTTTCCTCCCATTCTCTATGCAGACTTCTTATCTTCTCAAAATAGTCGTTAGAAAATTCCCTCCCTTCAAGATTCAAAGTGGTTTAAACTAAAGGCTGCCTCTTACATTGTCAGTGCAAAAACATGTCAATGTTTGCAGCATTGACATTAAGATTCAGTCAATATTTATAATACAGAATTTCAAAACAGTTATATCTTCCACCAGTAGAGAGTAGTCCAAAATATTTTTGTCTGTTGCCAGCTGTTCTCTGTTGAACTGAAAGCTTAGCTGAAGGACAAAGAAGCTTTGAGTTTATCTGAGTCTAGGCATTGTGCCAAATGCTCTATCCCAGGGCTTTTCAATTGGTGGTACACGTACCACTAGTGATATGCGAGCACAGGGCTGGTGGTACGCGAAGGACCAGTTGAATGTACTGTAAAAAAATTGGGAAAAAAAATTAAAAAAGCATTTTTTACTAACCTGCTTTCAGCTGCATTCCATTTCTCCATTCGTTTCTCAGCCTTCAGTGTTTGTGGGACAAAAAAAAAGTTCCATGAGACTTTCTAACTTCTCTTGAGATCTCGCGAGAAGTTAGAAAGTTTCATGGAACTTTTTTTCTTTTTTACCGATAGTCCCACAAACACGTGGGGAAGGCTGAGAAGGGAATGGAGAAACAGAATGCAGCTGAAAGCAGGTTAGTAAAAAAACACTTGGGGGAGGTGATGGCATCTGGGTGGGGGCAGGGATGGTCACCTTACTCTGCATGGTGGCGGGAGGGTTAACGGGTGTGGGGGCCTCAGGACGAGTTATGTAAAGCAGGTGGAGGGGAGGCCAGATAGATTGTGGGCGCTGCTTGGGGAGGAGGGCGATTGCATGGTAGAGGCGCTGCTTGGGGCAGAGGGCAATCACATGGTAGAGGCCCTGCTTGGGGTGGAGGGCGATTGCTTGATAGAGGTGCTGCTTGGGGCCAGAGGGTGATTGCACAGTAGAGGCGTTGCTTGGGGCGGTAGGCGATCACATGGTAGAGGCGCTTGAGGCTGGAGGGTGATTGCACAATAGAGGTGCTTCTTGGGGTGGAGGGTGATTGCACAATACAGGTGCTGCTTGGGGCGGTGGGCGATCACATGGTAGAGGCGCTGCTTGAGGCTGGAGGGTGATTGCACGATAGAGGCACTGCTTGGGTCAGAGGGCGATTGCATGGTAGAGGCACTGCTTGGGGCTGGAGGGCGATCGCACGCATGAACAGGACAGCCACACACAGCAAAGGCGCTGCTCGAGGCCGGAGGGGAAGACGGGCAGATTGCGGTCACTGGCAGTGGGACTGGCACGGAGGGCAAACGCACACGTGAGCGGGACGGATGAGCATGGCAGAGGCGCTGCTCAGGGGATGGGTGATCACATGCACGGGTGCCCTCTGCACCGGCACCGCCGCCAGTGCCTGCAATCTGCCCGGCCTCCCCTCCAGCCCCGAGCAGCGCCTCTGCCGTGTGTGGCTGTCCTGTTCGTGAGGCCTTCTCTCGCCTGTTGGATATCAGCAACTCAGCTCAGATACTTCCACTTAAGACCTGCTAAGAAGTTTTGTCTTTGCTGAGTGGAAGATGTGACCCAGAGCCTGATGCCATGGCTTGCTACTGTTCTCCATGTTTTTCAATTGACAACCCATAGCTGCCCTCGAAAGAGGCTTGCTGGAATGGGAGATCTAAAAGCCTGATCAGCCAAGACATCTCCAAGCCCGGGACCTTGCTGTGCGTTGCTCTTCCGTCCTCCTTTGCCTGCCCGGTTGCCTGGCTGGGACCCAGTCCTCCCACCTGGTTGTGATGCAGAGGCTCCCGTGCAGTGCTGCTTCCAGCTGGTGAAGGCTGTTGTGGTGGGCAGGCGGGTGAGGGAGGCGCAGTCTTGGTGCCCTCCTGTCCTCTCCTCCCTTCCCTTCCCCTCCTCTCCCTCTGCTTCTCACCACGGTGTCCTTGTCTCAGCATAAATAAGGCTGAGCGAGCTTGCGCGAGGCAGCAACCTCTGGGCACACGCTGGGAGCCATGGGAAGGAGCAGGTGGCCTTGGGCGGAGCTGCCCTGTTACAGTGCATGAGGATCAGGAACAAGCTAAGCTTCCTTCTTCCCAGCTCCAGGAAGCCGAAGCCCTCCGTGCCTGCTGTGGCCACTGCCTAGACTACCGGCTCCTCCTGGGGAAGGAAGCTGTCCCATCCCGCCCCCGAGGTGTCTTTTCCCACAGCTGTGGGAAGCGCCCTGACTATGCTTGCCTTCACTCGCCAGCTTTTCTCTGCTGTTTGGGCTGTCCAATTGCAGCAGCCGGAGCAGCCCCTGAGCAGCTATGCTGGCTCAGGAATTCTGGTAGTTGAAGTCCATGAGTCATCAAAGAGCCAAGGTTGCCTATCCCTGCCTTAGCCCTAAGGACGCACCTGACTCAGGAACCAGGTGGGCAGGCTGGCAAGCAAAGGCACCCCACTCGAAAACCTGAAGCGGATCTCCCGTTTGGTCTGCACAGGGAAAGCAGGACCAATTGGAGGAGAAGCTGCAGCCGGAGGCAGAATCCAGTGGATTCTCTCTGCTCTCTCTCCTCACCAGTCCCTCCCACCCCCCAAGGCTTAGACTTAGGAAGGGATGGAAGGAAGAAAGGAAGGAAGGAAGGAAAGAAGAAAGGTAGGGATAAACAGTAACATGCCTATTGAAAAGTTTGGTTTCCCTCCTGCCCACTCACAATAGTAACCCATGGATTTCCCCCACACACACAGGCACCCTGCAACCTAAGGGAGGGAGGGAGGATGGAAGGAAGAGAGGGAAGGAGGAAGTGACAAAGGAGGAAAGAAAGGAAGGAAAGAAGGAAGGGACAATGGGAGAGAGGGAGGAAGGAAGGCACCCACTCCAGTCAAACCCCCCTACACCAGAGACCCACGGATTCCTTCCCACAGGAACCCTGCAACCTGAGTGATGAGCTGGCCATGCTCCCCTTCCAGTCATTGACTTCACTTGTCAAAAAGTTGCAAAAGGTGATCACGTGACCCTGAGACACTGAACGTCATAAGTATAAATCCGTTGCCAAGCATCTGAATGTAAATCACATGATCCTGGGAATGCTGCAGCAGTCATAAGTGTGGAAAATGGTCATAAGTCACTTTTTTCAGTGCCGTCATAACTTCAAATGGTCACTAAGCGAATTGTTGTAAGTCAAGGACTACCTGTACTTTATCATTTCCCCCCCTTTTTTTGGTCAAGTTTTTGACAACTTGCTGGGCGACTGGTGGTACTCGGACATTGCCTTATCCTAAAAGTGGTACAATGGGTGAAAAGGTTGAAAAGCTCTGCTCTAGCCTCAGTAAGCTTAATGCTGTACCTCTATGTCACTACTAGATGTCCTCAGATGTCCATTTTCCAACACTTAAACAATTATTTTTGCTTTAGTGCAGGCATGTCAAACTCGCAATGTCATGTGATGTCATGTGACGTATCACATTATTGTGAGACGTATCGTGACTTTTTCCCCATTGCCTGCAATGGGGTGGGTGCAGTTTTAGTATGATGCATCCGGGCCATGGGCTGGCAGTTTGACATGCCTGCTTTAGTGTTTCTTGAATTTCATTCCCGTATTCTTTCCAAAGAGAAAACTCTTAACAGATTTCTCAGTTCTGCGATTCATCAACACTCTGACTTGTAGAACTTCCACTTTAGTATTATAGTCTTCTTTGTTTTCCCGCCCCCAATAAAGCAGGGGTGTCAAACTGCCAGCCTGCGGGCTGGATGCATCATGCTGAAACCGCGCCCACCCCATTGATGGCAATGGAAAAAAAGTTGTGATACATCGTGAAATGTCACATGATGTTGGGAGTTTGACACCCCACTTTTTTTTCCTCTGGAAGGGGGGAGCAAAAGTCCCTTTCCTGGTGACTTCCTGTTTGGCAGCCGTCGGGACAACTGGGAAAAGCCGGTGCTCGGCTTTCCAGCTTGGTTTTTCTTCGTCTAGCGACCCTTAAAGGGTCAGAATGTTGCCCTGGAGGGACAATGAAGGAGGAGGAAAACTTCAGGAGCTCAGATCTGGGGGCACCCGATCAGAGCGAACTGTAGGACCCTCTGGAAAAATGGAGGAAAAGGCTGTTTTAAATCTATCAGCCATAGGCGTCTCTGGAAGGAGGCAAAAAGGACCATAAATCAGCAGAATTTCAACTGCGTGCTGAAGCTGGGTGAGCAAGATTTTCTCTTTTCTTCTCCTTGAGGATTATAAATGTTGAGCCCCTTATTGGAAGGGGCTGGAAAGAAAAGACCCCCCCCCCGAAGATTTACGAGCAGCGAGTAATTATAAACAGGGGGAGAGACTTTTTGTTAAAAATACTGGACATTGTTAAATAAGCCAAGGAGGACATCTAGTGGTGAAAGAAGAACAAAATTTCTTATATACTGTTGTTAGCCTTGACAAAAAGACACCTGCAATGATAAGACTGCCTTGTTGTGAGACTGAAATTTAAAGCTACTTTTATTGACTTTGGCTACATTTAAACAGATGTTGTTTTTGGCTTTAAAATGACTTCATAGAACATTACTAGACTCATGAAGAAAACTTCTTCTGCACCTTCAGTAGGACAATCCAGCCCTACAACACAGGGATCTATTGAAGCAATGTTGCATAGGGAAAAAGTAAGTCCTGCTCAAAGTGAAACACAGATCTCATTAAAATTTCTTCAAGATCTTATGTTAAACAATAAAGAGACTTTGGAAAGGAATCATTTAGAAATGTGTGATAATCACAAGACTACACAATAAATTAGAGAAATTAAATGAAGAAATTTTGGACATAAAGGGAACATTTGAAACTCAGAATCAAATGATAATAAAAAATCAACAGAAGAAGATACACAAAATTGAAGAAAAAACAGATGAGAATGATAAAAAGATAGAAATGCTATTAAAGGTAAAGGTAAAGGTTCCCCCGCACATGCATGCTAGTCGTTTCCGACTCTAGGGCCGGTGCTCATCTCCGTTTCAAAGCCGAAGAGCCAGTGCTTGTCCGAGGACGTCTCCGTGGTCATGTGGCCGGCATGACTAGACACCAAAGGTGCACGGAACGCTGTTACCTTCCCACTGCAGTGGTCCCTATTTTTCTACTTGCATTTTTACGTGCTTTCGAACTGCTAGGTTGGCAGAAGCTGGGACGAGTAACAGGCGCTCACCCTGTTACGTGGCACTCGGGATTCGACCCGCCAAACTGCCGACCTTCTGATCGATAAGCTCAGCGTCCTAACCCACTGAGCCACCGCGTCCCTTAGAAATGTCCCTTAGAAATGCTATTACCAGGGCTTTTTTTCTCATAGAAAGCTCAGAACGGAGTTCTGGCACCTTTTTTGGATGGAAACTTGTAGGGTAGGCAAGGCGGGTTGTATGACATGTGTGAGTTCCGGCACCTTTTTCTTTTACAAAAAAAGCACTGGCTATTACAAGAAAATGAAAAATTAGAGAACGCTATTAAGACATTAGAGATGGAAAAAGCGGAACATTATTTAAGATTTCAAAACATTCCTGAGGATAGAGAAGAAAACATAGCAGAGGTGATTATTGATATCTTGGAGGAGATTTTGAAAGCGGATCAAGGAGAAATTCAAGTTATGCAAGAAGAAATAAATTGCCAAGAGAAGTACATGTACGGTTTATAAAGAAGATAACAAGAGATGAAGTACTACGGAATGTTAGAGATGAACCAATACAATATAAAAATAAAGAGATTGTGGTTTTAAAGCAGATACCTAAGAGAGTTAGAGATACACGAAGACAGTATCATTTTTTGACTACAATATTGATTGCCAATGGCATAAATTTTAGATGGTTGATGCCGGAAGGTATTTTAATAAACTGAAACAATACAAGGTATAAACTGGATTCAATTTGGAAAGCAGAAGACTTTGAAGTGAGGAATAGGTTGATTCTAGATGAAGGAGTAAAATTAAGTCAAGGGGAGAGTAAGGAGCAGAAACAACCAGAAGAGAGGATGCAAGGAGCAACTGCACAAACAGAAAAACAGAAAGAGGAAGATTACCAAAAGGGTGATGAAGGATTTGCTAGAGAACAAAGGACTACTAGATCTACTAGACCGAAATATAAATCAATAGAAATGGATACAGAAAATGGAATCTTCTCAGTAAACATAAATGGACTGAATTCTCCAATTAAAAGAAATAAGATCTTTAGGAAATTACGGAAATTGAATTTGGATATAATTTGTTTGCAAGAAACACATAAAAGTACAGCATCATAAATTATTGGAATATTCAAAAATTGGGAAACTTTATTATGCATCAGCACAACAGAAAAAAGAGAAGTTGCTTTATATATTAAAGCGAAAATAGATTCTAAAATGGTATATTCAGATGAAGAAGGAAGAATTTTAATGGTAGAAATTTATTTGCATCAAAAGCAAATATTATTAGTGGCAATTTATGCACCGAATAATAATCAAGAAAAATTCTACAAAAACTTAACATAGAAAAATAATAGAAATGGAGTATCAAAATGTTTGCTTACTAGGAGACTTCAATGCAATAATAGATGGAAAAATTGATTATAAAAGTAACAACAGGGAAAAATGGAAGAGGAAGATTACCTAAGGCGTTTTTTGATATGGCGGAGGAAATCAGAATTCAAGACATTTGGAGGGAAGTGAATCCACAAAAACTGCAATATACTTTTAAATTCAAATAGTCAGAAATCCTGGTCAAGGATTGATATGATTTGGATGACTGCCGATTTGAGAATGAATGTTCAGGACATTGAAATAGAAACAGCCATATGGGCAGATCATAATCCCTTGAAAATGACCTGGAAAAGAATACAAAAAGGGCCAAGATGACTTTAAATCGTTCCATATTAAAGGAAAAAGAATTTATAGAGTTAACAAAAAAAGAAATGGAATTTTTCTTTAAAGAAAATAGAAAAGAAGATACTCCTGTACAAAATTTATGGGATACAGCTAAAGCGTATTTCAGAGGTATAGCGATAACATATATGGCAAGAAAAAATAAACAGAGAAAACAGCAAAAGAAGAATTTGGAAAGTTAGAATTAGAACTGCAAAGAAAACCACAAAAAAGTCTTTAAAAAGAGAAATGGACATAATAAAACACAAATTAAACTTATTAGACTCAGAAAAAGTGGCAGAACAGATAAAAAGAGCGAAACAATTTTTTTTGAAAATGCCAATAAGCCAGGAAGATGGCTAACTTATAAACTTACAAAACAGAAAGGAAAAAAAGTCTCTTTCCTTCTCATGCTTGGGGATTTCTTGCTTTATGGGAGTTTGTCTTATCCAGGAGTCAAATATCAAAGTAGTAGAGAAAGGATTAATAATCTCACCGAATTCCACATGCATTGTTTAAAATGCTGATAATGCTGTTGTTTTCTTTATTCAGTTGTCATTGGCTTGGGATAGACACAAAACTGCGGCTAGCCTTTCCGCTGCTGTTTTGGAGGGCTTTCCTCAGATCAAATGGATCGACTGCTGTCTTTTTTTGATCTATAAGGGTCCCCTCCTTCTTCATCGCCTCTCTGGGGCAACTTTAGGTCCATTTAGAGCCCCCTAGCAGGATAAAATCAGCTGTGGGAAGTGGAGCCCCACTTTCCTTCGGCTGCAATACCATGATGCCTGATCTGCTCATTAAGGACGCATTCTAAGTACCATGTTTAACTTTGTACTATGAAGAGCTTTGTGTTAATTTTTGTTCACATAGGGGTTCATTGAATATACATTTTAATTTAAATTGTTGCATACAACTGTGACTGTTTAGTTGGCTATAAAGATTATTTAGGTCAAAGATAAAAATAAAAAAAACTTCCAACCTACACCAGTTTTATTGTATGTTATGCTTGTTTTTCAATAATTCAAACATAGAATTGTATTTAATTACTGATTTTATTTTCTATCCTCTGGCCTGCAATTCAGTGACTGAATCCATTTTGCTATGAATTGTTTGAATTTATCCCTAGATTTTCATTTAATTTCTGCTTCACTATAATTAACATTAGGGAAATGTGATATGGAATATGTAACTCATTATTTTCAGGAACTGTCACTGATTTCCTAGCGACAGAAATTTATATGATATGAAATGCAAATAGTTCAAAATGAATTATATTCAAAGGCGCTTTTGACCATATCATAGATGTTGTACACTGTATATTTCAAAATGGTCTAGAAGCTCATTTGCATTTGGCCTCTTCACTCTTAATTCAAATATTAATTCAAAAGAACAAAAGTCCTGCTTTATACACAAAACTGTTCATTTTCGTTTTCATCTTTGTATATGAATGCAAACTTGGAATTGAGGTCTCAGCTTAAAACAATGACTGATTGCTTAATTTTTCCCCAGTTTACCAACAAAAGATTTTAGATTTTTATGTCAACAGCCACAACAAAATTATTGGTCTATTATCATTTTGTTTAAGGAACATAAAAAAATGGCAAATAAGTAGGGAAATGTGCTGGAATATAATATATTCCCCATAATGTTTAGGGAATCTAACAAAATTCCCCAACACTGTTTAATAAAATGTTGGTGGTAAGCCTGGTACATAACTTTTCCTGAGAACCCGAAAGAACAAAAATAGTATTCTGCCAATCTTTAGATATTGTGGAATGGCAACTTCCAAAATTTGAACCCTCCATTTTCAGTAATTCAATGAATCTAAGTTCTGAACATGTGCGTAATTATGCCCTGACAATAGGGTGATTGGTGGTCAATGTTGTGAATACTATGCTGATCCCACAAAATTTATGATTGTATTATAAAGGCAGTAGTCCCCAAACTTTATGGTTTGGCAGTCTGGCTGGAGGGGAGAAAGGAAAACCAGCTTGACTTGTGCAAGCGGTGGGCCAGCCCACATGCATGTGCGCCAGCCCACTGCTCACATAGCCTGGTTACAAATAGGCCACAGCCAGTGGTGGGATTCAAATATGTGAACAACCAGTTCTCTGTTTGGATGCTGCCTCCAGAAGTCCATTCTGGGCCTGGGCAACAAAAAATTAGCTACCGGTTCTGCCAAAGTGATGCAAACCGGCTGAATCCCACCACTGGCCACGGCCCAGTAGTGGGCACCTTTGAAGCAAAAGCAACTTGCAACATAATAATTTTGATTTCTTATAACAGTAGGTCAGGGCTTGGGGACCCCTGTTATAATGAATCAAAATTCTGTTACCAGTTGCTTTTGCTTAAAGGTGCCTGGCATTATTAAGCTTTCTAGGAATTGCAACTATATGAGAAGATATGGAATGAAAAACAATTCATTCAGGAACTTCATTTACCTCCAGTTTTCTTATGCATGAAACATCTGATTCCGAGCAAGTAGAAACAATAAAATGCACATTCTTTGGTAATTCAGGTGGTATCCAAGAAAGGTCAGCACCACATTCCTCTGATAATTCATCTATACCATCAAGGCAGATTAAGAGTGGCTTGTCTTGTGTAGCAAATTCCAGCAGAGAGGAAAATTCTTCTACCAGTCCTTCAAAATCCTTTTTTGAAAAAGAAATATAATTATATAATGAGTTATATGCTGTAGGTGAGGCCACAAAGACTTTGGAAACGTTTCATTTCTCATTCAAGAAGCTTGTTCAATTCTTCTTGGATGGGATGTGAAACATTTTCAAAGAAAACGTTTGAAAGTTTTAGGAGATGAGATCGTCTTAAGAATGTTGATAATACTATACGTTTTGAGAATTATCCATATTAGGCCTTTTAGGAAAACACTACAATTTTGTCTAAATCAGGGGTCAGCAACCTGAAACAGTGAAAGAGCCACTCGGAACCGGTTCCCTCACAAAAGGAAAAACTGGGAGCCGCAAAAAATGTGTGCGCATGTGCGTACATGCGCGCATGCACAGAACAGGGTTTGACTGAAGAGTGGAGCCAAGGCAAGATATGCACCTACCCTGCATATTTGAATTGATTGGTAGAAATTTTTTAGTCCCACTTTTTTTTTTTGGACTGCACATGGCAGAGGACTGGGAGCCGCAGGAGACGGCTGAAAGAGCCGCATGCGGCTCCAGAGCCGCGGGTTGCAGACCTGTGGTCTAAATAAACAGCAGGGTCAAAGATGTGGATGGGAGACCATAAGAACCATAAGAAAACCATAAGAAAACCCTATGGTTGACTTCTGGTTTGACGTCATGGCATAATGGATGCAGGAAGACGGGGCTCCGTCTTCCACATTTGATTTTGCCCTGCTGGGACCCTAAAAAGGGTGAAAGTCACCCTGAAGAGGTGACGAAGAAGGAAGAGATCATTGTCAATCGCGGAAGGGGCAGCAGCCCTTCCGCTGGATCTGAGGAAGCCCTCCAAACCGGCGGGGGAAAGACTGGCTACATTTGTGTGGCCAGTCAGAAGCTGCTGACAGTCAAACACAAGCACTAAGTAGCAATTTCTGAGCAATGTGGATGGAACTGGGTGAGATTTTATCCTCTTTTTATGGCCCTAACACTACTTTCCTGGAAAAAAATGCCCAAAGCAAAGAATCCTCCCTGATGAGAGAGGGAAGGGAAGTTATTGCCCTGCTCCCTCAGGAAAAGTGACAAATTAATTGCTTTGGAGAAAAACAGGAAACTACAAGATCAATTTGGAACTAATACAGATCTATAGATTTGAAATTTGGGGACTAAAAGTACCTTTGAGATTTTTTTTTAGAAAAAATATTTGAAAGTTTGCAAAATAAAATTGGATTAGGAAACCTGGAAGACTGTCAACAACATCTAGTGGAGAATTCTGGCACTTCGGACTGCCCTGGACCTTCGCACGTTTCACCGGGACCTGAAAACTTGGTTATTTGATCTTTCTGGCCTGGACTGAGGGGTTTTTAATTTAACTTTAAATTTTAAATTTTAATTTGTTTTAATTGTGAGCTAGTTTTAATTTAATTCTATTTTAATTGTATTTATTTGTATTGTTTTAATTCACCCTGTAAACCGCCCTGAGTCCTTCGGGAATAGGGCAGTATATAAAATCAAATAAATAAATAAATAAATATTGGTCCACCAAATAAATTTCAGCAGAGGTGAATTTGGTTCTTTTCTCTATTGACACTACTATGCGCTCAATGAAATAGCCTACGAGACACGGATAGAATGGCATTTTAGCATTCTCTACCATCCTATTACTTATCTATCATTATTCGATTATTTCAAGTGAATTGCTTTTTCTAAAAAAAAAACCCACAATGGACATTTATGACAGTGTATATAGTTGTGAATTGAGACATACATGCAAATGGAAATGGTGCAGTCATAATTCATCAACATAAATGTTCTAAATAAATTTATGTCAATTTCAGCAACCCATCCCCTGAATAGATTGCAACATGAAATATTGAACACTTGTTCCAATTCATATGCTTAATTCAAGAAAAGAACTGGTAATTACCTTGAAGTTTTTTTATGGGGGTAGCAATAATCCATTATTTTATACCTATCATTGAGCAAAATGTTCTGTATGGCTAACAATCACTTCCCATTTTTTCAGTTCCTTTGTATCACTGTGTGACACTGAAATGTTTTCAGTTTCATTTCCTTAAGCTGCCCAGCACTCCCACCAGCTGGCCAAGAAGAGCACTAAAATGGCAGCTAGCCAGCACCCTTTCCTTATTTTTCCTTTAATCATTTAAAAACAAACAACTATGGGAATATGGCAAAGGTGCTTTCAAGGGACAGAAACAATGTGGGAAAAACAAAACACATCAGCACTTTTGTTTGGGGGATGGGGGGGGGGGAAGCCCAGGGG
This sequence comes from Vipera ursinii, assembly GCF_947247035.1. NCBI lineage: Eukaryota > Metazoa > Chordata > Lepidosauria > Squamata > Viperidae > Vipera > Vipera ursinii. The sequence continues at coordinate 25,482,676 of NC_139521.1, read as the reverse complement.
CTGATTTGTTGCATGACTACCTCCCAATGTGGAATCACCATTCCACAACCACAGTGGAAGGCACAGCAAATCTGTCAGTAAAGGGAGTTTGCTAGAAACCCCACAGCATTGTGTCATACATAACAGCACCCCAGAATTTGGATTGCTGTCTCTCTTGCATTCTACTGAACAATATTTTAACATACTGTATTAACATGGCCATTCATGTCTCTTTCATACCTTTTGGTCCCTTACACAAAGCAGATCAATCTTTTTTAAAGTATTAAATTTGAATCTCTCCTGTTTTTTAACTAAGGGGCACTTCTTTTTTTATTTTTTACAGTATTTGTGATAACATGAAGCTTTCTTGGCACCGGTGTATCCCTCAGTTTTTCACCTCATCTTCCGAACATGCTCTGCACTTGAAGTTTCCCCAAGCTCTGTCAGCTTGCCTGATCCACGCTGAGCCAGTGGGATAAGATAGGCACTCATAGGGAAATGGTGGGGAAAACTTTCCAAGAAAACAGTGATTAAAGGTTCAGAAGTATTTTCATCTAAAGAGACCCTATACCGGGGAGGAAGAGAAAGCCGAGGTCCTGAGAGATACGAGTGGGCGAGTAGATGGGCCGGATCCAGGCCCTAGCCTGGGGCGGCTGAAGGGGCGGGAGCCAGGATTTTCTAGGGAAAGGGAAACCCGGCTGGTCTACCAAAGGGAGCAGCACCTCTTTGGAAGAACCCTGGCTCCCTCCTCTCCTCCAGACGACTCCCTCTTGAGGATCGTGTGTGAGAGGCGCTCCGTGCTCCTCCCGTTGAAGGAAGCGGGAGTTCCAGGAAGTATCGTAGTAGTTAGGCGGGCAGGACGGCTTGGGCGCCGAAAGCCCTGCTCGCGGTCGAGCCCTCCATCTCGGAGCTAGGCTCCTTCCTTGAGGCCTAGCTCTCTCGCCTCAGTTCCCTTTTAGGGAGGGAAGGAAGGAAGGAAGGAAATAGGGAGGGGCGGAAAGAACAGAAGCGTAGAGAAACCTTTTCTATACTGGGTTGGAGAGAGCGAGTGCGACGGCGGCTCCTCCCGGGAACAAAGAGGCGCGAAAACGCGAAGGCTGAGAGGAAAGGGGGCACTCTTCGTCTCGTTCCAAGGGCCGCGGAGATGGTGAGTTTAGGGAAAGGGAAGTGGAGGGATGTTGATCGCGAGTAATCTCTCACGACTCTTAGCACCTAGAAGCGGTGCTTCGCGCCGGGCCGCAGTGAGACTCTGCGGTGGCCGTGGGGACGCTCCCCTGGGATAGTTCTTTCTACAGCGGCTAAGTCGGTATTAGCGACTCCAACCTTGGGTCGTCCACCTTTGGTAACGAGACACCGCCACTAAACCGTGGTAGAGTCGGCATTAGCCTTCCAGCGGTCTCCTGGCAAGGCGTGTGTTTCCCGAGAAAAGGCAGGGTCTTGTCTCGCCACTTGGTTATGGAGGTAGGTTTGGCTCTGTCGCAGCACATCACTATAACGCATCCTAGGCACGTACGAGAAGCCATAATTTTAATTTACACTGTCCAGGTTTTCAAAAGCACGGCTGTTTTTCTTGTTATATTTGGTTCCATTATTTCTGCTGTTGTTTTGTCTTCACCCAAAATAAAATATTAATATCTTTCCTATATGCATTGGAAGCTGTTTGAAGGGTTTTCCCTAGATTATTTAGCCTTGGAATGAACTCTTAATGAAGTATCTTAGTGAAGTATCTATTTGATGTTTCTCATCAAATCTTCAGGCATCATCATCTGGTCTCAATGTTAGCTGTTGTCCTGTGCTAGGAACCTTCGGTTACTAGCTCATGTATACATATGTATTTTAGAATGGATAACTGAAAATAATTTAACATTTATCTATACAATGGATATATTTAAAGTAGTTTTCCATTGAGAATAATTTATTTTTTATCAGACTGCTGAAAAATTAATCATTTGCTGAGTGTGTTTAGATTTCTGTTAATTATTGCTCTTGGAATTCTCATCAGAACCCATATTGATGCCTCATTGGAGTACTATATAATGTCTCCAATAGCACATTTATTTTTTTCTCTTGGGTGAAAATTTGATTATCTTCCCTAATTTTTCAACTTGAATTTTAAGAAATAATTGTTAACTACTGTATAGCATGCTGCTTCTGGTAAAAAGAATGTCTTTTTGTTTTAATATCAAATTTTGATGATCCAGCTGTGTCTTTTTCATAGTTGCTTTCCTTTTTTTAAAAAAACACCACAAGTTTTATTAATTTTCTAATTTTATATCCAAATATTTATGAAGCAATGTGGTGATTGGGTAGTCAAAAGTCCAGTAACAGAATCTTTTTGTACATAGCTCAGGTTACATCAACAAAAGTTCCCTCTCCAATTCCCTTAGTTACAATATCATAATCAAATTAATACATTTCTAGTTGTGACACAATCAGTTGAAGCAATTATCAATATATTTTCACTTATACTTATCCAAGTCTTGTTTTTAAATTTTACCTAATTTCAATTACCATGCTCCAAATTAGCCTTTAGTATCTAGAAGACTAAATTTTCAGGTAACCCAAATTTCCCCTATTTTATTATATAGTAATTATTATATCTGAAATACATACATTGTTCATTTAAGTGCATTTTTATTTTATTTCACAATTATATTTATTTATCTTGGTAACTCATCAGTTATTAGAAAAGTATCTTTTGTTGTATCATTCCAAGTTCTGTAATATAATTCAAAATTATGTTCTAGTAGCTAATTTTCATTTCCCTTAGAAATCTAGATCCTAAATATAAAATCAATTTATATCTTTTAAAAATTCCCCTTAGCCCATCAAAAGAAATTTTAAGCTCTATCATTACAAATCCCAACAGAAAGAAAAAACCCATGCGTTTCCCTTCGTTTCTATACACGTTGTTTGAATCCAGGGAATCCATAGCTGCTTTCCTATTTACATTGAATTTTCACGTACTGTATACAGATTTTAAAATATTTGCTTATTACATTACTTTTGTTATAGAAAGGACTTAAATTCCATATTTGAAAACATGAAAACAGATGAAGGTTGGTAGCAGCTGTAATTAATGTGGACTGTGTAAACTTAAGAGTTTGAAGTTAATGATACTGTGATCTTGGCCATTATATTGACTTCCTCTGTTGAAAGGCATAACAATCCTTTCTGATGCTATTTTAGTTAAGGAGGTACTGATAAGATTTGTCCTTTTACATCGCTAGAGTGCAAGATTTTGTTGTTATAGAAGCTGTAGAGAAATAACAACAACAACAATAATAATAGAGTTGGAAGGGACCTTGGAGGTCTACTAGTCCAACCCCCTGCTCAGGAAGGAAACCCTACACCATTTCAGACAAATGGTTGTCCAGTCTCTTCTTAAAAACCTCCAGTGTTCCAGTTCTGGAGGCAGGTTGTTCCACTGATTAATTGTTCTAACTGTCAGGAAATTTCTCCTTAGTTCCAGGTTGCTTCTCTCTTTGATTAGTTTCCATCCATTGCTTCTTGTCTTGCCTTCAGGTGCTTTGGAGAACAGCTTGACTTCCTCCTTCTTTGTTGCAACCACTAAGATAGTGGAACACTGCTATCATGTCACCTCTAGTTCTTCTCTTCATTAAACTAGATATACCCAGTTCCAGCAACCATAATCATCTTTGCTGCTTTTCTCTGTACTCTTTCTAGAGCAGGGGTGTCAAACTCAATTTCATTGAGGGCCGCATCAGCATTGCGGTTGCCCTCAAGGGGCCGGATGGGTATGGCTAGGGTGGATGTGGCCTACCAGGTGGGCATGGCCAGCTCTACATCGTTCGCATCAAGGGTGCCTATGGGGACCTGGGCAGGAGTGGGACAGATCTGAGGGTCTCTGGCAGAAGGAGGGTCTCTGGGCCAGGGCCAAGGTAGTGGGGGCCGTTCCCTCACTGTTTCCAGGATGGTTTCGCGGGCCACATAAAACCACTTTGTGGGCCGGATCCGCCCCCCGGGCCTTGTGTTTGACATGTCTGTTCTAGAGTCTCAACATCTTTTTTACATTGTGGTGCCCAATACTGAATTTTCACAACTGAATTTCATTTGTTAGATAGTGCCCAATGTTCAGGTCTGTCAAGATCCTTCTGTATCTTAAGCCCATCTGAAGTGTGGGCTGTTCCTTCCAGCTTGGTGTCATCTGCAAATTTGATGAGTTTCCTCATCCAAATCACTAATGAAGATATTGAAGAGTACTGGGCCAAGAACAGTGCCCTGGGGCACCCCACTACACACTTCCCTCCACGTTGATATAAAAAAAACTAGTATGAAAATGTATTCCCAAAATATATCATGTCACCAGGTAAATATTAAAGCAATGAAGCCTGGATTTTAGACAAGAACACTTTTAAAGGATTTTTGTTTATAAAAACCTTTGTTTTTAAAGTTATTGATTTGTCAGGCTGTCTCAAAAGAAACAACATTTTTGCTTTGTTGAAATGCCAGTCTCCATTTTGTTTTGTATTAATGTTTTTTTTTGTTTCACATTTTTCAGAAAGAAGAGTGAAGAGGCATGGATATAACATGAATTGCTTAGCGCGTTCAGAAAAAATAGGAATTATTTCTCAGTTAACTAAATAAAATGGATGAGTCAGTCTTACTGGATCTGTTGGAGTGTCCTGTCTGTTTAGAACGTCTGGATGTTTCTGCAAAAGTCTTGCCTTGTCAACATACATTTTGTAAAAGATGTCTCTTGGGCATTGTGAACTCACGCAGTGAGCTTCGTTGTCCTGAATGTAGGACGTTAGTAGACTGCAATGTTGATGAACTTCCTAGTAATATTTTGCTTGTTCGACTACTAGATGGCATCAAACAAAGGCCTCAGAAATTGACTAATTTAATGACATGCACAAATTTATTAAGGGCCCAAACTAGCACTGTTGCTAATTACATTCAAAAAGACCTACATAATTCTCAAAGTGTCCAACAACAGAAAGTACAAGCACGAAGTCCACCTGTTAGGGTAAGTGACTAATATGCTAAAAATGTAAATGAAATCATACCCTTTGGGGATGTTTGACAATCCAAGGAAAGTAGAATTATGGTGTGATGATGTTCATTCAAATGGCTCATCTGTAAAATTCAACAGTACTTTAGCTTAATGGAAATAAAATTAAACATAATAACTTTAAATATATGGGGTCACATGGAGCATTGACTGCACTAGTTCTTTGTTACTTCTGAAAGCAGAGGCAGAATCTAGAAGTAAAAATTGAAACACATTTTGGTTAAACTTTAGAAAGTATTTATAATGGAATTAGCTATTTGTTGATGGAATTGACTTTCTTGACTATGTTGCTGAAAGGAGTAAAAAAAATTGGATGAATATTTCCTAAGGATGTTGTAGTTTCATCTTCATTGTAGATCTTGCAGTCAATGCTATAGCGACTGTTGGAAGTTGTAATCCAAAATATGTATAGGTAGTGTCATCTGCAGCAAACGTGATGATACCAAAATGATTACAAGTGCACAATATCATCATGCAGATCCTGCCATTAGGTACTTGCAATCCAAAGTTAGACACAAGTATTTAAATTCTTAATATTATTTATTTATTTATTTTATTTATTTAATTTAATTTCTATACCGCCCTTCTCCCGAAGGACTCAGGGCGGTGTACAGGGCAATACAATAAAAATACAATATACAAAAGTTAAAAAAAATTAAATACTGCAGCCCAAATGCAATAAATTAGTACAATAATATTTTAAATACCCCAAACCCATCAGACCAGGCCGGCTTGTTCAAATAAGTATGTTTTTAGGTCACGTCGGAAGGAGCGAAAGTCGGGAGCCATCCGGAGCTCAACCGGTAAACGGTTCCAAAGGTCTGGCGTGCCCACAGGGAACGCCCTCCCCCTGGGGGTCGCCAGTCGACACTCTTTGACCGACGGCACCCTAAGGAGGCCCTGTCTGTGGGAGCGCACTGGATGAAGGGAAGTTGATGCCGGCAGCAGGTGCTCCTGTAAGTAACCCGGACCCATGCCATTTAGGGCTTTATAGGTCATTACCAGCACCTTGAATCTTACCCGGAGGGCAACCGGAAGCCAATGCAGCTCGCGGAGTAGAGGTTTTACATGGGAGTATCGGGAAACCCCCACCACCACTCACGCGGCTGCATTCTGCACCAGCTGAAGCCTCCGAGTAGTCCTCAAGGGCAGCCCCATGTAGAGAGCATTGCAGGGAGGTCACAAGCGCATGAGTGACTGTGCGCAAGGCATCTCGGTCCAGATAGGGCCGCAACTGGCGCACCAGGCGAACCTGGGCGAAGGCCCCCCTAGTCACAGCTCCTATATGATCTTCCAAAGAGAGCTGTGAGTCTAGGAGGACACCCAAGTTGCGAGCCCTATCTCCGGGGGGTAATATCTCACCCCCCATGGTTAACAATGGAATAATCTGAATTTCCCGAGACGCCGGCACACACAGCCACTCAGTCTTGTCAGGGTTGAGCTGAAGCCTGTTCCTCCCCATCCAGACCCGAACCGCCTCTAGGCAACGGGACATCACATCGAGGGCATCACTGGGGTGGTTTGGGGTAGAAATAAAAAGCTGGGTATCATCAGCATATTGATGATACCCAACTCCAAAACCACGAATGATCTCACCCAGCGGCTTCATATAGATGTTGAACAGGAGAGGCGAGAGGACCGACCCCTGAGGAACTCCACAAATGAGACGCCTTGAGGCCGACCTCTGCCCTCCTGCCAACACCGACTGCGAACGTCCCAGGAGGTAGGAGGAGAACTACCGTAAGACGGTGCCTCCCACTCCCAACCCCCGGAGACGCCGCAGTAAGATACCATGGTCGATGGTATCAAAAGCTGCTGAGAGGTCTAATAGGACTAGGACAGAGGAACAACCCCTGTCCCGAGCCCACCAGAGATCATTCACCAGCGTGACCAATGCCGTCTCCGTGCTGCACCTGGGCCTGAAGCCCGATTGGTACGGGTCTAGATAATCAGCTTCCTCCAGGAACAAAGGAAGCTGATGCGCCACCACACTCTCCACAACCTTCGCAAGAAAGCGAAGGTTGGAGGCTGGACGATAGTTGTGTTTTTTTTTATTAAAAAGTTTTACAATACATTTTATCTTTAACACACACAAAAAACCCCCCTCCGAACCCCCTCCCCTCCCACCCTCTTCCCCCTCCCCAACCCTCCCCAACCCCTCCCTCCTTTTCCCCTCCCCCCCCACTTCCCAGAGCTGAATACAGGGTATAAAAATACAAACAATCATAATCTAACTTACGCAAACAATCCTAAACTATTTAAACTATCGCACTTTAACTCATATAAACTCCAAACATATATATATCATATCAATAATTATTCAAATACAAAATAATACTTTTTAATCTAATACCCAATAAAAACAATCACAGATAAAACAATTTATATCAATTTTCTAAAACTATTCTTCATTCCAACTGGGCTTTAAATTCATACTAAAACCAAGTTTATACAACCTTTCCTTCTCCTAATATATTATACAACTTAAAAATACCATACATTACTTTCCAAACTTAATTTTTTTTTATATAATCGCATCATTCTTATATTTTCTATTACCTATTTCATTATTACCCATGAAAATATTACAAGTTAACTTCAATCACAGATAAAACAATTTATATCATTTTTAAAACTATTCTTCTATCCAACTAGGCTTTAAGTTCATACTAAATTCAAGTTTATACAACCTTTCCTTCTCCTAATATATTATACAACTTAAAATACCATACATTACTTTCCAAACTTAAAATTTTTTATATAATCACATCATTCTTATATTTTCTATTACCTGTTTCATTATTACCCATAAAAATATTACAAATTAACTTTCATCTATAATTTTTCCCAAAGTTGCACCAAAGCATATCACAAAATATATACCTAACACACAATATCCACCTTCTTATCACACTGTGACTATAGTACCATCCAAATAACAAATCATAACCTATAGAATATCAGTAAGCACTACTACAAATCTTCCCAATTAAATTTTCATAATCATCTTAAAACTAAAGCAACATAAAATATTACATAGTTATTTTATAAGGGTAAAAAATATATCCCCAAATATTTAGTCCTTCTAACAATTTCAATTCCCATAATCCTTATTACATTATTATCTCCTGCAGTTATGCAACTAAATCTTCAGGCTTGGTTCATTCATCCAGAAGCAGCACGCCTCTTCCAATTTCTGGCCTTCTCCAGTGGTACTGAAATTTGATCCACTCCTGTAGCTTTCACATCTGTCTGTATTAGCCCTTCAGCATCTTGTAGATTCTCTCTGTAACGTTGAGACTCTCTCACCTTTTTTCTTTGTAGATTCCAAAAATGGTATGGGGGCTGCTTTTAAAACATTACTGTAGAAATCACGTGCCTGAATCACCGTGGTAAAACAATGCCTCGTACCTTCATAGGTCACCACCATACCCACTGGTATCTGCCATCTAAACTTGATATCACGTTGTCTCAATTCTTGTGTCAAAAAAGCAAATTCCTTCCTTTTTCTTAAAATTCTTGAAGGGATCTCTTTTAAAATCAGAACTTTTTGCTCAGCAATTACAAAATCAATATTGTAGGAGGCCTGGATAACTTCATTTCTAATCATTCTCTTTGTAAAATAAACCACCACATCTCTGGGTAATTTCCTTTGTCTTGCAATCCACGAATTAACACGGAAAATTTTGTCTATATCTTCCATTATTTCATCTGCTGGTCGCCCCAGCACCCCTTCCAAAGCCTCAGAAACCATTTTCTTCAAATTTTCCTTAGGATTTTCTTTTAGGCCTCTAATCCTTAAAGCAAACTCCATCTGATAATACTGTGTCGAAATCAAATCATAATCAATTTTCTCTACCACATTTTCAGTTTCTGTAATTTTTGCTTCCAGTCTAATATCATTTTGAGTAAGATCTTCCACTCTTTCGTCCAAATTCTCAATGCATTTAGCCATGCCTTGCATTGCAGATATAATGTCTGCTCTCAGTTCTGTTAATTTCTCTGTAATCTTCTCCTCCAACTTTTTATCCATTATCTCAGCAAATTGTTGCATTTGCTTTTCCATAGTCTCTTGCAGCAGATTCTGCAAATCTTTTACTGTAAAAGCTGATGCAGATACAGATACAGGGGACAATAAAGTTTTCAACGAAGACTGGTGCACCAGAGCAGGAACTTTAGAAGATATAGCCGCCATTTTCACCCACTATTGTTAGCTACGCATTTCCACTTACGAGCTCAGCAAATTCCATTGAGTTAAAGATCAGAACTCCATCTTCACCAAAATCTCCTGCATCGCTCTGCCTGCGTCCTTGTTCTCCAAAGCTCTTCCTTGCTAGCAGGGATGGTTGCGAACGCCCTGTTCTGCTCCAAAAAACCCGGAGCAGAGACGCCTCGCAGTCCGGAGCATGCCCAGGCTTCGGGGGGGCTCAATCCTTCAGCCGCTAAAACTCTTAAGTTCTGGCGGCCCCGGAGAGCTCTACCCCTACCTGGGCGCTCACCCCCTCCTCTTCTCCCAAGGAGGGGGCTTCTGAGCCGCCGAAACAGCTGATCGGTGCTGTTTTTGGCGGCTCTACAGAGCCGCGAGGCTGACAGCCGAAGAATGGCTGCCTCCGGCGACGCCTTGCCATCCGGAAGCAAGACGATAGTTGTTTTAAACAGCTGGGTCCAGGGCAGGCTTCTTGAGGAGGGGTCTCACCACCGCCTCCTTCAAGGCGGCGGAAAAACTACCCTCACTCAAAGAAGCAGTTATTATTGCCTGAAGCCAGCCTCGTGTCCCCTCCCGAGCCGAATAAACCAGCCAGGAGGGGCACGGGTCCAATAAACACGTGGAGCTCAGCCTCCCCATAATCCTGTCCACCTCTTCCAGAGTCACAGGATCAAACTCCTCCCAGATGACATCGCCAAGACCGCCCATGCCCTCACCATCAGACTGCCCAGTCGGAGTCCAAACCGGTCCAGATCCGAGTGATTTTGTCCGACAGATGATGACTAAACTGCTCAGCACGACCCTGCAAGGGCTCCTCCCTCACCTCCTGATTCAGGAGGGAGCGAGTCACCCTAAACAGGGCAGCCGGGCAATTATCTGTGGACGCGATGAGGGTAGCAAAGTAGTTAGACTTTGCTGTCCTCATCACCGCGAGATAAGACCTCGTAAAGGACCTTAGTCGCAATCGGTCGGATTCAGACCAGCTGGACCTCCAACAGCTCTGTAGGCCCTGTCTCCAATGCTTCATCTCTCGGAGCTCCGCAGAAAACCACGGAGCCCACTGGGATCTGCACTGGGTCAGGGGCCACATGGCTACAACTTGGTTGAGTGCCTCTGTGGCTGCCTTTCCCCAGGCTTCCACTAAGGCCTTCGCCGAGCTGTGAACTAAGGCGGCAGGTGGGGACCCAAGTGCGGCCTGGAATCGCTCAGCGTCCATTAAGTGCCTGGGGCGGAACCATCTAGTTGGTTCAACAACCCCACGACGGGGAGTGGCAAAACGGAAGACCAGCCGCAGGAGATGATGATCGGTCCATGACAGGGGCGTAACAATTGGGGAACCCCCACCCAGATCATCTAACCACCGGCCAGATAGAAAAATCAAATCGAGCGTGTGACCCCCCCATGAGTCGGGCCCTGAATTACTTGCGTCAGGTCCATGGCCGTCATGGAAGCCATGAACCCCCGAGCTAACTCAGATGATCCCCCCAGGGATGGCAGATTGAAGTCACCCAAAATTATAAATCTGGGGAACTCAATCACCAACCCCGAGAGGATGTCGAGAAGCTCAGGCAGGGCTGCTGCTATGCGACTAGGCCAGGGGTCGGCAACCCGAAAAAGGAAAAGAGCCACTGGGAACCGGTTCCATCACACATAAAAAAAAGTGGGAGCCGCATGCGTGTGTTTTTCTTGCGCATGCGCGGACACGCGCGGTTGCCTTTTTTTTATGTGTGATGGAACCGGTTCCCGGTTGCGCAATGGCGACGGCCTGTCTGCAAAGCTACCGCTTTTGGCAGCTTTGCAGACGGGCCACGGCAGCTTTCGCAAGAAGCGGCGCCGCTACCCATTCCGAGAGGTGCGCGCGCACCTCTCCGAACGACCGTAGGTGCGCGCGCACCTCCCCAAACCTCCCCAAACGTCGGCAGGTCTCCGGACGGCGGCGGCTTGGGAGAGGTGCGCGCGCACTTTCCAAACCGCCGCCATCCCGTTTGCACAGCTGCCGTGTTCGTCAATGTTTGACGAATGCGGCAGGTCTCCAGACAGGATGGCGGCGGTTTGGCAAGTGCGCGCACACTCTCCAAACCGCTGCCATCCCGTTTGCACAGCTGCCGTGTTCGTCAATGTTTGACGAATGCGGCAGGTCTCCAGACAGGATGGCGGCGGTTTGGCAAGTGCGCGCACACTCTCCAAACCGCTGCCATCCCGTTTGCACAGCTGCCGTGTTCGTCAATGTTTGACGAACGCGGCAGGTCTCCGGATGGGATGGCGGTGGCTTGGAGAGGTGCGGGCGCACCTCCGCCCTTCAGAAAGGTGCGCACGCACCTCTCAGAATGGGCGGTGCCACTCTCCATTTCGAGAGGTGCGCGCGCACCACTGCCTATTCGAAGAGGTGCGCGTGCACCGGGCGGCTGGGAGCCGCAGGAGACGGCTCAAAGAGTTGCATGCAGCTCCGGAGCCGCAGGTTGCCGACCCGTGGACTAGGCGAAAGGTACACCAGCAGGAAGCCCAACTGAGCCCTAGGGCCACATCTCATGAGGAGAGACTCACACCTGGCTATTTGGACAACGGTGGCCTCCTGCGGACATAAGGTCTCCCTCACAACTACCGCCACACCCCCGCCCCTACCCTGAGCCCGAGGCCGGTGAAGCACCCGGAAACCCGGTGGGCAAATGTCAACCAGAGGGACACCTCCCTCTGGGCCCAACCAGGTCTCCGTAATGCAAGCCAGGTCCGCACGCTCCTCCTCAACCAAATCACGGATGAGAGGGGCCTTATTAACTACGGACCTTATTAACTATGGAGCCTTGGTGGAGCAGCGGGCTAATGCCTCCTTAAGTAACACCAGCTGCCTGCAATTAGTGCAGGTTCGCATCCCACCAGGCTCAAGGTTGACTCAGCCTTCCATCCTTCCGAGGTAGGTAAAATGAGGACCCAGATTGTTGGGGGCAATTAAACTGACTTTGTAATAATGCCTCTTGGGTGTGTGTGTGAAAGCCCTAATAAGGAGACATATACATAGAATGAAGGCTACTGCTAAGCTTGTAAGCCGCCCTGAGTCTTCGGAGAAGGGCGGGATATAAATGGAATTTTAAAAAAAATACACAAGCCTGAGCTCAGGTGGCTGCTCATCCTCGTGGCTTGCTACTAGCGATGTGTAACTTTCTGTAACTTTCTTTAATTGTCTAAGCCAAAAATTATATTTGTCAGATTCCTGCCTTTCAGTTTCTGGTGGCTAAAGACATTTCAAGTGTTTGTCTAGAATAGATGAGGAAGCCGGTCAGCCAACTAAGTCTTTAAATGGAACAAAAATACTTAGAATGCAAGAGCAACAAAATGTCTGCCTCTTTCTTGTTCTGGATAACAAAGAATGCTAGGTAGTTTTCATGTATATCTAATTATTTTAATTTAGAAAAAACATATATCCGAACCACTCCATTAAAGTTGTATAGTTCCATCTAAGGACTTAAATGTTTTCAGTTCCATTCAGTATAAATAGTCAATACTCATATTACCGAGGCTTGACTTAATGTCATGGCAATTCATATCCTTGAATGTATTGGAGTAGTTATTTATTTCAACCTTATCCAGAAATTAATTGAAAATATAATTTCATAAGATGATTTATGTAATTTTATTTTTGCTTAGTGGCAGGTCAGATTAGATTCCTTAAAAAGGTTTGCCTTTCATCCAGTAATATTTGCATGTGCACAGCCTCTGGGTATAATTTGAATTTGCAGTGCATTGATTAAGTGCTTCATCAGTTTTGAAGAATGCATTGTAGTTAGACTGAGAAATAGTTCAAATAATATAAGGAGTGAACAAAGACTTAAAAGCACTCAAGAATTTAAAATATTTGTTTAGTTCCTTGACTTTACCCTACTTAGAACATAGACTGTTGTATCCTGCAGAGATTGGCTCCCCACAGAGATGCAACTGGTTGCTAAGAAAAGGACTTAATTTCCAAGATTCAAAAGCTGTAAGATCTTTTTTTATATTATAGTGCAGAGATGAGCAATGTAAAATGTTGGATTACAACTCCCTTAAGTTCCCACTAGCACAAGCTGGATATGGGTTATAGGAATTGTAATTTCAGGTAATATAGATAGGCACCTGACATGTAATCTGTAGATTTGTCTACCTTTATTTCATTGTAATTTCCTAAACTCTAAACAATGTACTTCCAGTGCCAGGCCATACCTGATAAATATCTTATTCAGAAATGCTGTTTTGAATATTATATTGAGATGTATTTTTTACTTTTTACCTGCCTTGTATCTAAGTTATGAGCCTTTCAGAAACAGTTGTCCTCCATGATAGATCATGTCAAAGGCATTTATTTAGGTTCTTGAGACTAAGTGTCAGGACCCACCTCAATCCACATCTTAGGAAATAAGAACTCTTGGATGCAAGTTTAGTCCAAAAGGAAAATGTTTACTAGGATGGAATTGATTGTGGGAATACAAGACGGAATCTGACAAAAATTACATTTCAATCCTATATAAACCATTCCCATTTCAGCCCCTCCCCTCATCCATTTGGTCAGGCTGTCGTCAGTTGCTAGGTGTCAGGTCCTTCTCCTTGGTTTTATGGTTATTGCTTTCCTTTTCAGTTGTAAATGAAGATACAAACCAGACCTGTCTGTCCCCCTCCCTTCCCCCGTTAAAACATCCCCTGTTGTTTGAAAATCGCTTTAGTAACCATCCTCTCCCCCCCCCTCGGAGAGATGGCAGAATCCCCAGTAATAGCACGTTGTTCTACCTATACAATTATGAAATGTGATATATGGATTCTGACATTCGGCTCTCCTTTCAGAAAAAAGATGAGTCCATCTGTGGGGAAAGAAAACATATAAATGTTAGCCTGGTTTGTTTGGATATTCTGTATGAAACCTCTTAAGCAACTTAGGTGCTTTAACATGGAGTTTGTTAACCCACTCATTTTCTGAGGAGGGGAGGTGTTTCCATGCCACTAAATATTGTATCGTTCCATGGTGTTTTCTGGAATCTAAGATTTCTTTCACTTCAAAATGTTGTTCCCCTTCCACCATGATGGGGGGTGGTGGTGGTGGGATTTTTTCTCGTAGTGGTGATTGTTGTTCTCTCTTTAATAGACTGCAGTGGAAGGTTGGGTGTATTCGTCTAAGATTTTTGGGTAGTTCTAATTCAACTGTTACTGGGTTTATGATTCTTTTAATTGGAAAGGGTCCAATATATTTTGGTCCTAGTTTTTTACAGGGTTGGAGTGATTTCAGGTATTTTGTGGATAAATATACCATCTCTCCTACCCTAAATGGTGTGGGATCGGTTCTTTTTTTGTCTGCCTGTGTCTTGTATGCTTTTCTGGCATCTTCCAACGCTTTCCTAACGATTGGCCATGTATTTTGTAATTGAGCAATCCATTCCTTCAGATGAGGGATAACCGGTTCTTTTGGGGTTAGTTCTGGTATTGGGTTGAAACTCTGGCCTGTAGCTACTTGAAAAGGAGTGTAACCTGTGCTTGAGTGGACTGCATTATTATATGCTACTTCTGCAAAAGGCAGTAGGTCCGTCCAGTCGGACTGCTGAAAATTAATATAGCATCTCAGATATTGTTCAAGTATATTATTAAGTCTTTCAGAAGCTCCGTCTGTCTGAGGATGGTGACTAGATGACAGTCCTTGGGTGGTTCCTAAGAGGGATAAAAATTCTTTCCAGAATGCCGACGTAAATTGCACCCCTCTGTCAGATATGATGCGTTGTGGTACCCCGTGCAATCTGTAAATATGCTGTACAAAAAGTTTTGCTAATGCTTTTGCAGTCGGGATTTTTTGGCAAGGTATGAAATGTACTTGCTTAGAGAACAGATCTGTGACAGTCCAGACTACGGTGTTTCCATTACTTTCTGGCAATTCTACGATAAAATCCATGGCTATTTCTTTCCATGGGGCTGAGGGGTTTGCCACCGGTTGTAACAGACCTGGCGGTTTCCCTTGCAGTCTTTTGGCCATCGCGCAAATTTGACAGCTACCCACATAGCTTTCTATGTCCTTTTTCATAGATGGCCACCAAAATTGCCTTTTAGTTAAGTGTAAGGTTTTTACAAAGCCAAAGTGTCCTGCTGATTTTGTATCATGGCACAGTTGCATGAAATTGATTCTCTGTGTGGCAGGTATATATAGCTTCTCCCCCACCCACGGCAGTCCATCTTTAATTGTGCACACATGTTTATTTTTCTGGAACCATTCATCACTTTCCGAAGATTTCCTGAATTCTATTCCAGTTTGGCTATCTACCTTCGGCTTCATTTTTTCTTGTGCCCTGGTGGTGACTGGTGCTGCCAGTTGTTGTTCCAGTACAAGTGGTTTAAAGTCAGTAACTCTTGTGCTGTTATATTGGGGCATGCGGGATAATGCATCTGCCAGGAAGTTCTTTCCCCCCGGTAAGTGTTTGAGAGTGAAATTGAATCGGTGAAAATGTTGGGACCAGCGGGCTTGCTTAGGAGTGAGCTTCCTGGGCATTTTTAGTGCTTCCAAATTTTTGTGGTCTGTCCAGACCTGGAAAGGTATTTTATTTCCTAAAAATTGGCGCCATGTTAGTAATGCCCACCTCATCGAGAATGCCTCTTTTTCCCATATTGGCCAGCGTTGTTCTGTTTCTGTGAGTTTTCTGGATGTGTATGCGCATGGTTGCAATGTCCCCCCATCATTTTCTTGTAATAGTACGGCTCCTACCGCTACATCACTCGCATCTGCCTGTATTACAAAAGGTTTGTCGGGATCTGGGTGTTTTAGGACAGGTTCAGCAGAAAAAAGTCTCTTTAGCCTCTCAAATGCTGCTTGACATTCCATTGACCATTTCAGAGGCTGGCTGGGTTTCACGGGTGACCCCCCCTTTGTTTTCAACAAATTTGTGAGGGGCATGGGTATTTGACCAAATGCGGGGATGAATTGGCGGTAGAAGTTTGCAAACCCCAGGAAACTTTGCAATTGCTTCCGTGTGCGGGGGGGTGCCCACTCTAGTACTGCCCTGACCTTCTCAGGGTCCATTTCAATGCCCTCTGGAGATATGCAATATCCCAGGTAGTCGATTTTTTCCTGATGGAATTCACACTTCGATAATTTAGCATATAAGTGGGCAGCTCGCAACTTTTTCAGGGCTGCTCTGACTAGTTTGATATGTTCCTCTTTGGTTTCTGTGAAGATAAGGATGTCATCGAGGTAAACCAGGACCCCCTTATATAGGTGCTCTCTCAGCACGTCATTAATTAATTGCATAAAGACTGCGGGGGCCCCTTGCAGTCCGAATGGCAATACTTTGAATTGATAGCACCCCATTGGGCAGTTGAATGCAGTCTTCCATTCGTCTCCTTCCTTAATCCTAATACGGTAGTATGCTTCCCTCAGGTCTAGTTTGGTAAAAATCTTCCCTTTTGATAGGTGGGATAACATATCCTTCATTAGGGGAAGGGGGTACAGATTACATTCACTAATTGTGTTTAAATTTCTATAGTCCACAACCAAACGAAAGGACCCATCCTTCTCCCTGAACAGAACCGGGGCGGCCACTTTGGGTTTGGCAGGCTCAATAAATCCTCTTTCTAAATTTTTCTTTATGAATCTCTCCATTTCTGCCATTTCCCTTGGGCTCATGGCATACATCCTGGGTTTTGGGAGTTTTGCCCCAGGTTTGAATTCTATGGTGCAGTCTGTGGGGCGGTGGGGGGAAGCTTATCTGCTCTTTCCTCACTGAAAACCTCAGCCAGATCCCTGTATTCCTCCGGTATCTCTGGTAATCCCTTCTCTTTCCCCACTGCTGCTGTCTCCTCCCTCTGGGTTGGGGGGGGTGCTTTTGGAGTCTAAGTTCTTCTGCCCCCCCTTTGGGAAATTGAGTTCTGCTGTCCTCCAGTTTATCCCGGGGTTCCATTTCTTCAGCCATTCCAGTCCTAGGATCATTGGGCATTCCATGCCTGGGGCCACTATAAACGTTATGTCCTCCTCATGGGGGCCCAGTGATAGGTGGATTGGTAAAGTGGATAGGGTGGCTGGTCCTCCCCCTGCTATTGTCCCATCTAATTGACTAAAAGAGATTGGTTGTTTTAGCCTCCTCACTGGGATGCTCAATCTCTCCACCAGCGTTGGGCTGATAAGGCAGCGGATGCACCCAGAGTCTATCAGAGCTTTTATTTTGGCTGCTTCAGGCATAGGGGAAGCTAATATAGTCACTGTCTTAAGTATGGGTGGAAGGGGTCCACTTACCAATGGTTCTCCCTCTGAGCTGTCTTCCGAGTTGTCCACCGTCCCTGCGGTGCAGGCCGGAGTCCAGTCCCAGTTCCTGGCAGGAATTGTGGACTCTACAGCCTCTGTCCCCTTCATGGAAGATTCTTTTGTGTTGCCTTGGGGCTTCCCCGGCTTCTTGGAGGATGATGCCTCTGGTTTTCATGGGGGGGCTTTTGAACGACATTCTGCAGCACGGTGGCCCTCTCTCCCGCAGTTGAAGCAACTTGTTGATTTTTTGGCTGTGGCTGGTGGTTTTTCCCCCTCGCGTGTTTGCTCGGGTGGCAGGCGGCCCCATGGTTTTCCTCTGCGGTGTCTCTTCAGTAGGTCTATTTCCACTTCCTCTGCCAGGATGTACCAGTCGTCGAGGTGGGGTGGGTCTCCTCGAGGCAGGCAAGCATCATACAGGTCGTAGTTCAGACCGTCTTTGAAGTGGCTAAGGAGGATGTCTTCTGGCCAGTTCAGCTTGCTGGCAATGGCTCGGAATTCTTGGGTATAATCAGCCACTGCTCGCCTGCCCTGCCTCACCGTTTTGATTCTCTCCCGGGCCTTACGGTCAGCCAAAGGATCCTCGAACCGCCGCCTCAAAGATGACATGAATCGGTTGAAGTCATTGAGTTCTGGGGCGTTGGAGTCATGCAAGTTCACCACCCAGTCTGCAGCCATCCCGTCCAGGGCAGATTGCACAATTCAGATGTGTGTTTTGTCACTGGGGATGTCCCGTCCGTACTCTTCCATGTAGCTGAGGACTTGGGTTAGGAAAAATCCCAGTCGTGATGGCTCCCCCTTGAATTTGACTTCCAGGGGCTGGAGTCTTTGGCTGGAGCGTTGTCTGCGCCGTGGCCGGTATCGCTCCTCATCCTGGTCCCCATCTGTGGTTCTGGGGGGGGGGTACTGCTGAGGCAGCAATTCCTGTTCCATTGGATGGCCCCGGGGTTTCAGGTGTTGGATCCCTTCCGTTACCTTTCCAGTTGCGTCCCCAGGCGCTGCCTCGGTTGCGATTTTCAGCTCTCTCCTCCCTCAGTGAACTCAGGGTTGCTTTCATCAGATCAATGGCCTTTTCCAGGATCTGCTCCTCCTCGCTGGCGTGCAGGGAACTCTCCATCTCTTGCCTCCCTTCCGGTTGGTGGTTACTACGCCTCAGGGTCGTTTCTCCCGAAGCCTTTTCCCACTCACTTTTCCTTCCAACGCCCATCGACCACCGGGGTTTTCGGTCATACTGCTCCACCGCTTCTTTCCTGGGGGAATATGCTGCTTCAGCTTCCCATTGTCTCTGGGATTCCATTTGGGGGGAAGACTCCCCCTCCATGGGGCTTCCCTCCTCTCTTGCTTCGTCGCCAGACATTGTATTTGTTGCAAAGTCCCCCGGTAAGGTTTTCCCTTCCAGGTTGACTCTTAAAGCAGATTCCGTCTACTGTCAGGACCCACCTCAATCCACATCTTAGGAAATAAGAACTCTTGGATGCAAGTTTAGTCCAAAAGGAAAATGTTTACTAGGATGGAATCGATTGTGGGAATACAAGACGGAATCTGACAAAAATTACATTTCAATCCTATATAAACCATTCCCATTTCAGCCCCTCCCCTCATCCATTTGGTCAGGCTGTCGTCAGTTGCTAGGTGTCAGGTCCTTCCATGGGAAAGGGAACTCTCCTTGGTTTTATGGTTATTGCTTTCCTTTTCAGTTGTAAATGAAGATACAAACCAGACCTGTCTGTCCCCCTCCCTTCCCCCGTTAAAACATCCCCTGTTGTTTGAAAATCGCTTTAGTAACCATCCTCTCCCCCCCCCTCGGAGAGATGGCAGAATCCCCAGTAATAGCACGTTGTTCTACCTATACAATTATGAAATGTGATATAAATGGATTCTGACACTAAGGTTATTTAGGTTTTTGAAGCAAGTATTTAACATTGCCGATACAAGTACAAAGGATAGAGGTTATTTTTCTTTTTTCTAAAAAAAATTGAAAATAAGCTTTAAAAAGCAGTTCTAAGAATCAAAAGTAGTTGACTTAACCAGTATTTCTCAGCTTTGGAAACTTTAATATGTGTGGTCTTCAACTTCCAGAATTCTTCAGCCAGCATGCTGGAGAAAAAGACCGGGAAACATCTGTTTACCTGTATCTTGCTTATACAAATGCTACATAGTTCTAAAAAAATAACCAAATGTTATAGTTAAAGAGTATTAGCATTCTGTCCAAATAATTAAAGGGTCCATCTTTTTCAAAATTTTTAGAGAAAAATAACAAAAGTGCAGACTATTTCACTATTTGGAATATATTCTGAAATACTAAGCAACATTTATTCCTATATGCTTTGCAGAAAAGGAAGTGCAATCCTACTTCATTTTTATTATACTGTGATTAAGTGATGAAAACAAAGGATATGTTTAGCCAATATTAAATTATTGTTCATAGTAAATGTGTAAAATTGGACCATGTTCACATCACATGTTGCTATACTGCAAAGTTCTACGGCTTAAACTTCTTTCAGGAAAAATTAAATTTTCTTTCAGAAAAAAATGTATAGCCTTTTAAAGTCTAACTTCAAATAGTATATAACCAATAAGAATCTTTTATAGAGGTTAATCTTCATCAGGTAGGTTCAGACTACCCGTATATACTTGAGTATAAGCCGACTCGAGTATAAGCCGAGACCCCCCATTTTACCCCCAAAAACTGGAAAAAGTTATTGACTCGAGTATAAGCCGAGGCTGGGAAATGCAGCAGCTGGAGGCTGGATCCCCCGAAAGACGTCTCTGCTGAGATGAGAGAACGGGGTGGCAAGCCGCCGAGAGAATGGGGCGGTGGAGTGCTCCGCCGAGAGAATGGGGCGGCTTGCTGTTCTCTCGGTGCAGCACGGCAGAGGCTGCATCTCGCGAAAGAAGTCTCCGCTGAGCGAGAGAACGAGGCGTCTCAGCGCCCATTTTCTCGGCGAAGACTTCTTTCGGGGGATGCAGCTTCTGCTGCCCCTTTCTCTCAGCTGCCCAGTGGAACAGCTTGCCACCAGAAATCAAGAGTGCTCCATCACTGGAGGTTTTTAAGAAGAGACTGGACATTCACCTGTCTGAGATGGTTTTGGTCAGTGGTGGCGAAACTTTTAGAGACCGAGTGCCCAAACCGCAAGCCAAAACCCACTTGTTTATCACAAAGTGCCAAGGCAGCATCGGCATTCTGGTGCCCTCGGGGGAGGGGACAGGGAGGCACCTCTGAGTGCCGCCTCTGGCACGAAAAAAAAGGGGGAGCAAAAAATGGGCCACCGTACCGCAGGGCACAAAAACGCCAAACACCGCGCCGCAGGGTGCAGATACAAGGCACCGCACCACGTGAGAACGGGGCTGGGCTAGTGAGTATCACACAGGCACTAGCCTCGTCCCCTTTGCAGCATGTGCCTGCTCGTGGCCCCGTGCGCGCATGCACGCATGTAAAATGCTTCCCCCTCCCTTTTCTTCCAGTCCACCAACCGACAAGGACCTGCTGCTGGCAGCGGTGGTGGCGCACGTGCCAACAGAGGGGGCTCTGAGTGCCACCTCTGGCAGGCGTGCCATAGGTTCACCACCACTGGTATAGGTCCTCCTGCATGAGCAAGGGACTGGACTAGAAGACCTCCAAGGTCCCTTCCAGCTCTATTCTATTCTATTCTATTCTATTCTATTCTATTCTATTCTATTCTATTCTATTCTATTCTATTCTATTCTATTCTATTCTATTCTATTTTATTCTATTCTATTCTATTCTATTCTATTCTATTCTATTCTATTCTATTCTATTCACTTTCTATATTTCTATTCTATTCTATTCCATTCACTTTCTATTATTCTATTTATTCTATTCTATTCTATTCTATTCTATTCTATTCTATTCTATTCACTTTCTATATTTCTATTCTATTCTATTCCATTCACTTTCTATTATTCTATTTATTCTATTCTATTCTATTCTATTCTATTCTATTCTATTCTATTCTATTCTATTCTATTCTATTCTATTCTATTCTATTCTATTCTATTCTATTCTATTCTATTCTATTCTATTCTATTCCATTCTATTCCATTCCATTCCATTCCATTCCATTCCATTCCATTCCATTCCATTCCATTCACTTTCTATATTTCTATTCTATTCTATTCTATTCTATTCTATTCTATTCTATTCTATTCTATTCTATTCTATTCTATTCTATTCTATTCTATTCTCTTTCTATATTTCTATTCTATTCCATTCACTTTCTATATTTCTATTCTATTCTATTCTATTCACTTTCTATATTTCTATTCTGTTCTGTTCTGTTCTGTTCTGTTCTGTTCTGTTCTACGTTCTGTTCCATTCCATTCCATATTTTCTATTCCATTCTGTTCCACTGTCAGAGCCCATCGGAGGCAACCCAGTCAGCCCAAACAGGAGTTACACTAAGGCTACGCAGCCTCTCCTCTCAACCTGAACCCCTCCTTACCTTTCCTTTTATCTGCATCCTATTTTTAACTGCCGGCTCTGCCCTGCCCTATTTTGTCCTTGAGCACTCGTGAGCTCATCAAGAACAGAAGGTAACCGTGGGGGGAAAGGCAGGGCAAGATCTGCAAGATCCCCATTTGCATTTGACTTTGCCATCCCATCTGGTTCGAGATAACACACGAGAGAGAGAGAGAGAGGGGGGGGAGGCAAGCTTCCACCGCCCCATTCTCTCAGCGGAGGCTTGCCACCCATTTATCTAATGCCTGAGAAGAATCAAGCAATTTATAACCATTGACCTTAACATTTTAACACCACGGAAGTAAATGACCAGCGATCGATGTCCCTTTCCTTTGATTGAAAAGGGAAGGTTTTACTCCCTTGTCAATTTTCCTAAACCCATCAGCTCAGTTCTAGACAAACAAAACAAGCGGAGGCTCAGCATTGTTAAAAGGAGCCAGAATGTTGCCCAGAGAAAAAATTCATTTTCCAATCCTCCATCTGAGTTCTGATTTTCGATTGCGAAAAAGAAAAGCTGTGTTTCACGAGCTTCTGTTGTCTTTTCTTGGTTCTTGCTGTTCTTTCCAGCCTCGTTCACTCATCACCGGTGGAGAGTTTCTGCAGATTTAATTGCAGCGTTATTTGTGGTTGATCATATCCAGCCATCCTACCTGGTACTTGCCTCCGTTTCCCTGCTGAGTAAAGCCAGACAGGAGGAGAGCAGTTACACACAAAGAACTGGGTTACAAATAAAGGTAACGGCAAAGAAAGGCTGTGTTAGAACCCTTGAAACGACAGGCGATCCCACATGGTGAAAAGAAGCGCGTAAGCCAAACTTACTCCCCTTCGGAAAGGCGCATTTACCGCGCAATCCCAGGAACCCTAAAAAAGGAAGCCTGGCCAGCAAAAGAGCCTGGGGATCCGAACGAAAGTCCCTGCAGTTGAACTAAGAATGAAAAAGATAGGAAGTGGCTGCTTCTTTAAAAGCTCTCTTCTCTCAGGGATGCCCGAGATAGTGAATTGCAAGCAGAAATGAATTTCTCCTTCCGTTTCTGATCCGCGCAAACACCCAAGCGTGAACGCCGTCACCTGATAGCTTGGGTGCCTGTTCAATTCGTTAGAGAGAGAGAAAGAGAGAGAGAGAGAGAGAGAGAGAGAGAGAGAGAGAGAGAGAAAGAGAGGATGAGGAAGAGGAAGAGGATGAGGATGAACGAATTTTGCAGCGTGTTTGCTTTCAGCTTTCAACGAAGAAGGGAATGTTCTCCACTTCTCGCCTCAACTTTTTCTTTCCTCAGGAACCAGAGGCAAGGGCTTTCTGTTTGTTTGTTTTACCACGAGTTGACAGTTGGGCAGAAACCAGAGGGGGAAAAAAAGAGTTTCGGGCTTCGTGGGAACCGAGGAAGCAAAACAAGATGCAAAGTCTAAAATCTATAGGCTCATAAACCACCCCGGTTTCTTGAAACAAACCGGGATTTCTCTACCCCAACCTTGAAACCATGGATCGAGTGAATCTCTTTACCGAAGAATGTGTGTGTGTGGAGGAAGGGAGGGAGGGAGGGAGGGAGAGAGAGAGAGAGAGAGAGACACCTCAGCAAAAAAGAAAGAAAGAAAAAGAAGTAGTAGAAGAGGCAGAGAGCCCCTGTGGGTAGGAGTGAGGTTGGGGAGAAACAGCAAGAAGACCGGGTGGGGTGGGGTGGGTTAATCACTAAACCTTCCAGTGTTTAACCAAAGCAGCTTTTGCATTTGTCAAGCTCTGCTAGCAGGGCACTGGACGGGCCTGGCGGAGCTGCTGAAGGTGAACGGGAGAAGGTGAGTCTTCGCCGAGAAAATCTCAGCGCCCATTTTCTTGGCGAAGACTTCTTTCGGAGGATGCAGCTTCTGCCGCCCCTTTCTCTCAGCTGCCCAGCTGAGAGAAGGGGGTGACAGAGGCTGGATCCCCCGAAACAAGTCTCCGCTGAGACGAGAGAACAAGGCATTTCTCTCTCCCCCCCGCTTTTGCCGCTTTTGTGTGTGCGTGTGTGTGTGTGTGTCCCATCTGCAAAGCTGCCGAGGAAGGAGAAGCGGGATACTGGTTGGGTGGGGGAGCGGCAAAAGCGGGGGGGGGGGCAGAGAGAAACGGCTCCGCCTTTGGTTCCCCCTCCTAAAGCACAGGGGCGCTAGAGAAAGTTTGGAGTTGGGTAAGGAAGCGCAAAATTCAGGAAGGAAAGCGGGGCGGCGGGCGAACGGGAGACCTGCCGACGTTTGGGGAGGTGCGCGCCGGGGAAAAGGCCGGGAGAGGAGGGGGTCCGGGCTGGGGGGGAGGGATGGGGTGGGGGAGAAGGAGGCTTCCCGGGCTGGGGGGGAAAGCAGAAGCGAGGGATCACGACTCCTCCCGCTTGGCTGCTGCCGCCGCCTCCTCCTCCTCCGCCGCCGCCACTGCCTCCTCCACCCAACCAGTATCCCGCTTCTCCTTCCTCGGCAGCTTTGCAGATGGGACACACACACACACGCACACACACACACACACAAAAGCAGATTGTTCCCCTTCCCCCTTGTACAGGAATGAAAGGCCCCCCGAAGGAAGCCCAGCCTCTTCACCGCACCGATCCGCTGAGGAGGAAAACTTATTTCTATTGCCACGTGCAAACTAAATTAAAACAACTTGGGAAGCTCGCCCGTGGGCTGCATTTAGAAGGATTTGGGGGCTTTTGTGATTTGCTTCGCCTACAAGTGCCTTAACCACGACTAGCCCATGGCTCCAATTCAACAAAAAACGCTCTCTCGGTGCCTTCCAGATGCGCGAAGGTCACCCTGACTACAACCAGCCTGGGATTTGGAAAGGCTTCCCAGGTTATTGGGACAGACTGGCTTGAATACTTGGGGTAACATTTTTCAGGAGGAGGATCCTTATGTCCACCCCGATAGGGCATCTTCCCCTCACAAATCTTCCCTTCCCTTCCCTTCCAAGCGGGAGCCCCACAGCAAATGACCAGCGTTTGGACAGCGTGTGAATGGGCGAGCGTCGCCGTCCCCAAACAACGCAATTCCTTGAAGCGATGTGGACAAGAGGGAAAGGAAGCCCAGCGGCCAGACTGCGCTCCCGCCCTGCCTCCCCAAGGACTCGCGCGTGTCCTAATGGCTTGCGCGCGGCCTCTTGCGAGGTTGCTGCCCCTCGTGAGCCCGCTGGCTGACGCTGGCTCCGTCTCTCTCTCTCTCTCTTCCTTCCTCCCTCCCTCGGTCTCCCCCTCCCCCTTTTCCGGCTCAGCCCCACGTCACCAGGAGACCAACGGGGACATCATGGCAGAGCGGAGGAGACACAGGAAGCGGATCCAGGTACCGGGCTGGCTTATCTCCTCCCTCTTTTCGCAACCGCTCTGTGGGATGAGTTTCCCTTTTCCTTCTGGCTCATCCCCCCTCCCCCGCCCAGTCACCCTTCCCTCCCTCCTCCCCCTCCGCCTCCTCTGAGGCCGCCGCCAGTCAGCATCTCTCCTACCGTTTTTGCGGCTTTTCCGTCGCCCCCGCCGCCACTCCCCCTTCCCCATGGAGCCGGCCGCATCCAGCACCTTCTTCCTCTGGAGGGAAGCACCGAAGCCTCGGCCGCGCGCAAGTCCTCTTTTTTTTGTTCACTGGAGTATAAGCCGAAGTGGATTTTTTCAGCCCAAAAAGTCGGCTGAAAAATTCGGCTTATACTCAAGTATATACGGTAGTTTCTTTGAAACTGAGAAATTTAATTCATGCTTCTTTCTAGTCCTTTTTCACAGCTTATCTTTTCTTTTTAGTTTAATTAGAGGTGATGTCTTCCATATATTATTCTATTTTAGGTTTTAATTTCTATCTAATAATCGAGCATTAATTATCATCTACCAAATATACCAATCATTTGACTCAGTACAATCAACCACATCTACCTCAGTCTCAAAATGATACTTGAAAAAATATTTTTTCCACAAGTTTTCTGAATACCAACAGGGAAAAAACATTTCATATATTTTTAAATTATATTGTTAGTTGTTAACTGATAATTAATGTTTGTCATACTGCTGTATTTATTTTCTGAAAAGTAAAAAAAACTATTTCTATTGATTTCTATTGGAATGAATCATTTGGACTGGGTCTTTTTTTGTATGGACATTTAAGTTAAAGAAAATGTAGACTAACATAATGCTGGATTGAATTCAATATTACACTGGTGTTTTTAAACTTAATTCAGGAATGTTCCTCTTATGTAAGAGGTATTCATTTTGATTACTGGTTCCTGAATCCCTTGCACTTTTTATTACAGGTGGTTTCCCCTTTCTTTACTATGTGTACAAACTATTAATATGGATTTTTAATTAGTTTTTATCTAGTTTAAAAGTTGAATTCTGACATAGATTTCTCTGTGTCATTGAAGACATTTAAAGATCCATGTCCATTAAGGGAGAAAGGTATTCTTTAGTTTAATGAAGACTTAATAAAAATGCAATGAGATTTAATGAGCATGCATTAGAGTATGAGATTACAGCATTTTGCTTTCACAAGTGCCTGCGTAGAATCAGAAATAAATTGTTCAATAAAAATAGGTTTATTTCATATCTGTTAATTATATTTTTTGTCCTTTAGAAATTTAGGAAAAATTTGTAGATAATATTTAATATTTTTAAGAGTAATTTTCAGTAACTTCTGTTCATGAACTGTCCATGTCCAGAGAAAATTTGTGATGGCTTTTCTTGGTATCTTAATTTGTCCAGATTGTGGTTAAAAGTGAAGTAAATAACCATTTGTCACCTTATTGTATTTTGCCCCTTTTTTAAACCTCTTAAGTTCTATTATGTGATTAATTTATATAGTATCAATCTATTGTTCTCCAGCGTGATAGATGGAGAATCCACGAATGGGTTAACTCTGACTTCCTGCCCAATTAGACTAAGTCAGTCAAACTTGCCACGCCTTTCCTGAGCCAGGACACCTCCCAGTCACGACTTAGTCTGTGCCCAGAACAGACATGGCAATTTTGGCTCCCAGAATCCTGCTGAGTCATCTCTTCAGAGTAATTGAGCAGGTTGTATAGTTTTTTCCCCTTCATGGATTCCTCTCTTCCATTTTGCGCTAGGATCAGCACAGTAACTAACTGAGGGGTGTCAAACTCAATGTCATTGAGGGCCGCATCAGCATTGCAGTTGCCCTCGGGGTGGGTGGGTGTGTGTGGCCAGGGTGGGTGTGGCCTACTGGGTGGACGTGGTTGGAGTGTATGTGAATGAATGAACAAACGAATGAATGAATGAATGAATGAAACTTTATTGTCAACTACAGGGGCACTACGAGGAGCATGGTTAACACCGATGCCTCGTTGGCTGAGGAGCTGAATATCTTCTTCGCTCACTATGAGGTAAAAAGACCAGACCCCGTAGCCCAGACATGTCAAACACAAGGCCCGGGGGCCAGATCCGGCCCGTCAAGTGGTTTCATGTGGCCCGTGAAGCCATCCTGGAAACAGTGAGGGAATGGCCCCCACTACCTTGGCCCTGGCCCAGAGACCCTCCTTCTGCCAGAGACCCTCAGATCTGTCCCACTCCTGCCCAGGCCCCCATAGGCACCCTTGACACGAATGATGTTGAGCTGGCCACGCCCACCCAGTAGGCCTTATGCACTCTAGACACGCCCACCCAGTAGGCCACGCCCACCCAGGCCATACCCACCCGGCCCCTTGAGGGCAACCACAATGCTGATGCGGCCCTCAATGAAATTGAGTTTGACACCCCTGCCGTAGCCTCTGCTGTCTGGCCTTCTGATTTTCAGCAACTCACCCTATCTGAAGACCAAGTGAGAACTGTATTGAAGGCTGTGAATCCCAGCAAAGCCACAGGCCCAGATGGGGTGCTGGGGATAGTGGTTAGGAATTGTGCCGACCAATTAGCAGGGGTCCTGACAAGGATTTTTAACATCTCCTTGCAAACGGCATGTGTACCATCGTGCTTGAAAGCAGCTACCATTGTCCTAGTCCCCAAGAAAACTGCAGTTGAGTGCCTGAATGACTACAGCCCTGTTGCATTAACGTCTGTAGTCATGAAATGCTTCGAAAGATTGGTTCTCCAACATCTCAGGACATGCCTCCCACTGGATTTTGATAAACATCAATTTGCCTATAGGGGGAATGTCAAGGTAAAAATCACCTTTGTAGAGGGCGACGGACCGTGCTTCAGAGAATGCATGATGTGCATGCAGGAAGGCAAGAAAAACACGACGCATAATCTTACTAAATACCTTTTACTTACAAAAATATAAAAACTAAATATATATTATACAGAGCTAGCTCACTACATCCTAACGTAACAGACAGTAACAGCAAAGTGAATAAAACAATACAGATAATAACTCAGAACTTTCTCTAGACATGCGCAATAAACAGACTGAAACCATAACATAGCTAGTCATATGGGATTCACTATGGTTACCAGATAAGTTATCACAACAGGTGCAGAGAGCAGGGGAAATGTACAGTTAGAAATGAACTTTTCTGACGAACATAAAAAAACGTGCAGTGACATTCCCCTTCTTTCGTCAGCAAAGTGAAGACTCAAGTAAGGCACATCTTCTCACGCAGATACTCATGCTGGGCTGTAGGAAGTGGTTTGTTCAGCATGTCAGCAATTTGATCACGTGTAGGCACATACTGTAACGTCACAAAACCTTGTTTAACCAGTTGCCTTATGTTTTGATATCGGATGTCAATGTGTCTGGACCTTGAACCTGTAAAACGTGTTTCAGAAATATAAACCACAGATTCATTATCTTCCATCACTGTGATTGGTCGAATCGGATGTGTCCAGATATCTGTGACTAAAGCATCAAACCAGGTTAAAGAATTGCATGCATCAGACACACAAGCATACTCAGCTTCTGTAGAGGAACAAGAAACAAAATTCTGTTTACGCACATGCCAGTAAACAGGACATCCATTTAAGAACATCATGTAACCTGATGTACTTTTCCGTGACTTCTTATCACTCGCCCAATCTGAATCTGCAAAACAACATAACTCTGCATAGT
Source organism: Vipera ursinii (assembly GCF_947247035.1). Lineage (NCBI taxonomy): Eukaryota > Metazoa > Chordata > Lepidosauria > Squamata > Viperidae > Vipera > Vipera ursinii. The sequence goes on along the minus strand of NC_139521.1, from coordinate 25,453,752 downwards.
CAGTATGTGTTGGTTCCAACAACAACTTCATGTCTTTTGTGTGTTTTAGATACCTCAATAACTTTTTAACACATGTCCAATGAAACTGTTTTGCCTTGCCTACGTGTCGTGATAAAAGATTAACACTAAGTGCAATGTCGGGTCTAGTCCAACTACTAATATACAGCAGCGACCCAATGACTGAGCGATATAGTGTTTGATCTTCGAACTCAGGACTTGGTTCATGTGCCAAAATGTGAAAATCAGTTTGCATGGGTATACTCACAGGCTTAGCGTCCTCCATGTTACAGTGATGTAACAGTTGTTCAATCTTCTCTTCTTGTGTGAGACTAAATCCCTTCTGAGTTTTGGCAATTTGAACACCTAAATAAGTGTTAATACATCCTAAAGACTTCAACGTGAAAAACTTTTGTAAAGCTTTAGCAAAAACCTCACTCATCTGCTTATTTGGACCAATATAAACAATATCATCGACATAAACAAGAATTATCTCATACCTATTACCGGATCTTTTGGTAAACACGCATTCATCTGTTTCGGACTTAATAAAGCCCATTGAATTTAGTTTGTCAGAAAGACATAAGTACCACATTAAACCAGACTGTTTCAGACCATAAAGACTTTTGTGTAGAAACCAGGTATCCCCTTCTTGCTGTCTGAAACCTGGAGGACCTTTGACATAAAATTTCTTCATCAAGATCAGTGTGAAGATAAGCCGTTTCAACATCGAACTGGAAAACTTCCAGGCCAAGGATAGTTGCAGTGGCTAAAGCAATTTTCACACTTTCAGTCCGCACTGTGGGTGAGTATGTATTTGTATAGTCCTCAGGATAACGTTGAGCAAAACCCTGGGCTCCGAGTCTGGCCTTGTACAACGACTCACCATTCGGCTTCTTTTTGATCCTGTAGACCCATCGAGTACCAATAACTTTCTTGTTTGCTGGAGGGCTTGCAGGCGTAAACACTTGAAGCTTCTTTAGACTGTCCATTTCAGCCTGCATTGCCTCAAACCATTTATCTTGTTCTGATTCAGGAAGATGTTTGATCTGTGTGAACTTCTCAGGTGGAAGTGTAACATTACAAATCAAAGGTACAGGTGTTTTTGTTACTTGCCACGAATACCGTTTTGGAGGAATTCCCTTTGTGGTCCTCTTGGAACGTCTCAGGCCAACCGTCCATTCTTCTTCTGTGTCGTCCTCGTCTTCATCGTCGCCAGCAGCAACATCAGCGGCTTGCGAAGACGGAACAGTAGGTTGAGAAGAACTCGTGGAAGGAACATTATCCTGTGCATCTTGATCATCAGGTTGCGTGGCATCAGCAACATCGTCTCTAGGAAAATAAACTCCAGGATCGTTAGAATGAATCCTGGACCAGTCAGCATCTTCCTCAAAAATAGCAGATTGTGAAACCACAATAACATGATGAGAGTCAATGTATTTGCTCCATTTTGAATTATCATCAATGCCCATAAATCTCATCCTTTTTGCTGCAGGACCCCCTTTCTTTCTTTGGGCTAAAGGAATATTCACCATAGCATAGGAACCAAAAATCTGGAGATGTGAGAGATCAGGCTTGTGTCCATACAACATGAAATAAGGGGTCTGATCTATCACACTACTCCAAGTACGGTTGATGATATGGTTAGCATATTTGATAGCTTCACCCCAGTATGGAAGACTGAGGTTAGCATCTTCAAGGAGGCAACGTATCATGGTTTGCAAAACCCCATTTCTGCGTTCTGCCATCCCATTTTCAGCTGGAGTATAAGGAGCAGATGTCTGATGTACTATCCCATTCTCACGCATCCAGTCCTGGAAACGCTGAGACATGAATTCAGCACCGCGATCACTCTGGATTCTGGCAATGTTGACCTCGAATTGGGTATAGACAAGACTAGCAAAGGCTTTAAAGATCTGAAAGGTCTCAGATTTTTCTTTCATAGGATATACATATCCATATCTAGAATAATTGTCAACGATTGTCAAGAAATATCTTTTACCACCAAGTGTTGGTGCAAAAGGACCAACTATGTCAGTGTGTACCAAATCAAAAATGCGTGTTGACAGGCGTGTAGCGCGTTTTGGAATTGCTGCTGCCTTGGATTTGGCTTTCTTGCAGACAGCACAGTCCAAGAACACCTTACACCCCTTTAGATCCAAACCTCTTGCGAACTCTGGCATCTTCTTCAGAACACGGAAACTGGCATGACCCAATCTTCTGTGCCACTTATGGATACACCTGGAATGTAAAGGTTTACCTGTTAGTGAATTCTCAGCATTAGCATTTTTATTAGGAACCCCAGGCTTGCTGTGAGCAACCTGTGTCTTTTTTGTATTTTTATCATTATTAGGAACCTTTGGAGTAGCAACAGGATCTCTCTCTGGGACGTCTCTCTCTGGGCCTGTGCTTTTTGGAACGTGTATACTTGCCTGCTCTTGCTGCTTAGGCTTTGGTTTTAAGTAATAAACACCACCAATCAACATGGTTTCAGCAACAATATCTCCGTCTTTGACTATATAACTTGCTTTTTCAAGATGGTGGACCTGAAAATGAGAAAACCTAGACAAATGACTCTGACTAAGCAAATTACTACTGGCAGACGGAACATAGTAAACGTTTGGAATGAGAGCACCGAGCTCTTCAATGTAGACAGTTCCTTTTCCCATGACCTGAACAGGATGATTGGAAAAAGAGTAAAGTTCACGAAGTTCAGGTTCAGGCTCGTGCATCTCAGTGTAAAGCTCTTTTCTGTAGGTAACATGTAATGCTGCTCCACTGTCCAAAGTCCAAAGAAGTCGTCTGTCGTACTCTGGTTGAGGCTGTGGATCATTGGTCACAACCAATGTGACAAGTGGAGCTTGTGGATCACGCCTGGAACCACGACCACGACCTTGTCGTCCGCCTCTACCTCTGCCTCCTCTGGAATCTGTTCCTCTGGGCTGGTATGTGACGGGCGCTGGAACTCGTTGGGGACAATCCCGGGTGACATGTCCCACACGATTGCAGATGTAGCATCTTGGCATTCTTGGAACGTAGGTCCTTCCACGGAAGGCACGCCTCGCTGAAGCTCTTGATGCAGGTGGTTCCCTTAAATGTGGCGCAGCTTGCATAAGTGCCTCTTCTTCGGCTAAAATCCTGCATACATGATCCACTGTGCGTTGAGCAATAGGCACTTGATTGATCTTGGAAATAGCATCTTTCCACTCATGATTCAAAGAATTGATGATAATGCTGATCATTTGAAAATCATCAATAGGATAGCCTTTTTCACCCAGTTCTTTTCTAATACCTTTCATTTTAGTCAAATGTGCTCCAATATGTTCACCAGGTTTTAATCTGGAACCATGGAACTCAGACAAAAGCAAACATGTAGACTCAATTGATGTAGGCCGATAACATGTTTCTAACTGAGTCCAAATTTGTTGGGCAGTTGCATCTTGTGAAAACGTGAGCTGCAATTCAGTGTCCATTGACATCAATAATGTTGTGCATGCTCTATTATCCAAGTCCCATATGTCAGGAGTCCATGGCTGGGCAGGAGGATTAAACACCATCATGTGAGTACCTTCTCTGCGTAACAAAAGTCCAACCTCACTGACCCATGCCCTGTAATTCTGTCCTGACTTCTTTAATTTTGAATCACCAGCCAGTGGTACAATGGAAGGTGTTTGATGAGGAATATACAATTGAGGTACTGGCTGTGCAGGTTGTGCAATCCGACCATAACCTGCAGGGGGCACCAGTGGCGTCTGTGCCTGGACATGCGGCAGTTGCATTGAAGCTGCCAGTAGTCTTGGTGCTGGCTGTGCCTGTCTTTGAGCTGCTATTCCACCCTGGCCAGCAGGAGGCGCTGGCGCTGGGGCTGGTGCATTAGCATAACCTGCAGATGACACTGGCCTTCGCATATAAGAACCCGGTGGCAATTGCATGTGGGTTAAATATGGCTGTGTTCTGCCAGGTAGAGGGGCTTGCATAGAAGCAATATTAACAGGAGAAGCAATAGTAACAGGAATCCTAGCACCATCTGGGACTGGAGCCTCAGATAACGGCAGAAATCTTGTATCTCTGAGCAAAGACTCCTCCATAGACAATTGCGAGAGTGAGAGCTCCAATTCATGTCTTAATGCAGCTTCACCAGTAGATGGTGCTATAACATTTGCTTCAGGCATCACTGTGGCTCTGTATGTCCTTTGGGACAGCCCATAATCATGTGACATAGGAGCCTCCGGTTCCCATTCATCTTGCATGACACTCAATGACTTTGGCTTTGGGGAAGAAGGAGGCAATATGGCTTCTCCTTGTGGGTGTGGCAATATGACCGGTTCATGCTCATAATTCCTCTCATATTGCTGAACCATTGACACATATTTCTTTGCCTGCTGCAAACGCCTTTCAAAAACCCCAATTTGTTCACAGTAGCCTTGCATAGCCCTATCTCGCATAGTTTGCTTGGGGCTTGAAGGAGCAGAAGGAATTTTCTTCGGCTGAACTTTAGGTTTCGCTCCAAGCCTTTGAAATTCATCTTGAGCCCCTGGAGTGTGAACATTTCCAAGAGCAGCTGCCAGGGAGCTTGGAAAAGTAGAAAAAGGAGTGACTGACCTTGCATCGTCGACAGGAGCAGGTGCGTCTTCCCCAAGGCGTGTGGCCGAAGCTATCGGAGTTCTTAAAGTAGAAGGGAGCTGCCCCACAGAAAGACTCCTTTTCAGCCGTGGCTTCCTTCCTGACATGTTTCAGCAGTTAATCACCACTGCCTCACTAACACTAACTAACTGATAACAGCCGCAGAAACATGCATCTCCAAAAACATAAATCAAACCATCCTCTGCTACCAAAATGTCAAGGTAAAAATCACCTTTGTAGAGGGCGACGGACCGTGCTTCAGAGAATGCATGATGTGCATGCAGGAAGGCAAGAAAAACACGACGCATAATCTTACTAAATACCTTTTACTTACAAAAATATAAAAACTAAATATATATTATACAGAGCTAGCTCACTACATCCTAACGTAACAGACAGTAACAGCAAAGTGAATAAAACAATACAGATAATAACTCAGAACTTTCTCTAGACATGCGCAATAAACAGACTGAAACCATAACATAGCTAGTCATATGGGATTCACTATGGTTACCAGATAAGTTATCACAACAGGTGCAGAGAGCAGGGGAAATGTACAGTTAGAAATGAACTTTTCTGACGAACATAAAAAAACGTGCAGTGACAGGGAATAGGTCAACAGACGATGCTATAGCTACTGCTTTACACTCAAGTCATCTGGAGAAACCTGGAAGTTATGTCAGGATGGTTTTTGCTGATTCTAGCTCGGCTTTCAACACCATTTTGCTGAGCATTCTCATCGAGAAGCTGACTGACTTGAAATTCTCCCAGTCTATCTGCGATTGGATTCAAGACTTTCTTAGGGACCAGTTACAAAGAGTGAGGGTCAGGTCTGCTTTGTCCACACCCCTGAAGCTTTGCACCGGCTCGCTACAGGGCTGCGTGCTTTGCCCCTACCTGTACTCTTTGTACACATATGACTGTGTATCATCCGACCCATCTACTGCAATTAATTAAGTTCGCAGATGGTACGACCATGGTGGGTCTTATTACAGGTGGGGATGAGACAGCATACAGGGCGGAGGTACAAAAACTATCCATATGGTGTTGTAACAACAACTTGCACCTGAACATCGGCAAGACAAAAGAGATGGTGCTAGACTTCCGGAGGAAAAAAGGAGGAACCTGCCCCACTTTACATCAGGGAGGATTGTGTGGAGAGAGTTTCCTCCTTTAAATTTCTGGGAGTCTACCTCTGTGAAGATCTGACCTGGAAAGTTAATACAACCCAAGTGGCCAGAAAGGCCCAACAGAGGCTTCACTTTCTCAGGGTCTTGAAGAAGAACAGGGTAGAACAATGGCTTATTACCCTCTTTTACCGGTCTACTATAGAGAGTATTGTGGTTTGGTATGCTGGTCTGACAGCCGCGGATAGGAAGGCATTACAGAGGGTGGTGAGCACAGCACAAGACATTGTGGGCTGTCCCCTGACACCACTGGATGACATCTCCAGGGCTTGCTGCCTTGGAAGAGTGAGAAAAATTCTCAGGGATCACTTACACCCTGGACGGTATCTCTTCACTCTCCTACTATCAGGTAGGAGATATAGAAGTATAGCCAGCTGCACCAACAGGCTGAAAAACAGCTTTTATCCATGGGCTGTTAGGCTTTTGAACAGGAAATAATTTTTATAAATTTTATGCATAATTGACTTGTGAGGCCGGTGTGTTGTGCAATTAGTTCACATGGTGTAATAAGATGGAGGGTTTGTGTCACTGTAAGCTGGGGGGGGGGCACAAAGGGAGGCTCAGCCAATCTCAATGTATACATGGTTGTACTTTGACAATAAAGGTTCATTCATTCATGTGGCCTACTGGGTGAGCATGGCCAGCTCTACTTCTTTCACGTCAAGGGTATCTATGGGGGCCTGGGCAGGAGTGGGACAGATCTGAGGGTCTCTGTCAGAAGGAGATGGGACTGGGGCAAGTGCCAAGACATGGTCCATTGGAGGAGCCTCACTGTTCCTCTTAGGCCATGCGGGGGGGGAGCTGGACGATGGCGCGGTGGTCAAATGCCCAGCCTAGCTCTCAAGCACCCGCGGCACTAAGCCCAGCCCCACTTCCCCAAGGGGGCGCCCAGCTGCACTGCTGCTGCTGTGCTTGCTCCCCTTAGCCAGATTGCTCATGAGGGGTATGAGGGCAAAGTCAAGAGGGAGGCCCACTCCCTCTCCATGTGAGGAGACCTGGCTTTGTATCCAAAGCTTCCTTAGCAATAGGATGGGAGACCCCCCCAGGATGGGCCAGGAGGAGGGGGCAAGGGGATGGTGAAAGGGCAGCAGAGAAGGACTAAGGCAGGACTTCCCTCAGACCCTCCCTCTCCTTCCTTCCTTCCTAAGAGTGGTGGAAAAATATTTGAGATGAGGGAGAAAAACAGGCAGGAAACACAGCTGGGGAAGTGTTATCCTTCATGAGGAATGAAGAAATGCACCAGCACATGGCCCTTGCCTACTTCACATATCCGGCTTGGTGGGCTCTGGGGGACGGGATGCCATGAGCAGCATGAGTGTCGATGTTACCTGCGCAATGCTGCCCAGCCCCCAGCCTGTCCGGTTTTGGCAGGCAGTGGGGCAGTCTCCTCACAGTGCCGAGAGACTGAGCCAGGTGGCACGAATCTGAAGAGAAGCACAATGCTGCCCAGCCCCTAGCCTGCCTGAAGTAGGCAGGGCCATGTGCTGCCCACTTCCAGGCGATGGTGCATTTCTTCATTCCTCACAAAGGGTTATACCTCCACAGCGTGCGCCCAGGGGGCAGTGCTGACATGGCATGGACCGGTTCCTTGCTGTTTTCAGACGGCCTTGTGGAGCTAAGATTGAATGCGTTTCATCATAGATGACCACCACGAAATTGTACATTGGCTCCCGGCCGGCCTGAGCCAGGGCCAAGGCAGCAGGAGCCGTTCCCTCACTGTTTCCAGGATGGGTTTGCAGGCCACATGAAACCACTTTGCAGGGCGGATCCAGCCCCCGGGCCTTGTGTTTGACATGTCTGATCTAACTTCTTCCCCTTTCCAGCTGCAAGCTCTGAGCTGTAGCCTTCCAAAAGTCTCCTGGCGGCCACCATTTTGAATGCCTTGCTGTTTATTGTTGGTTTGTGGGGAGGTTTTTCTCAGTTCAGCTGCCTGTTTCAGAGTGCTTGAAATTTCAGGGGCACGTGAAAAAGTTCACTTTTTTCTAGCTGCAAGCTCTAACTAAGCTGCAGCCTCTTCTGACTTCTCCGACTTTCGTTTTCACGGCACACTTATTGCGGCTGCCATTTTGAATTCCGTTTTGAATTTTGCAAGTCCGTGGGGAGGCTTTCACTTGGAAATTCTCCATTGCCTGTTTTTAAGCATGCCTGAAGTAGCAGAGGAACGCGAAGAACTTAATATTTGCTTGCCTTCTATCCGGTCTGGAGGGGAAGGAACAGATTCCCTCCTGTGATCACTTTTAGTAGCGGCCACCATTTTGGGGTCACTATCGTCTCTTTTTTTTCTGGAAAGCTTTTGGCTTGGTTTGTCTTTGCCAGCTCAGGAGGGGGAGGGGGTGGATTTCAAGCACCCCCAAACTACAGAATTGCAGTTTGTTTTGTCAATCCAAGGGAAGCTGGCCTCTGAGGCTCTGGACAGGTGCAGGGCCCCTTTTTAGGCTTCCTCTTTCTTAATCATTACAGAGGGCTCTGAATTTAGATTCCTTCTGCTTGCAGTTCAATTTTTTTGTGGTCATCAGTTTTATGCTGACTCAACAACATCAGGCCCATTCATTGTTTGTCTTGACTCCACAACTTTTCAGAAGTGAATGGTTAAGCACAGGAGGCTTCAACTGTAGTTCTAGGCCTCAACCTAGCGGTTCTCATTGTTCATTCCAACGAAGTGTGCTGACTGTGCCATTCTTGGCCTTGCTGCCACCAACTAGGGCTAGTGAGCTGGCCGTTATCACCAAGATGATCTTGCCGCCACAGTAGACTTGGCCTGTGCTCCAAAGATGCTTCAACTAGTCTTAAAGCCATCAGGAGCTTTGCAGGTGTGCCAGTTGTCCATTAAGTTGGTCCTGCAGCCACCATTGCCATAGAGTACTTATTGATCCCTGGAAGTGGCACACAGCCTCAGATCAGTACTCTGCTTCTCTGTACTCAGCATTCCACTGAGATGTCTCCCAATTGTGATGGCAGACAACACCACACCTCAGGCTTCACACGGTGCCCCCAACACTCCTGCACAATCAAAGCATAAGTCCTCCAACCTGGAGGCTGCTGGGAAGCTCAAGGCCAAAGCCAAGGCCATTTCTGGCAAAAGGTCTCCCAAGGTGGCAGAGAAAGGCCAACAGGAGGCACCAGGCCTTAGAAAGACAGTTTGCCAAGGCCCAAAAACAGGGCATGATGGGTGCTGAACAGGTCTCTTCTCCTCTGGCAGAGGAATCTGTATTTGGGCCACAGGTTGCTTCTCTTCCCTCGTCTTCCCAGAGGATCTGGTCTCCGGAGGGGGATGATGATGAACAACCTTATTTTCCCAGGGCTGAGCAGGAGGAGATACCTTTACCCAGGGACCAGGTATCCGACTGACGCTTCCAGTCCCCAGAGCAATGCAGTACAGGCCCAAGGCCACCTTTACACCCACAGCAGCTGGTCTTCGGCCCTCAGAGGTGCAGGGAGTGTGGTCGCCAGAGCATTTTCTGGCTCTGATCTTCCAGGTGGTCACCCAGGGATTGGCCTTACAACGTCAACAAAGGTATGCATCCAAATTGGTGGCCTCAATGACCCCGCCTTATCTTCCCCAGTTGGGAGCACCAGAATATTCTGACCCTATTTCTCCCGCCTTGTCTCCTCACAGTGGAGTATCTTTTTCTGAGGAGTACGACCCAATGGAAATGCCGCTCTATCTGAGGATGAGGATCTTACTCCAGACCCTCCTCTCTTTGTTGGTCTATTCAATCCGGCGCTTTTTAAATCTCTGCTTCATAAGACCAGCGCTACTGCTAACATTGGTCCTGACCAGATTCCCCATCCTGGTCCATCCACCAGCCAAGACACAAGGCTGGTATTTTCAGAGCATGTGGTCACTGAGCGTCACATCCCCTGTCCCCCTCTCTTCCTCAACATGGTGTAGAAGCAATGGGGAACACCTGGCACTTTTCCCTCTCCAGGGGGGGATGAACAAGAAGCTCTTTAATGTTGACCCAGCCTTGTCGGAAGTGCTAGAGGTTCCTTCTGTGGATGAACCTCTGACTTCACTCTTTTCCTCCTCCACGGTGTCTGTTGATATGGCTGAGACTTGAAGGCAGAGGACAGGAAATCTGAACTTTCCTTCCGAAGGACCCACCAGGCCTCAGCATGGGTGGTGAGGGCAGCCACATCCACCTGTTTCTTTGCCAGAACCTCCCTTCTCTGGTTCCGCCAACTTCAGGCCAGAGTACCCCCAGAGGAAGTCCGAATGCACCAGGACTTAGCCAAGTTAGTGGCTGCTTCGGAGTACATGGACACGTCTTTACATGCCAAGTTCTCTTCTAGGGCCATAGCCTCCAATGTTACTGCTTGCAGGCTCCTGTGGCTCAAACACTGGCGAGTGGATGTTAAATCCAGGTGGTGCTTGGTGGCTGCCCCATACCATGGTGGTCAGCTTTTTGGGGAGGCCTTTCCCTTGGTGGGAAACAAGGACAAGCGTAAGGTGATGTCTCATCTTCTTAGACTGGCAGATAGACGGCCTACCCCATATGCCTGCAGACAATTTTTCCAGTCAGGATCAGGATCAGAGTTTGCTCAGCCCTCCCGCTCCTTCCCTCCCAGGTCTGACTGTCAATTCGACTGACCAGGGACCAGAGACACTATCAGGAGCGGCCTGTCCCTAGAATTCATGTCCGTCCCCCCGGAGCGCTTCATTCCTTGTCCGCTGTCAAAAAATGCGGTCAGGAAGGCTCTCATGTCAGAGGCTATTCAGCACCTCTTAGAAATAAGGGCCATAGAACCAGTCCCGGATGGACAGCTAGGAAGGGGGTTCTATTCCATCCTCTTCATTGTTCCAAAGATGTCTGGAGGATGGAGGGCAATACTTGATCTAAAGGGGCTGAACGCTCATCTCGCATACAAAAAGTTTAAGATGCAAACACTACAGTCTATCTTGGCCAGCATCAGGAGGGGAGACTTCCTGACGTCCATCGAACTCACGGAAGCATACCTTCATATTCCCATCCTTCCCGCCCACCGGAGGTTCCTCAGGTTTTGCTACAAGACTCACCATTACCAGTACAGAGCCTTACCATTCGGCCTTTCATCAGCCCCAAGAGAGTTTACCAAGATATTGGCGGTGCTGACTGTGCATTTGAGGTCCGTCCCCATATGCATCCAGTGCTATCTGGATGACATTCTCATCTAGTCCCTATCTTTCCAGGTGGGTTAATCGGACCTGGCTTTGTCTATCAAGAGTCTCCAGGACCATGGGTTCTTGGTGAACTTGCAAAAGAGCCAGACAGTTCCCTCAACCCACCTTCTTCATTTGGGTGCGGTCATAGACACCTAACTGTGCAGGGCCTATTTATCTCAGGAATGTCAGGACAGCATCAGAGCCCTGGTCCTTCAGGTCCAGAGGGAGCATGTAGTCACCCTGGCTGTTCTTTCCCAACTGTTAGGGAAGTTGGTTTCCTGCATGGGAATAGTCCCATGGGCCAGACTACATTCCAGGGACCTGCAATGGTTTTTGCTCCCGTTTCAGAGACTGGGCACCAGCTCATCCTCCAACCAAAGGGTAAGGGTTCCATCTTGGACCCTAAAGTCCCTCCAGTAGTGGACCTCACCAGTGGTAGCCAGGAGCTCTTTGTTCCAGGAACCCTTTCGGATCACTCTGACTACGGACACCAGCCTGTAAATACTAAGGATAAAACAAAATTAGACCCAAGTGAGTCGACACATCCTACCGTTTTATTGCCTGTTAAACCCATAATCCCTAAGTCAGGGGCACAAGTAGACCTGAAAGTGCTACTCGATACCGGCTGCTCCCGATGCATCATTAGCCTGCCATGTGTCTTGAGACTGGGCAACCTGTGAGGTTCAAGCAAGCTGATGGCTCCCTAATGGGAGGGACTTTTGTCATGCAATTAACTGAACCCTTACGCCTGTAAATAGGCGAGCATTGGGAGTTTATTCGGTTTCTGGTAGCGCCAAAGATGTCTGAGACTGTGATCCTAGGACTAGCCTGGCTAGACAAATGGAAGCCATTGATCTGGTGGGAAAAAGGAATGAGAACTGTGAGATTACCCAAGGGCCCAATCTCCACATTGATTCAACAGATGTTACAGGGGATTTTAGCCCACCCAATGAGCAAGTGCACATGGCTGCCTTATGGCCACCTGGCGACCCGCTCATCCCCAGCGAGTACCAGGACCTAGCGGAGGCATTTAGTGAGAAAGAATGCGATACCTTGCCTCCTCACCGTCCCAATGATTGTTCCATTGAACTTTTACCAGGGGCCAAACTCCCCCCGACCAACAATGTACGCTATGTCGCCCCTTGAAATGGAGGATATGCAGCGATATGTGGATAGAAACCTAGTGAGGGGATTCATTGAACGGGCCAAGTCTACTGTGGAAGCCCCGGTGTTGTTCAATGTAAAAAAAGATGGGTCTCTATGTGTCTGCGTGGACTATAAAGGCCTGAATACTGTGAGTGTGGGAAATAAATACCCTCTCCCCATCCTGAAAGACTTGCTAACCCAACCTGGTAAAGGGGAGCGTCTCCACCAAGTTAGACCTGAGAGAAGCATATTACCGAGTAAGAATAAAGGAGGGGGATGAGTGGAAGACAGCCTTCAACTGCCCCTTGGGGAGCTACCAATTCAAAATCATGCCATTTGGACAGCAGGGGGCCCCAGCCGTATTTATGCAGTATACCTTAATGACATCCTGATATGCAGCACGAATATGACTAACCACATAAAAGTGGTCAGAGAAGTGTTAAAGAAACTATTGAATGCCAAACTTTATGTCAATTTGTCAAAATGTGAATTTCACCAAACCCGATTAGATTATTTTGGCTATAGAATTTCCAATGAGAGTATCAAAATGGACCCAGCCAAAGTGAAAGCTATAATTGAATGGCAGCCCCCAAAGACCCGCAAACAGCTCCAGAACTTCCTAGTGTTTGCCAACTTCTACCGCCAATTTATTCCCTCTTTTGCTGAGATTGCTCTACCTCTTACAGAACTACTCAAAATGGGCAAGGGAGGGGTAAAACTGCAACCTGGCCAACCACTAGCATGGACTATGAGTTGTCAGAAAGCTTTTGAGAATTTAAAAAGACTATTTGCAGCTGAATTGGTTCTAAAGCACCCCTGCCCAGGGGACCCCTTTGTAATTTAGGCAGACGCCAGCGACGTGGCAGTGGGAGAAGGAGGCCTTTGCTATTAGGTGGGGGCTATTAAACTGCCGGCACTACTTAGAAGGGAGCAAGGTGCCTTTTCATAGTATGGACAGAACACAAAAATTTAGAGGCACTGAAAACTCCCCGCAAATTGTCCCCAAAACAAGTATGATGGGCACAGTACTTCAACTGTTTTAACTTTACTCTTAAGTACATACCAGGAAGGAAAAACTTCCTAGCTTATGTGCTCTCCCGATTGCCACAGTACAAAAGCAAACATGAAGAAGTTCATGAGGCAATTATCCCCGGTCCACAAACTGCGGCCCAACTCACACCTCACAGGACCCCTAATCCTGATGAACATGGGATAAAGAAAATAAAGCGAGAATTCCTCACTGATCAATGGTTTAAATACAATCAGACATCCCTAACATGCAGGGATGGTGAGGCTTACAAGGGGGAAAAATTATACTTGCCTGAAGCTCTTCGTCTTAATGCCCTCAAACATAGCCATGATGTCAAACAGGCTGGACATTTTGGATATCTAAAAACTCTACATCTCTCTCGCCAGCAATTTTGGTGGCCAGGACTAAAACAAGACGTAGAAAACTATGTCAAGAGCTGTACTGTATGTGCCACCATGAAAAGAATCCCAGGAAAGACCCCTGGGTTACTGCAACCGGTGGCTGAACCTTCTCAACCATGGGAAGAAATAGCTATGGACTTTATAGTAGACCTACCCGACAGTAGAGGAAATACTGTTATTTGGACTGTGATAGACCTATTTTCAAAACAGGCTCACTTTATCACCTGCAAAGGACTTCCATCAGCTCAACGCCTGACTAATGGCTGACTAACTCAACACCTGATTGCTTGTTCCTAAAACATATCTATTGACTACATGGCACACCTAAGTGAATAATTTCAGACAGGGGTGCAGTTCACAGCGAAATTTTGGAGAAACTTTCTTAAATTTATTGGAACATCTCAAGTCCTATCAACTGCTTTTCACCCGGCTACTAATGGAGCCGCAGAATCCGCCAAGAAAATGGTGGAACAATACCTTAGATGCTACGTCTCTTACCAACAAACAAACTGGACCAACCTCCTCCCTTTCGGAGAGGTGGCTTACAATAATTCAGTACATAGCAGCACCAGCTACACACCTTTCTGTGTAGCCACAGGGAAAGAATTCAACCTCATACCAGAATACCCTCAGTTACCCTCCGCTTCCCCGACTCTTGATCATTAGGTGAGAGGTTTGGAAAAATACAAAGGTGGCCTTAAAAAAGACTTTTGAGACGTACAAAAAGCAAGCTAACAAGAAGTGAGCTCCCCAAAGAACATTCCAAGTTATGGACAAGGTATATTTGTCGACCAAATACTTACGCTTTAAACTACCCAATATGAAATTGGGACTGAAATTCTTGGGGCCTTTCCCCATTGTGAAAATCATCAACCCAGTCACAGTAAAATTGAAACTACTCAGACTTTTGGGGAAAATTCACCCGGTGTTCCATTGTAGCTTGCTGAAACCTTATCGAACCTCCACTTTAAGACCTCCCCCTAAGAAAGCACCTGGACCCCTCATGGTAGCAGGTCAGACCCATTATGAAGTGAAACGTATTCTGGACTCTAGAATTTTTAAGGGAAAATTGCAGTACCTAGTACAATGGAAGGGATACCCATTGTCTGAAGCCATTTGGGTGAAATCTACTGGTATGAAAGCTGATAGACTTATCAAAAGGTTTTATGAGAAACATCCCAACAAACCAAAAATCAGTTCCTAACTTGTGTTTTGTGTACATTACAGGATCTGTCCTTTTTGTAAGGTGGGGCCGGATGTCAATGCTGCTAACATCGAATGTTATTGCTTGACAAGAGATGAAGAAGTAGCCATTTCATATGTTAAACTTGTGTATTGCTTTAAGAGATTGAGTTTAAGGTTGGGAGGGGGGAAGAGGAGGATTGTACCTTCAAGGCCATCTGAAACCAAAGAAGATAAAACCTTGGCGGTTTTCTAACGGAAGAGAAACTGATTCTTTAAATTAATTGGAGAATATGATCAATGACAAAATTAGAAAGGTGGAGAATTGTGTTTTAATATATTGTACAAGGGGTGGAGATTTCAGAGTCCAGCTTCCTTCAAGCAAGCATTTGCCAGTGTATTAGGCTAAATAAAGGACTTTTAAGGTAAACAATGCCTCAGAGTCACTTAAAAAGCCCATACATCGGAAACCTGAAACATAGAGTGCCTCAGGATAGTTGGGAGGCCCATAACAGACTGCAAATGAGTGTCTTTCTGCTGAGGGGCTGAAAATCCTGCGTAAATTTTTCAGCTTCTGAACAGAGATGGCCTTCACCAGACCTCCAAGGTACTTTCCCACCCTCCTGAGGCAATCTCCACTCTTTATCTTAGTTTTTACTTAATGACTTGTGAGATCATTTAACTGCAAGTGGGAGTTCAGAGATTGTGCTTGTTGACTGAAACAGTCACATGATATATCAGTTAACAATGTACATGATTCCAGTTTCAATTTTGGTTATAAATTGAGGGTTGCCAGTAGGATTGTTCCATATCCACAGGATATGCACTGATTAGTCCCTTTGGGCATAATCACCTCCAGTTTAAAAATCATTGGTTTAGATAATATGCTTGTGTATTAATATTTTTTCTTTTAAAAATGGTTGGTGGGTAAATTACAACTATTTATAGTTAAAATCAGTGGTGGAATTCAGCTGGTTTGCACCACTTCAGCAGAACCAGTAGCTAATTTTTTGTTGCCCAGGCCCAGAATGGACTTCCAGAAGCGGCATCCACACAGAGAACTGGTTGTTCACATGTTTGAATCCCGCCACTGGGTAAATTACAACTATAATTACTACAATATAGTTTAAACCTTCCTGTACATCACCTATGGTTAGCCTTATGGATTGATTTTGATGTTGGTAGGTTATTTACATTTTGTAACTAAAATTTATCTGGTTTGTTTCTGTAGGGTGTACCTCAATTACCTTGTGCCAAAGCATTGTATAACTATGAGGGAAAAGAGCCTGGAGATCTTAAATTCAATAAAGGTGACATCATCATATTACGTCGGCAAGTTGATGAAAATTGGTATCATGGAGAAGTCAATGGTATCCATGGATTTTTTCCTACCAATTTTGTCCAGATAATTAAACCATTACCTCAGCCTCAACCTCAGTGCAAAGCACTTTATGACTTTGAAGTTAAAGACAAGGAAGCTGACAAGGATTGTTTACCCTTTTCAAAGGTAAAAATTTATAGTTATGTTTTCATAATCTCAGCAGTGTTGAAATACTTGTTAGCCTACAAGTTTACCATGTGTCAAATGTTATAATTTTTCAACTTTTTTCTAAAGAAAATCAAAGTTATATTATTAACATATTTTAAATTAAAAATATAAATTTAAATTATCTTATAGAAATAGTATTTGAACCTCATCTTCCATTTCCAAGATTAGCACTCTGTTGTATATATTGATAATTCAAGATAAATGAGTATTTGTGATATATTTCTTGTGAAAATATATAAATATGAAAATAAATATTTACAATATGTCCTTTGCTGTATACAGTATATTTTGTTTAGGTAAACTGTTAGTTTTCTTCCTAGAATTTTTTCATGGTCCAGGCATAGTTATACCATGAGTCTTTTAGAATCACTATTGTGTTGGGCCAGGTAGGTTTCTGATTAATTTATTTTGTGATCTTCCAAATATAATTTAAACAAAATACTCTCAGGAGCCCTATTCATTAAAAACAATGGTAAATGATGCTGAGATATGAAAGCTAGCAATGTCTTAAAAGCCAAATTTTTTTATCCATGTTCTATGTTTATAGTTTTCTTTGTGTCTTTATCATGGACATTTCTTAGTTCATTAATCCCTAAGAATATTGCATGTATATACGTTGAATGCTTGGTTTCTAAGTATTGTAACTACTCATAACAGCTAAAAATATATAACATATTATAGAATTGAGATATATTGAGAACTGTACTCATTTTTTATTGAAAAGTTTTAAAATACATTTTAAAAACATAAACTCCCTCCCTCCCCCTCCCCCCCCCTTACCCTCCCTCCCCCTCCCCCCAACTTCCCAGAGCTGAATAGTGGGTATTAACTTTTACAAACTTAAGCTAAAATAAGCTAACTGACTAAAAAAACACTTAAAATTCTATCGCACTTTAACTCCCCTTAAACATAACTAGATAACTAAATACTAATAACTAAATACTAATAACTAAATAATAATACATCTTATAATACTAATACTCATTCATATGCTAAATGAAACTTTTTAGTCCCATATTTATTCTGAATATAATCGATCCATCTTCTCCATTCCAAAATATATCTCTGTTGCGATTGTTCTTTCAAATATGCTGAGATTTTTGCCATTTCTGCCAGGTTTGAAATTTTTAAAGTCCACTCTTCTATCGTAGGCAGATATCCTTCCAATATTGAGATACCAAAAGTCTTGCTGCCGTTATTAAATTCAACATCAATTTGGTTTCTATAACAGTACAATCTGTAATAATACCCAACAGAAATAACTGTGGAGAAAACCTTATCTTTTTCTTAAATATTTTCTGCATATTCCACCAAATTTTAATCCAAAAAGCTTTAACTTTTTTGCAAGTCCACCATATATGATAATACGTTGCATCATCACAACCACACCTCCAACATTTAGGCTGATAATTTGGATACATACATGCTAATTTTTTAGGATCTAAATGCCATCTATAAAACATTTTATAAAAATTCTGTCTTAAATTTTGTGCCTGTGTGAATTTTATATTTCTAACCCAAATTTTTTCCAAAATATCCATTGTTATTGGCTCCTGAAAATTCTGGGCCCATTTTATCATACAATCTTTAACAAGTTCTGTTTCTGAATCTATTTCTATCAATGCATTATATATCCTTCTTATATGCGCTTGACTTTGATCTCTGATTTGTTTTACCAAATTTTCATCAGTTGTCGAAATGCCAATTTTCTGGTCTTCTTTCCATCTAGCTTGTAACTGCCTATACTGAAACCAGGTCTGAACTATTTTTTCTTCTTTTAAAATATTAAACGACTTTAATTGCCATACATTCCTTTCCATTCTAAGAATTTCTTTATATGTAGTCACATCATGTTTAAATCCCACACTTATATTTTCTGTTGAGTGTTTAGGTATTGCCCAAATTGGTATTTTATATCGGTAACTTATATCGGTATATTTTCCAAACTCGCAACAGAGCATATCTTAATATGCGAGTGTGGTGGTCTCTCATGAAAATAAAACAGAGTCTTTCCTGCCTCGGGATGAGAGCCCAGAGCAATGTCCAAAGCTCCCTTTTATTTACAAGGAAATTCACTCATTGGATTGAGCTCGTGTACAACAAAAAATCCTACCTTCCCATTGGCTCTGAACCTGCATGATATTCCCATGGCTTGGTTATGTCAGCTGCATTTTAATAGCTAACAATTAACTGATTGACCTTGTGCTGAACAGGTGGTTTCATTATGGCTCATCTTCAGGAGACTGAAAAACAATTGTTTCAGCTGCGCTTATTCCAATGGCTGCAGCCTGCAATAATTTCCCTACATCTCATCCTTTTTTGTTTAACTACCATACAGATCTTTATGTTGTTTCAACAGTTTGTAGGCGTATAACACCTCTTTCCAGGGTGGTCGTAACTGCCTACACATAAACCATAAGTTTGGTAAGCATTGTATGTTGTTGTTGTTGTTGTTGTTAGTTGCGAAGTCGTGTCCGACCCATCGCGACCCTATGGACAATGTTCCTCCAGGCCTTCCTGTCCTCTACCATCTTCTGGAGTCCATCTAGGCTCACGCCTACTGCTTCGGTGACTCCATCCAGCCACCTCATTCTCTGTCGTCCCCTTCTTCTATTGCCCTCAATCTTCCCAGCATTAGGCTCTTCTCCAGTGAGTCCTTCCTTCTCATTAGGTGGCCAAAGTATTTGAGTTTTAGCTTCAGGATCTGGCCTTCTAAAGAGCATTTCATTGTATACAACAGCATAAACCAATCAGCAAACATATAACTCCAATTATGATGGGGACAATTTGTCGCACCCATCCAAAATCAGGTAGCCAAGACCATAACCAATCCCATGGATTTGTCACCGCAGAGCCAGTATAAACTAAGGAATTTTTCTTTAACCATCTTTTCCATAACATCAATTGTATGAGTAATATTAGCATGAAAATCAGAAATATAAACACAACAGTGACTATGAATTAAAGCACACACACCCTTCCTTTTGCGGCTAACATAATCTCTAATGCCATGCGATCCCGCAATACTACATCCCTAATGTCTGAAATTTTTCTAACAATTTAAAGTCTTGATAGTTTGATTAAACATAGCTACAATCCAATGATTCAAATATATGCAAATCTCTATAATTCATGGCAACTCCCGATGGTGGTATAAGTCCTCTCGCCATTTGCGTTTCAATCCTTCAGCTTATTGGACTTTGATCAAAGTTCACGTTTCTTCTGTTTCTTAAACGACCAAATGGCAACTCATTCGTTATGTAGATTGAAGGTGCAACACATATACATTATTTCCCCAGGCTTCTTGCTCCGGTTTCCCTTTTCCCCAATTGAACTGAACAAACATTGACTTCATTACACAACATACCTAAACAAATCCCAAATATTATACATATAAAATTAACAAACATTTCAATTTTAGCTGAATGTATAATTTCCTTCTCCACATCGTTTCCAAGAGTTTTCTCCTTATGCGATACAGATTGTTCATCCTGAGGTAGAATTTCCTTTGGCATTTTGATTGTTATCCTTTGATTCTTTCGGAAATCCGGAATAGGATCGTATAACCCTTGATGCCATGGGTTCATGATATGGTCTCACACACCTGGCTGGAATCCAGACTGGACCTGTTGGAGCAAGCACAGCAGCATATCCTCGCCTCCATGTTAACAAAGGCACAGGACCATGCCAAATGGGATAAGGTGGAGTTCTATACCAAACTTTAGCTGTGGAACGACATTTACCAAAATGTCGTTCCACAGCTGTGGAGTCCAAAACTGAATCTAATTTTGAAATATTTAAATGATTTAAAGTAAATAAAGTTAAAGATGACCATTCCTGCAACACTGTTAAATTAGCCACAGTTCCTCCTTTTTTGTTTTTATGTTTGTCAAGAGCCTCCTTTAATGTCCTATTTGCTCTTTCTACTATAGCTTGACCTTGAGAATTGTAAGGAATACCAAATTTATGCAAAATATCCCATTTATCACAAAATTCCGCAAAAGCCGCACTGCAATATGCAGATCCATTGTCCGTTTTAATTTGTACAGGTTTTCCCATTATTGAAAAACTTCTAATACAATGATTGATCACATATTTTACTTTTTCTCCTCTTTGAGGAGAAAAAAAAAATATACCCAGAACACGTATCAATAGAAATATGTAAATATTTCCAAGGAGCAAAAGGAGGATATTGAGTAACATCCATTTGCCAAATTTCATTAGCTTTCAATCCTCTGGGATTGACCCCCATAGAAGGACCGAAAACATTCTGACCACAGGATGTACACTGCTTAATGATGGCTGTGGCTTCTGACATAGAGATTCCAAATTGCTTACACAAGGCTTTCGCATTTTGATGAAAATAAGAATGACTCTCACATGGCGTAATCGTGGCCGTCAAAACAACCCCTGCTGTAGCCGCATCTGCCACTGCATTTCCTTCTGAGAGCCATCCAGGAAATGGTTGATGACTTCTAATATGAGACACATGTAAATAATATCTTCAGCTAGCTAATAACTGCTGCAGTGTAAGAAAAAGAGAAAATTGTCCTCCACACTGGGAAAAACAAGCATGAGAAAGATTCTGAATAATATTAGCAACATATAAACTATCAGTAATTAAATTAAATGCTGGATCTTTAAATAGTTGCAAAAACAAAATTACTGTGGCTAACTCTGCCTTTTGCGCAGACTTCTGAGGAGGGGTAATTTTCGTTTTCCATTGGCCTTTTTCCTGCCAGGCTACAGCACCCCACTGTTTAAATGGTGGAGAAGTTTGAATTTTTTCTGGGGCTACTTCTAATCCATATTTAATAGCTAAGATTTGAGGATCCACAGTATCTATAGAGCCAAACCCTCCAGTTTCTCGAATCCGATCAGAATTCCCCCCAGGTGTTACATAAGAAAGTAGTATTAATTGAGCCATGGAGTCCCCTTTACTTGCCAATTGAGGAACTTGCACCATTATTTGAATCATAATCTGTCCTAAATAGTCCGAATCAATTACTCCAGGAATTATTTGAAACCCTTTTTTCACTGCTGAGGAACGAGGAAGGACTAAACCTACTGTTCCTTTAGGCAATGGTCCCCAAAGTTGAGTTGGCATACAAGTCACAATGTCAGGAAAATCCAAATTAATATCTTGCTGATTAATCAAATCTATACCTGCACTACCCTTGGTGGCTGTGGGAACGTTCTGAACAGACAATTTTCCACAAATAGGTGCAGTGTTGCCCTTATAACTTTGTTCATTTTGGCAACAAGCAGCTTTACTTCCTGGGCTAGCTGCTAGCCCGCATTCCAGTTTCCCGAAGTCTTAACATTTCTACATTGGTTTGCCCAATGAAATCCCTTCTTGCATTTTGGACAAGGCTGTTTCGGGCGAACTCCAGATTTATTATTTCCCTGTCTAGTTCCAACACTATTCCCTCCTCCTGGAGCTCGACATTGTGCCTTAAAATGACCAGGTTTCCCACAGTTGAAACAATTACCCATTTGTTGACCAAATTTTCCTTTTTGCAAAGCGTTAGCTAAAGCACTCATATTCCACACCCCTGTTCCCACAGAGGAACATGCTTTTAACATATCTGCTATTCCATAAGTTGGTTGACTCACTATATTAGCTAGAGTTTTTTTACATTCTGCGTTTGCAGCTTCATAAGCCAATTTCAACAAAAGTTCTTGAACTGTTTCTGCATTATCAATTTGTTTCTCTATTGAAAAGTTTTAAAATACAATTTTCCTTTAAAAAAACCCCCTTCCCCCTCCCTCCTCCCCCCCTACCTCCCCTCCTCCCCCCTCCCTCCTCCTCCCCCCCTACCTCCCCCCTCCCCCCCTACTTCCCAGAGCTGAATACAAGGTATATATATATATAAAAAAAGCAAACCTAAGCAACCATATACTAACAACTATAAATTCTAAAATCCATCACTCTCTAGCTTATATAGGATAAAACAAACCTTAACAATATTAAATATATGTATAAAAAAAAACTAGAATAAGAAAAGGACACTCTCTAGCTTATATAGAATGGAACAAACCTTAATAATATTAAATATATATTAAAGACAAAAAAAAAAGGAAAAAGAAGAAAAAAACCCCTTCTCAACCCTATACTTATCCTAAATAAACTCCATCCATTTTATCCATTCCATGATATAACATTCTTACAAATAATTTTCCAAATTAACCAAGGATCCCAAATCAAAAAACTTTAAAGTCAACTCTTCTGTAATCGGCCGTTCCTCTTCCAGTACCACAATCCAAAAAAGCTCACCCTTTCCACAGAACCACCAAATATAAAAATATATTGCGTCTACACCCAAATCTTTTCCCCCCTCCCCTACATGACTACTTGACTATATCGTGAAAGTTCCATAGACTTCTGCAATTCCTGCTACTTTCTCTTCTTAGATCGTTTTACAGCAGCACGCGTCACCCTCTGTTTTATAGATTCATCCGACGAGGTTGTATCTTGATCTCCTCCAACACCGTTGTCTTCTATCTGACCATCTTCGGCCTCTTGATGCACTCCTTCTCCAGATCCCTTTCCAGCTTCCAAAAGTGTTAATGGCGTTGCATTTAAAACATTATTGTAGAAATCACGCGCTTGCATCACAGTAACCAAACGGTACTTTTTACCTTCGTGCGTCACCATCAACCCCACTGGGATCTCCCATCTGAACCTTATATCTCGCTGCTTGAGCTCTTGCACAAGAAATGTAAAATCCTTCCTTCTCCTTAGAATCTTTGGAGGAATTTCTTTTAAGACCAAAACTTCTTGATTAGCAATCATAACTTTAGTATCATAAGCAGCTTGTATAACTTCATCTCTAGTTTCCCTTTTTGCAAAATATACCACCACATCTCTAGGCAACTTTCTCTGTCTGGCAATCCATGAATTCACACGAAACACTTTGTCCATGCCTCCTTTTATTTCAGATGCTGGCTGTTTCAACACTATTTCAAAAGCCTCAGAAACCAGCTGCTTTAGATCTTCCTTAGTATTCTCCTTTAAGCCTCTAATTCTAATGGCAAACTGCATCTGGAAATATTGAGCAAGACACAGTTCCCTTTCCATTTTATTTTCATTCTCCAATACTTTTGCTTCTAATATAGCATTCTTTTGAGTCAAGTCTTCTAGCTTTTCCTCCAATTCTTCCACACACCGAGCCACTTTAAACACTGAAGTCAAGATGTCTACCCTCATCGCTTTGAGCTTCTGTTCCATCCTCTCCTCCATTCTCTCCTCCAATTTCTCCAATTTCTCCTCCATCTGTGCAAATCTAATATTAATTGATTCCAAAATTACCTGGGTATGTTTTTCAAGAGCATCTTGTAAGTCCTTTGATGTCAATACATCAGGAGGATGCAGCGCCTGCAATAATGATTGTTGCACGGGAGAAGTTCCAGCACTCCGAAGAGTTTTAGGGGGTGGTTTAGCCGCCATCTTTTACCAAATATGATGCACTTTCACTTCAGATTTGTAATCCAAAAAAGTCCATCAAGCTGGAGAGTAAAACATAGTAATCCTCTTTACCATTTCCTCTTGTATCGCTCTGCCTGCTCCTTTAAATCATAGTCATTCCTTCAGGCAGGGGTGGTCGCAGACGGCTGGCTCTGCTCCAAAAAGTCAGGAGCAGAGGCGACGGCCAGCTGGGAGCAGCCCAGGCTACGGGGGAGTTCAATCCTTCAGCCGCCCAAGCCATAAGCTCAGGCGGCCCTGGAGAACTCTACCCCTACCTGGGAGCTCGCCCCCTCCTCTTCTCCCGAGGAGGGGGCTTCGGATTCGCCCGAACAGCTGATCGGCGCTGTTTCGGGTGGAAAAACAACAGCTGAGCCGCGGGCAGCCCGGGAAGGCTCCCTCCGTCGCCGCGGAGCCACCGGAAGTCAATCAATTTGTTTCTCAATAGCCTCTTTCAATTTATCAATGAATTCTGGATAAGGCTCAGTTGGCCCCTGTCAGACATTAGTGGGTTTGCCTGACTGAGGTACCTTTTTATATGCGCTTATCATACAACGGCCAATTACAGGATAAGCAGCATCAGGAATTCCTTCTACTTGTTGTAAAACAGTGGGAAATCGACCAGAACCATAAACTTGATCTGGAGTGTAAGCTCCTCCAGAGTTGTTTCCAGCTACAATAGCATTACACTGATATTCAGAATCCCAAACTACATACTATGCCGGTGTTAAAAGCATTCTCCACAAATCCTTCCAATCCTGTGGTACCATATTATATCCTGTAGATATCCCTTCTATGGTTCCTTGCACAAAGGAGGAATGCAATCCTGTCTCAGTTATACTTTTCCTAATTTCTCTCAAAGTAGAAAAAGGCAATGGCTGCCAAGGATATTGCCTATTTCCTTGACCATCTATAGCCACGGGAAAATCCTCCAAAACTTCTACCAATTCCTCAGGTGACAATAACCCTTTCCCTTGAGCTTTGTCAAATCCTGCTCTAACTACCCCAACTGCCCCTTGACACTTTAAATTTTTTGTACTTGCTTCATCAACTTTTTTGGAACCCTCCAAATTATTGATTTCAGGTAATGATGCATACGACTTGGATATCAACTTAATCTCCTCCGGAGCCTTTGGGGTAACTAAACGAAGCATCGGAGTTAACACATAAGGTGGCGGAGTGGAAAGTTCTAGTGAAAGAAACAAAGGATTAGAATGTGCCATTAAAGCTTCCAAATTTCCCCCCCCAAATTTTCCCTATCCTTTTCCAATCCTGAACTTCTAAAGTACCTTGTTCAGGATACCAGGGACATTGAGCTGTAATAACTCTGAGTAAGTTTTCTGTGTCTCTTAAACCTACTTGACAAGAAGCAGGAAACATATTTTTTAAGATCTGGTGTAACTCCTTCGCATGGAGTTTTTGTGACGCTGAAAAATCATTCCCCATACGAATATTCGGTCCCATCCTGCAAGATCCGATGAAGTGCACTGTGCCTATGCCAGGCGTAAGTCTGAGGGTCTCAAAGAATCACGTCGGGGTCACCACATGTGGTGGTCTCTCATGAAAATAAGACAGAGTCTTTCCTGCCTCGGGATGAGAGCCCAGAGCAATGTCCAAAGCTCCCTTTTATTTACAAGGAAATTCACTCATTGGATTGAGCTCGTGTATTATTTTGGCTATAGAATTTCCAATGAGGGTATCAAAATGGACCCAGCCAAAGTGAAAGCTATAATTGAATGGCAGCCCCCAAAGACCCGCAAACAGCTCCAGAACTTCCTAGTGTTTGCCAACTTCTACCGCCAATTTATTCCCTCTTTTGCTGAGATTGCTCTACCTCTTACAGAACTACTCAAAATGGGCAAGGGAGGGGTAAAACTGCAACCTGGCCAACCACTAGCATGGACTATGAGTTGTCAGAAAGCTTTTGAGAATTTAAAAAGACTATTTGCAGCTGAATTGGTTCTAAAGCACCCCTGCCCAGGGGACCCCTTTGTAATTTAGGCAGACACCAGCGACGTGGCAGTGGGAGAAGGAGGCCTTTGCTATTAGGTGGGGGCTATTAAACTGCCGGCACTACTTAGAAGGGAGCAAGGTGCCTTTTCAAAGTATGGACAGATCACAAAAATTTAGAGGCACTGAAAACTCCCCGCAAATTGTCCCCAAAACAAGTATGATGGGCACAGTACTTCAACTGTTTTAACTTTACTCTTAAGTACATACCAGGAAGGAAAAACTTCCTAGCTTATGTGCTCTCCCGATTGCCACAGTACAAAAGCAAACATGAAGAAGTTCATGAGGCAATTATCCCCGGTCCACAAACTGCGGCCCAACTCACACCTCACAGGACCCCTAATCCTGATGAACATGGGATAAAGAAAATAAAGCGAGAATTCCTCACTGATCAATGGTTTAAATACAATCAGACATCCCTAACATGCAGGGATGGTGAGGCTTACAAGGGGGAAAAATTATACTTGCCTGAAGCTCTTCGTCTTAATGCCCTCAAACATAGCCATGATGCTCTAATAGGTTGTAAAAACTTATCCCCAAACTCCATCTTCTCCAATACTTTAAATAAAAATTGCCAATTCAATTGATCAAAGGCCTTTTCAGCATCCAAAAAAATCAGTGCTGTGGGGACTTGATTATTTTTTTTCCAAAAATTCTAATAAATTTACAATATGTCTCACATTAGTTTTCATTTGTCTACCACTTATAAATATTTGCTAAAATCTTATTTATAAACTTATAAATAAGATTTTAGCAAATACCTTATAATCAGTATTTAAAAGTGATATTGGTCTGTAATTTTTAGTTTGAGTAAGATCTTGATCTTCCTTTGGAATTAATGTTATAAAAGCTGTTTTCCACGAAGGAGGAACTTCTCCAGACTGAATTGTTCTAAATCAGACATGTCAAACACAAGGCCCGGGGGCCAGATCCGGCCCGCAAAGTGGTTTCATGTGGCCCGCAAAGCCATCCTGGAAACAGTGAGGGAACGGCCCCCACTGCCTTGGCCCTGGCCCAGAGACCCTCCTCCTGCCAGAGACCCTCAGATCTGTCCCACTCCTGCCCAGGGCCCCATAGGCACCCTTGATGCGAACGATGTAGAGCTGGCCACGCCCACCCAGTAGGCCATACGCACTCTAGCCACGCCCACCCAGTAGGCCACGCCCACCCTGGCCATACCCACCCGGCCCCCTGAGGGCAACCGCAATGCTGATGCGGCCCTCAATGAAATTGAGTTTGACACCCCTGTTCTAAATAATTCTTTTAGAGGTTCCACCATTTCTATTTGTATATCTTATCTATATTACGTAACTTGTTTTTTCCTTAACAGATAAGCTAACCACCTACCTGGCTTATTAGCATTGCAAAATGTATTATGTTTAGCATACCGTAAATTAGTTGCCACTTGGTCTGCCATCAACATATTAAACTGCCCTCTTAACAGATTAATTGCTTCTTTCACCCTCTTATTAGATGGGTTCAAAATAAAAGCCTTCTCTTTCATCTTTATTTCCTCCTCTAGCTCTTTGCGCTTATATTCCAATTTACGTCTATATTTATTATTCAAATGTACTAACACTCCTCTCATATAAGCTTTACTTGCATCCCAAACCATTTCAATAGAAGTACCTTTATGCATATTTGTTATAAAAAATTCTTTCATATATTTTTTACATTCTTCCACATTTTCTTCATATCTAAACAAATTTTCATTTAATCTCCAAGACCTCCTATCTCCCTTTCCCTTGTCCAACTCCATCCATACTGGGCTATGGTCTGATAAAGTTCTTGGACATATCTTAATCTTCTTAACCCTGGGAAAAAAATCATTAGTAGTCAATATAAAATCAATCCTGGAAAAGGATTGATGTCTATCAGAAAAAAAAGTAAAATCCTTTTCATCCACGTTTCATTCTCTCCAGACATCTCTCAATTCCAAATTGTCTTTCATATCAAAAAAAGATTTAGGCAATCTAGCATGATTTTGTGTGCTTTTAAAAGGTCCTTTTTTATCTTTCTGCGTATCCAGCACTCCATTCCAGTCTCCAATCAAAATACACAATTTATAATCCCATTGAATTATTTTATTATGTAAAAATTTATAAAATTCTCCTTGCTGTTGATTAGGTGCGTATAGTCCAATTAAAAGTATTTTCTGCCCTTCTATTAAAAGTTCAATTATAATATATCTTCCTTGGTTATCTGCTTCAATTAAATTATCTGATAAATCTTTCTTCACATAGATAACTACTCCATTCTTTTCTGAAGCAGATGCAATAAACTGAGTACCCAATCTAGAATTTATCAAATATTTTTGATCAGATACACGAATATGCATCTCTTGCAAACATGTAACATCATTTTTAAATTGTTTCAAATACTGAAATATTTTCTTTCTCTTTTGCGGTGAATTTAAACCATTAACATTCCAAGTTAGAAACTTTGTCGCCATCTTTTGCGACATGAAGCTTTCGGAGTGCATCTTGCAGATCCTCAGGCACCTGTCTCTTTGGTCGTGCACTTCCCACTGCTTCACTATAAGTAAATTCTTGAGTTGTAGTTATAGATTTCTGTTGTTCTTGTTCTTGTTGCTTTCGTCTAGCTGCAGCCCATGTCACTCTGAGTCTTAGATTCTTCTAACAATCCCTGGGGCTGCGCAATTTCCATAGTTTGCTGAGCTTCTTTTGCAATCAATGAAATAATTTCTGCATCTCCCTGTATATTTTCCATTTGTGCCTGTCTCGCTCCTTCTTCCTTCCTTCTTTTAAATTCCGGGGATGGCGAAGAACCTGCTTTCAGTACATTGCAATAAAAATCTAGTGCCTTCAAAACTGTATTAAGACGATATCTTGTACCTACATAGGTCACCACCAATCCATTTGGTATCTCCCATCTAAACTGGAGCTGCCTCTTTAATTCATCTGCCAAAAAAGCAAACTTTCCTTTTCCTTAAAATTCTTGGAGGAATTTCTTTCAGAATCAAAACCTCTTGACCAGCCACTTTAAATCTGTTATTGTAAAAAGCGCTAACAGTCACATTTCTAATTGATCTCTTTGGGAAATAAACTACCACATCTCTTGGTAATTTTCTTTGCCTGGCAATCCAGGAGTTGACACGAAATATTTTATCTATATCCACCATAATATCTTCAGCTTGACACCCCAAATCGGTTCCAGAGCTTCTGCTAAAATCTCCTTCAAATTTTCCTTTGAATCCTCTTTCAAACCTCCATGTCTCTGTATTGTATCATTACCACATCATCGTCAATCTTATCCATTTTATTCTCTGTTTCAGACATTTTAGCCTCCAATCTCAAATTATTTTGATTTACTTCTTCCACAGGTTCATCCAGACGCTCAATACAAGCTGCCAGCCCCTGAAACGCCAATAAAATGTCCTCTCATATTTCCTTGTTTTTCTCATCAATAAGCTCTGCCATTTGCTTAGATATTTGCTCAGATTGACTTTTTAAAGCATCTTGTAAATCTTTTAATGTCAATGCAGGTGTAGGTGCTGCGGGGGGTGGCATCAAAGTCTGTAATACAGACTGTTGCTGAATTGGTGATGCGCCCGCACTTCTCGAAGTAGAAACTCTGGGTGGTTTAGAAGCCATTTTAATACCCAATTAACTTTCATCTCTCACCAGCCAAGCACTTTCAATTCTTGTTACAAAGAATCACTCAAGTGCCATCTTCCCCTTCCTTTTAAGACGATCGTTAAAACAGAAAGAAAGTTGAGATTCCAGAGTTAAAGTCTTATACTTGCTAATTACACAGCTCCTGCATCCGCTCTGCCTGCTTCAGTTGCTCAAGATAACAATCAAATCCAGCAGGAGTGGATTCAGCGTCTTGCTCTGCTTAAAAGCAGAGAAGTCCTCCGATCTGGAGTATCTCCGGGCTTCGGGAGAGCTCTCACCCTTCAAGCCCCAGAATAAATATTCTAGGGCTCTAGGGGAGCTCTACCCCTACCCAGAATGCTCCCCTTCCCCTCTTCTCCCGAGGGGAAGGGTTTTCAAGCCACAGAACAGCTGATTGTCACTGCTGTGCAGCTTTAACAAAATCGGGGGGCTGGCAGTCGATCCCGACCATCCACGCCGCTGAAGAGCCACCTGGAAGTCGAGAACTGTACTCTAATGCTGAAAAAAAAAGCAGTTGAGTTGTTGTTACTCAGCAATTATTTCATCTGATTAGCTCCTAGAATGCTTTTCAAATTCTTAATAATAGGAATATACAATTTTCATCTGAACATATGTAAGTTTACTTTTTAAAAATTTCAATGGTCTGAATGTCAGGAAAATAAAATAAAATAAAATGTTTAATTAGAACTTGGAAACTTTCGTACCTTTTCATTTTCTTCTTTTATATCCAGGATGATATTCTTACTGTGATTCGTCGAGTAGATGAAAATTGGGCTGAAGGAATGTTGGCTGACAGAATTGGAATATTTCCTATTTCATATGTTGAGGTGAAAGATTCTTAAGTTTCTTTAATGTTGAATTAATGTGAATACATGCACAAATACGTTTTTTCTTTTATCTTGGACTGCATAGATGAGTAGAAAATCTCTAGATTTTAATCAAACAACACTTTTTAGCAAATTGAATCATTTATTATTATTTATTTACCATATGATGAGAACATGACGGAAGAGAAGTAAACATATACATGCAATCCATATAATTATGTACAAAGCTTCTATGGGCATAGGCAGTGGCCTCATCATAAGTGGATATCCAATTCAGCTATCCAGGTATTGCCTTTGGCATTGTTTTATGCAGATCTTCTAGGGAACCAGAAAATACACGTGGACAATCTTGCACAATATGTTTAATTGTTAAGGAGAATCTTTCCATCCTCACTGATACAGGGCAGAGTATCACACCTAATTCTGTTCAATTTCATTCAGACAGAGTGAGGCAGATCAAAACCAGGTGGCATTCTTTCCAGAATCTCAACATCTTTTTTTATTGTGATGATTAAAACTTGCAGCTTTAGTAAGTGTGGTCTTACCAAGGCCTATAAAGGAGAAGGAGGGCAGGCCACTTGCATCTGAGCTTTGTGGCTGCCTCCCAGAAGAGGCCACCATTTTCAGCATACCCACATTTCCTTGTGTTGCATTGAAATGACAGCTGCCTCTGGGAGGCTGTCATGCGACCCAGAGATGAATTGCTTTATTTTGCTTCCTTAAAGCAGTCTGGACAGCACTAAGAAAAGCTCTGGTGATCTTCAAAAAGTAACTGCACAATGGGTGACGGGTTGGGGAGGAGGCCCAAACAGTATAGGGATCCCGAGGAGCAGAAAGCAGAGCAAGAGTATGTCAAGGGGTGGGAAAGATGAATTTGAGCCCTCCGTGAGAGGGAGGTGCCCAACCTACTTTGGAAGTTACCTGAAAGGTACCCAGCTCAGTGGCAGGGAGCTGGTGGACTGGACATTTTCGACCTTCCTTTGTACATCTTCCTGATTGGTCTGCCTATGGGACTGCCTGACTGGACCTACCCGGAAAATGGTCCGTTTGTTCTATTCTAGCACAGACTTGTTTGCGCTCAGGGGTGCCCCCCTTTCTGGGCGCGACCCGCCTTTGTTTCCATCGCTCCTCTTGATGACGGGCCCAATTATTGGGACCCCGAGAGATGGTTGGGCAGGGACAGGAGCCTCTATCATAAATTTAATAAGAGGCCTCTAGTGCGCTTTTTAGCAAAAGTTTTTGTGGGGTTAGGGAGGGGGGTGGGTTCACAGGTTTGGTTGGAAACGGGGGGGATTCCATCAACCGTTACTCAGACCAGGCCTGAGATTGATCGCGCCGTGACGGGGCTTGGGTTGGGTGCCTACAGGGCCCCGGAGCGGGGTGTGGGATTGCCTATTCCCACGACGGTAGGGAATGGCCGCAGGTGCATGAACAGAGGGCCGTATCAACATCTGGGAGCGCGTCCCCGCTGTCTCCAAGCGGTGATGCGCTCTGACCCCCTGGTTCCGGCCCGGGGTAGCGGGAGTGAGGGTGAGCAGCCACCTGAGCTCAGGCTGGTGTATTTCAATGCCAGGTCCGTAACGAATAAGGCTCCTCTTATTCGTGAGTTGGTTGAGGAGGAGCATGCGGACCTGGCTTGCATTACGGAGACCTGGTTGGGCCCAGAGGGCGGTGTCCCCCTGGTTGATCTTTGCCCATCAGGTTTCCGGGTGCTGCACCAGCCTCAGGCTCAGGGTAGGGGCGGTGGAGTGGCAGTAGTGGCGAGGGAGACCTTATGTCCGCGGGAGGCCACCATGGTCCAGATAGTCGGGTGTGAGTCCCTCCTCCTGAGATGTGGCCCTAGAGCTCAGTTGGGCTTGCTGCTGGTGTACGTTTCGCCTAGTCGCGTAGCAGCAGCCCTGCCTGAGCTTCTCGATATCCTCTCCGGGTTGGTGGTTGAGTTCCCCAAACTTATAGTTTTGGGTGACTTCAACCTACCATCCCTGGGGGGATCATCTGAGTTAGCTCGGGAGTTCATGGCTTCCATGACGGCCATGGACCTGATACAGGTTATTCAGGGCCCAACTCATGGGGGGGGTCACACGCTCGATCTGGTTTTTCTATCCGGACGGTGGTTAGATGATCTCGGGGGGGTTCCCCAACTATTACACCCCTGTCATGGACCGATCATCATCTCCTGCGGTTGGTCTTCCATTTTGCCACTCCCCGTCGTGGGGTTGCTGAGCCAATAAGATGGTTCCGTCCTAGGCGCCTGATGGACCCTGAGCAGTTCCAGACGGCGCTTGGGCCCCCACCTACCTCTTCTGCTCACAGCTCGGTCGATGCCCTAGTGGAAGCCTGGGAAAGGGCAGCCACAAAGGCACTCGACCAAGTTGTACCCATGCGGCCCTTGACCTGGCGCAGATCCCAATTGGCTCCATGGTTCTCCATGGAGCTCCGGGAGATGAAGCGTTGGAGACGGGGCCTAGAGAGCTGTTGGAGATCCAGCCGATCCGAATCCGACCGGTTACGACTAAGGTCGTTTATGAGAACTTATCTCGCGGTGATGAGGGTGGCAAGGTCTAACCACTTCGCCACCCTCATCGTGTCCGCAGATAATCGCCCGGCCGCCCTGTTTAGAGTAACTCGCTCTCTCCTTAATTGGGAGGTGAGGGAGGACCCCTTGCAGGGTCGAGCCGAGGAGTTTAGTCGATTTCTGTTGGACAAAATCGCTCGGATCCGGACCGGTCTGGACTCCGACTGGGCAGAGTCTGACGATGAGGATATGGGCAGTCTTGTTGATTTAATCTGGGAAGAGTTCGACCCTGTGACTCC
Source organism: Vipera ursinii (assembly GCF_947247035.1). NCBI lineage: Eukaryota > Metazoa > Chordata > Lepidosauria > Squamata > Viperidae > Vipera > Vipera ursinii. The sequence goes on along the minus strand of NC_139521.1, from coordinate 25,420,740 downwards.
TGAAGAAGTGGACAAGATCATGGGGAAGCTGAGCTCCACCACGTGTTTGTTGGACCCGTGTCCCTCCTGGCTGACTTATGCGGCCCGGGATGGCACACGAGGCTGGCTCCAGGCAGTGATTACTGCCTCTTTGAGTGAGGGTAGCTTTCCCGCCGCCTTGAAGGAGGCGGTGGTGAGACCCCTCCTCAAGAAGCCTGCCTTGGACCCAGCAATATTAAACAACTTTTGTCCGGTCTCCAACCTTCGCTTTCTGGCGAAGGTTGTTGAGAGCGTAGTGGCGCAACAGCTCCCTTTGTTCTTGGATGAAGCTGATTATCTAGACCCATACCAATCAGGTTTCAGGCCCGGGTACAGCACGGAGACGGCATTGGTCGCGCTAGTGAATGATCTCTGGCGGGCTCGGGACAGGGGCTGCTCCTCTGTCCTAGTCCTTTTAGACCTCTCAGTGGCTTTTGATACCATCGACCATGGTATCCTGCTGCGACGTCTCAGGGGGTTAGGAGTGGGAGGCACAATTCTCCAGTGGTTCTCCTCCTACCTTCTGGGATGCTCGCAGTCAGTGTTGGCAGGGGGGCAGAGATCGACCTTGAGACCTCTCATTTGTGGAGTTCCTCAGGGATCGGTTCTCTCGCCTCTCCTGTTCAACATCTACATGAAGCCGCTGGGTGAGATCATTCGTGGTTTTGGAGTTGGGTATCATCAATATGCTGATGATACCCAGCTTTTTATTTCTACCCCAAACCACCCCAGTGATGCCCTCGGTGTGATGTCCCGCTGCCTGGAGGCGGTCCAGGTCTGGATGGGGAGGAACAGGCTTCGACTCAACCCTGACAAGACTGAGTGGCTGTTCGTGCCGGCATCCCAGGAAATTCCGATTATCCCATCTCTGGCCATGGGGGGGGGTGAGCTATTACCCCCCGTAGATAGGGCGCGCAACTTGGGGGTCCTTCTAGATTCACAGCTCTCTTTAGAAGAGCATATTGGAGCTGTGACTAGGGGGGCCTTTGCCCAGGTTCGCCTGGTGCGCCAGTTGCGACCCTATCTAGACCGGGATGCCTTGCGTACAATCACTCATGCGCTCGTGACTTCTCGTCTAAACTACTGTAATGCTCTCTACATGGGGCTGCCCTTGAAATCCACTCGGGGACTCCAACTGGTGCAGAATGCAGCCGCGTGAGTTGTGCTGGGGGTTTCCCGATACTCCCATGTTACACCTTTGCTCCGCGAGCTGCATTGGCTGCCGGTTGCCCTCCGGGTGAGGTTCAAGGTGTTAGTGATGACTTACAAAGCCCTACATGGCATGGGTCCGGATTACCTACGGCAACACCTGCGGCCAGCGTCAACTTCCCTCCGTCCAGTGCGCTCCCACAGAGAGGGCCTTCCTCAGGGTGCCTCCGATCAAAGAATGTCGATTGGTGGCCCCCAGGGGGAGAGCGTTCTCTGTGGGCGTGCCAGACCTATGGAACCGCTTGCCGGTTGAGCTCCGGACGGCCCCTGACCTTCGCTCCTTCCGGCGCGATCTCAAAACCTTCCTTTTTGAACAAGCTGGCCTGGCCTGTTGGGATGGGGTTGGGTTTTATAAATCGGTTTTAACTTTTTAATGTGTATTAATTTATTTACGGGCATTGCTGTTTAATTACTTTTTAATTTTTGTATCCTGTTTTTTATTATGTATTGCCCTGTTCACTGCCCTGAGTCCTTCGGGAGAAGAGCGGTATACAAATTAAATTAATAAATAAATAATAAAGGCCTTGGGAGTCCCAGGGAGTCCCAAGAGCCTAGGCTGCCTAGGTCCTCTCCCACCCCTGAAGAACCCTGTGCATTGTTTAATGACCCACACATTCTTTTAACACCTTCAGGGAGAGCGGGATGTTGTTTAAAACAGGTCCCCAAACCTTTTGGCACCAGGGACCGGTTTCAAGGAAAACAATTTTTTCATGGACCAGGAGGGGGAGGGGAGGGTTCTCGATGATTCAATGATGATTATTGTAAATTTACTAAATAAATAAATAAAGGTTTCATGGCTTCATTGGATAGCCTGTCACCACATATTATACAAAGTGGGTCTGGAGCATGTGAATTACCTGTTTTAATGAACCCGTAATTTAAGAAAGACTTGTTATTTTCTTTTAAATGTAGATTTCTTTTTATTGGCAGTCTTAAGAGTCTTCTGCTGTCTCATCATTTGGTCTTCCCCCTTTTCAAAGCTTTCCAGTGAAGTTTGTTTTTTACTCATTTTGGCTAGGTTTAATGTGTGGGCTTACCAAAACTGTGACTGAGACAAGTGTGCAGTTCAGAAAAGGGTCACAGACAGAAGTGATAAATGAAATAATGATCAGGTGATACAGAGACTAAAATAAGTATGGGATTCTGACTTAAGGCCTGGCACTAAATGATTTTGCTCCAGAGGAAAATCAGAATAAACACACAGGGAAAGCTTCACTAGAAGAGGCTTTTTTTTTCTCCAGGGAAAAGTTAGAATAAAGGCATGGAAAAGCCTTCACAGGAAGAGCCTTTATTGTTCTGCTCTGGAAGAAAATCAGAAGACAGAGAGAAACCTTCACTGAAAGAATTGCTCTGCTTCTGCTCCAGAAGAAACCCCCAATCAAAGAGCAGGAAGAGGTGTGAATGACTTTGAAGGGAAGGAAGAGACGATCCTAATTCTGCCTTCCAGCAAAACAAACCAAAGATCCAGCATGTTGTTGAGGAAGTGCTGAGAAAATTAGAGAGAGCATACCAACTCAGCTCTGCGCAAGCCCAGCAGTCTTGAAAAAGGTGCAAATGAGAGAGTGATTCTCTTGGAGATACAGTGTTAAAGGGAAAACGTAGCTTCTCCCTCCCCTCCCCCATTGTAAGCTGGGTAGGAGCCTCCTTGTCTTGCAAACTTGGAGAGCTGCATGAAGAAAGGAGCATGAGCCTGGTTGGGGTGCCAGGAGGGGGAGAGGAGGAAAGGGAGAAAGAAGAGGAGGAGGAAGAAGAGGTAGCAAGAGGAAGTGCTGAGAAAACTGTTATGTACTGGGCTCATTAGTAATACCACGTGGGTTGCTGGAGCAGCTAATGGCTCTCCAGCAACCCAGACTACAAGTCTCCAGTGCTGCTATTGGCTATCCCTAGGCGGCAATGGTTGCTTCAAACCTATTGGCTGCCACCTAGGGGCAAGACTATATATTGCGGCTAGTTGCAGCCATTTCCCCAGTTCTGACTCTGCACAAAATAAACCATGAGTTTTCCTGTACTCAGTTGTCTCGTCTTCATTCCTGCGCCAAAGAACCTGCTGCACAACACTGTCAACGAAGGTGGGATCCTGCTTCCCTAAAAAGAGCTGAAGTCTACAAGGGAAAGGCAGTGCACGCTGGAGGGAAAAGGCATTCCCCCCCCTCTCTCAAGGTCGGCTAGCAAGCTACGCTAGCAACCTCGTGCTCAGTGGACTCATTCCCTGAGCCTGGGAAGCAGGATTCGGAAGAAATGCAAGAACCAGCAAAGACAGAATGCCGAAGGTCGGGAGACTTCGAGAATTCAACATGAAGCACGGCCAACCTATTTGTCACAGATAGAAAATTACCTCTGGGCAAACCAGATCACAGAAGAAGGATTGAAGGCCGCAACGCTACTCTGCCTGTGCGGCCCAGCAACCTTTGATTTGGCTGAGAACCTATTTGCCCTGACACCAATAGAAGCGGTCTCCTGCGCAGACCTCAAAAAGAAGCTAACCAAACATTTCCAGCCCAAGATGTCTGAAATGGCTTGGCAGTTCAAGTTTGACCAGAGAGTGCAGCAACCTGGCGAATCAGCTTCAGAATTCATAGCGGGCCTGAGGCAGGCCACACGCCTTTGCAAATTTTCGTCTGCGGCCTATGGAACCGAACGCTTCAGCAGAAACTCTTTGCTGGACAAAACTTAACGTTTTCAGAAGCACAAGATGAAGTAATGGCCGACGAAGCCGTTGGGGGCGCAGTTCAAATGGTACAGCCTGCCAAAACGACAACGCAGGAAGAAACGATCCACCATGAGGACACCAAACGCACCGTACAATCTTCTGAGGAAGAAGAGGCTGAAATCAACAGACTCCAAAAGCAAACCAACGCGCAACACCGAAACAGCCAGCAGCGAGAGAACACTAACAAGGCAGTTCTGTTTCTGAGATGTAAAGGGTGCAGCAGCAACCATTTTCACGCCGATTGCAGATTCCGATCAGCCACGTGCAGAGCTTGCAGAAGGACAGGCCACATCGCAGCTGTTTGCAGAGCCCTCCAGAGAGACTGACCACCCAAGCACCAGTCGGAAGAACCGACTAGGAGAGGTACTGGGGCCCAGAGTCCAGTTAGTGTGGGGGTTTTCAGAAGCCTCAGAAGCGTGTGCTGCACCGGGGCCCGACACCCCCTCAAACCTAAACTCAGACTCTTGGTAGAGCTTCAAGGAGTACCATGTAAGATGGAATTGGACTCTGGCTCTGCAGTCTCCATTATTTCTCAAGACACTTTTAACTTCGTGTGTAGGCGCAGTAACAACTGGGCCAAACTAAAGCCCTCAGACATAATCCTAACTGACTTTCAAAATGCTCAAGTTAGTTAAGGGAGAAGCCACTTTGATGGTAAAATTTAAGGGTTTTTTTGGGCACCTGGATGTCATAGTAGTAGGGGGCCAGAGAACAAGTCTCATTGGACTCGATTGGTTTGATGCCTCAGGTATTCAGATTACTAGTATTAACGACACAAATTGCAAACCTCGCGTCAGTATGTGAAGACTATGCAGATGTTTTTGATTCAACCCTAGGAACATACACAGGCCCGCCTATCTCATTTAAGTTAGATCCCGATGTAGTCCCAATCAGGGTTAAGCCTCGTAGGGTCCCCTTTGCCTTAAAACATAACATTGATTCTGAAATTGATAAGCTTGTAGAACAGGTATTACAGCCTGTTGATGGTGGGGAGTGGGAAACTCCTATAGTCACTCCACTTAAAGCCAACAGGGAAATTTGCATTTGTGCTAACTATAAATGCACTCTAAATAAAGCCCTCAAGCAACACGCTTACCCGGTCCCAGTGGTCAACCACATTTTAACCTCCTTGCAAGGGGTACTATTTTTGCTAAACTTGATTTAGCACAGGCCTATCAGCAGTTGCCACAGCTGTGGCTCAGACAATCGTGATTCACAGGGGGACTTTCAAAGTTAAACGCTTACAGTTTGGAGTCAGTGTTGCACCTGGCATTTTTCAGGGGATCATGGAGCGTACACTTAAGAGTATTCAGGGCGTCTGCCCTTATTTTGATGATGTTCTTATTGCATGGGAATCCCCAGAAGTGCTAGCTAGTAGGCTCAGGGCTGTTTTGCAGAGGCTTCGCGAAGCAGGCCTCAAAAAAGAGCAGAACTATTTTGTCAGAAGGCATGAGTTATCTGCCCACAAGGGGTGCATATTATGGGGAAACAGAGTCATAATTCCCACTTCCCTAAGAGACAGGGTTTTACAGTCATTACATGAAGGCCATCCAGGCATTGTCAGGATGAAAGCTTTAGCTAGAAGCTACCTTTGGTGGCCTGGCCTTGATAAGGACATTGAGGCACAAGTCCATGGTTGTTATACATGCCAGCAATTGAGGCCTGAAATGCCACAGGCTCCAGTTCACAGGTGGAAGGAAGCACACACTCTCTGATCTAGGATTCACATAGACTTCGCTGGGCCCTTTCAGGGACAGCTCTTCCTTATAGTTGTGGATAGCCACTCCAAATGGCTGGAAGTAATTCCAGTTTCTAACATGACTACTGCTAGGACCATCCAGGTGTTGAAAAAACTCTTTGCCACACATGGGCTGCCAGATGCCTTAGTTTCAGAAAATGGGGCCCAATTCACTGCTGCTGAATTTCAGGCCTTCCTTAGAGCTAATCTCATCAGACATGCAACGTCTGCACCTTTTCATCCGTCTTCTAATGATCAAGGTGAACGCATGGTGAGGACAATGAAGGAATCACTCAAGCGCATTGTAACAGGTGACTGGCATCACAGATTGGCAGATTTTCTACTCTGCCAGCATTCTACGCCCTATATTGCTACAGGCAAAACTCCTGCTAAACTACGTTGGGGGAGGCGTTTGATCACTAAACTGGACAGGTTGCATCCAGATAGAGTGGCAGCAGAAGCCTCTCGACCAAAACCCTCTGGGGGCTGCAAATGGGCAATTGGGTTTGGGCCAGGAACTATGGCCATGGGAATCTGTGGGTTCCTGGTCAAATTACCAAAGTATCCGGGCCTCTGTCTTATGAAGTGGGGTTGGAGGGAGGGTGAGTTGTCAGACGCCACATTGATCAACTCAGAAAACAGTTTCCAGAATGGCCACTAAGTGAGGACTGCGTCATAAGTCCCTCCCTAGGTCCTCAAACTTGCGGCCAAGCCAGTCCTCACATGGACTCTCAGGACTTTTTCTTCATAACTGAGGAGGAACCAGAGGGAGAAGTGGGAGTCCAGGAATGCAACATGGGTCCCCTGAAGGAGTAAGCCAACTGGACTTCAGCAACCGCTGTGCCTACTCTGCTGATAAGTCTGACTCTGGGGTGAGCCAACCTGGAGAGGCTAGCCAGAGAGCATCTAATCCCCTTGACTCAGGAGCACCAAGGGGCACAGGTCTACCCAGTCTACTGGGTAAGCTGGTAGACCACAAAGTGATTGGAACTCCAAGACATTCCACAAGGGCACACAAGCCTCCTTCTTATCTTGCTGATTACGTTGTAAAATAAAGAGCTATAATATTGTTGCATTGCAGCTTGCCACTGTACTACAGAAACCAGTGATATGATGTTAACTGTCTGGCGTATTGTCAATGAAGGCATATTCATTCAGGTGCTATGATGTAACTGTCTAGTGTGCTGTCAACGAAGCCTATTCATTCAGACATTGTTTAATAACATTGTAACGTATATGGGTTGTTTTTTTCCTATTACTATTATTTAAGTTTGTTTTGATAATGAGTCTTGATAATTGCATTAAGAATAACTTGTGTTAATATTGTCTGATCTAAGAGGGGAGGGGTGTTATGTACTGGGCTCATTAGTAATACCACTACAAGTCTCCTGTGCTGCTATTGGCTATCCCTAGGCAGCAATGGTTGCTTCAAATCTATTGGCTGCCGCCTAGGGGCTAGACTATATATTGCGGCTAGTTGCAGCCATTTCCCCAGTTCTGACTCTGCAAGAAATAAACCATGAGTTTTCCTGTACTCAGTTGTCTCGTCTTCATTCCTGCACCAAAGAACCTGCTACACAACAAAAACCTTAAAAAAAAACAAGACCAAACCAACTCAGCCTAGTACAAAGCCTCTTTACAAAGAAACCCAAAACATGCAGCTGCCTCAACTTGCAAAGCCTTGTTTTCTAAGCAGTGAAAGCTTTTTAAACACGTGTGCGTGCACACCCACACCCACCCACTCACAAAATTAAACCACAAAAAGCAGGCAGGATGTTTCCAAAACACAAGGCATCCTGGAGCATCAAAATAAAAAAAAACCTCCAGCACTAGAACCCAGCATTCTTAGACAAGATGCAAACCAGATAAGGATTCCCTTGGAGACCAGTCCTTAAGATAAAAGATAGCTTCTCCCTGCCCCTATTTGCACCTTGAGAAAAAGACACCCGCCCCACACACAAACATACCTTGGGG